>NC_044926.1:20911080-21020280 GCF_003576645.1 Ipomoea triloba | reverse complement strand
ATATATATATATATATATATATATATATATATATATATATATATATATATATATATATATATATATATATATAATTTGGTTGTGCTTGCATGCTAAGCAAACTATCAAAAATTATAAATGGATGCGGTAGTGGACCCACAAACAAGATAAGCAGTCCCAACGCGAGTTGGAAGCTTCTCAATCTAGACAAGAAACGTTAAAGTAAACAACAACACCCAAATGACCTCACATGCTAGGTAAGCAGTTTGAGGAGGTAAGAAAAAAAAAGCATTTTCACATCTTTTGTTGGTCTGCAAAGGGGAAAGGCGGTCCAAGGAAGCAACACATCTCAAGACAAAAAAAAAAAAAAAAAGAGAGCGACAGAGAAAAAAAACAAAGTCATATGGGTCTGCATCTAGGGAAGGCGGCTCATCGGCCCACAAGTAGTGAAGGCGGCCGAACACCATCCCTTATGGGCCTGTAAGTAGGGAAGGCGGCTCAGCAAGGCATCGCACCTAAAAAATCGAGTTATACGAGCCTGCATGTAGGGAAGGCGGCTCATCGGCTCGCAAGTAGGGAAGGCGGCCAAACACCATCTCTTTTAGGCCCACAAGTAGGGAAGGCGACCCAGCGAGGCATCACGCCTCCAAAAGAATTATCTTTTCTTTTTGTTGAATTTGGAAGAATCACAGGTCTGGCGGGTGGAGAATAACACCACCCGCCAGTTAGGAAGAAGCTAAATGAATAATGAAGGATGAAGAAATTGTTATAATTCTTATATTTCTGTATATTACTTCCCTGCATACTACCTACACCATACACTGATACACACACATATATATAGTCATGAGCTACACACTGCTCAAGACTATCACACTCCTCTAGGAATAGCACAATGCTCAAGACTGCACATTGCTCTAGGATACACATTGCTCTAGATTATTATTTTAACATTATTGAAACATTCCTGATTTTGCTCCATGATGTTTCAACACTCCCCCTCAAGTTGGAACATCTAAAAGTTCCAAGCTTGAAGTCAAACATAAACTCCACTCTAAATTACAAATGAAGATTACAAGCAGCTAGAGGATAACAACGCTGGATGGCTTCGGAGAGACAATGCTATACACAACCCTTGGAAATGCATCAAGGGCAAAGCTTGTCACGAACATCCTTGGGAATGATGGCTCCAAGGGTAAAGATTAACACGAACACCCTCACAGCAACATAAGCACTCTATGACTTGCCAACAACAATCTTCATCGAGAGCAGCGGAGGTGAAAGGGAGCAAAAGATGAAGCAAAGCCTATAGAAATGAAGATAAACCCAAAACAGAGCAAAGGAAAATAACACAGAGTTGAAGATAGCACACTGATTGTAGATAGTCACACTCCCCCTTACTTGAAACATGGAAAATAATCAAAGGCCTTTATAGTAGTGCTGAAACATAACATCCATGGGATAAGGTATACCGGAGATAAAGAAATAGCACTGTTATACCAAAAATAGTAAACACCATGGGAAGAAGCAAAGAAGTTCAGCAATAAACCCAAAAACTTTCAAATTTCACCCATAGGCATCAATGGTTGCCAAGAAATTTGCAGCACTTTGGCAGAAAAGTGCCCATAGTATTACTGCAGTTTGGGACATCATGTGATGCTATAATGGAGGGAGATGTTGTGTGAACTAAACAAATACATGACACTAGTAGGAAAAGAGGTAAATGATGTGGTAGTTCAACACGAAAAACTAGAAATAGAAGCCAAGTTGAAAAGCTAAAAATAGATACTGAACACCACGCTATCAAGATATCCCGAGGAGAAAAAAGATGTGGTTTCAAGGTGAAAAGCTAGAAATAGAGGCTAAGTATGATAGCATCATATACAGGAAGCACGGGTGAATTTAATACCACAGTCGCCGGAATTTTTCAAACTGTTGACCGGCGACATTGACCGGCGTTGACTGCAAGTTGACCGGCGTTGACCGGCGGAGACTGGAAATCTGAATACACTCCCAGGTGCGTCTCATCAAGGCGAATCTACTTGAGGCAACAACACCTTGAACGAAGATCGGAGGAGAGAGATCTGGCAGGAAAAGAGTGAATACTTTCGCCGGAGTGTGGCGGCGCGTGGAGGCGCGTGCAGCGGAGTTTGGCGACCGATTTTCAGGTGACGACTCGCGACGAGGTTCCGAGCAAAGCTGTGGTGGTAGTTTCTTCACACACTAGCCGGAAGTGAGTTGGAACGAGATAAAACAGTCGCGGGTCGTCGGAAAAGATGGTGTTTTTCAGAAATGGAAAGAAAATAGCCTAGAAATCTTAGGCTCTGATACCATGTTGAATTTGGAAGAATCACAGGTATGGCGGGTGGAGAATAACACCACCCGCCAGTTAGGAAGAAGCTAAATGAATAATGAAGGATGGAGAAATGGTTATAATTCTTATATTTCTGTATATTACTTCACTGCATACTACCTACACCATACACTGATACACACACATATATATAGTCATGAGCTACACACTGCTCAAGACTATCACACTCCTCTAGGAATAGCACAATGCTCAAGACTGCAC
This sequence comes from Ipomoea triloba, assembly GCF_003576645.1. Lineage (NCBI taxonomy): Eukaryota > Viridiplantae > Streptophyta > Magnoliopsida > Solanales > Convolvulaceae > Ipomoea > Ipomoea triloba. The sequence goes on along the minus strand of NC_044926.1, from coordinate 21,017,726 downwards.
ATTGCTCTAGGATACACATTGCTCTAGATTATTATTTTAACATTATTGAAACATTCCTGATTTTGCTCCATGATGTTTCAACAATTTTTATACAGGGAATATGCAAGAGCGAAATCTTCTTGAGGAACAGTATGTAGGGAAGGTTGTAGGGACCGGGCACCGAGCTTTTCAGACCAGGGGTCGAGAGGGTCAATGCACGTAGAAAGTCTAGAGTGTCTTGGAAAACAAAGAATGTGAGAGACTAATGTTGAGGACATGGGATCCCGCGGGCCCATTTTATTGGGAAAGTCACCGCCCAAGCCGGGTGTCCATTTTTATGGATGAGATGTTAGCCCAATAAGAATAATGGAAATCTATTGGATTATGGAAAAAAGGAAGATTAGAGCAAATATTTTAAGAGGTGCTACCATGAGGTTCAAACCCACAACCTCAAACATAAAAACACAAATTCTAGACCACCAAGCCGCATAAGATCTTGTCTATTAAAGGGTAGAAAGCTCCATTGATGCGTGGGAGTGCGCTGGAAGCAAAGTTGTGGGGAGACATGTGTGTGTCCAAGAATTAAAACTGCTCGATGTAGTATATTTGTCAACCATCCGTGAGTCCTTCAACAATATAAATAGGGTGCTTTCCCTCCTCTTAAAAACCATCCCTTGGCTCACTAAACCCCTTCTGGTTCATTGGTCGAAGTCTTCTCTCCTTCCGACACGCCATGGTTCAATTCTTAGCAGTAACATTATTATTTCTATTTCATTATTAGGGCTATAGAATGTATTATTTATTATTTTTAGCCCATTATTTGAATTATAGCTTGTATTATTTATTTATTATTTGGGCTACCATTTTGGGCCAGTATCTCGAGTTTTGTTGATTCTTTTGGGCTTAGAGCCCTGAGCTAATAATACTACTATTTTTCTACATCCCGTTCTGTACTTCTATACCCCTATACCCAATTTATGATGGACTCGATTCTAACAAAACTACCACTAATAAATCTTATTCACAATATTAGGACTTTATGTATTTGAGCCAGATTATGACTACTTATCCTAGTCTTTCTATGATTCCTCTTGTGTGTGTATATATATATATATATATATATATATATATATATATATATATCCCTATACATGCACTCTTATCATTCAGTTCAGTTAATACAAACTATATATACATTTCTCATATGGTATCAGTTAGCTAGGGTTGTTTTCCCATGGCCGACGGATCTGTCAATTCCTCTAAACGGACCGTCTCTAATGTTGCTATCTCTCCGACGGGGTCATGGAGCTTTCCCTTGGACGACACACGAGCAAGGTGGTCTGGGGTGCCATAGAACAATCCCTTGCATCTTCTTCTCGCGCTCGCTTTCTTAATTTGCTCTGACAACTACAAGGACTACGATAGGGGAAGTCTTCGGTTGCGGACTACATCGCACGCGCAAAGGTTATTATTGAGGATCTCGCTCTTGCTGGAAGGCCTGTTAATCTTGAGGAACAAAACATGAATGTGTTCAGAGGTTTATGGCCAGAATTCTATGCGTTGACAGCCTCGTTGAATGTTCGTGGCCAGCCCGTGATGCTGCAAGAGCTTGCCGATCTCCTAGGTGCTGAAGAATTCATTGCAATGGCCAATTATGGCTCTCCATCGCTGTCAGTGTACGTAGTCCAACGAGGTGCTTCGTATCGCAGACGCAATTCACAATCACAAATTGGTGATTATTCTCGCAATTTGGGTGTTTGACGGTTTCATGGTTCACAATTTGGTGGCAATTTCCATGCAATGCAGCAGTTGCATGGCGGTGATAATTCCAGTGTGTCATGTGGTGGTAGTGGGTGGAATCGCGGAGGTAATCGCGACAATCGAGGTCGTGGCAATCGTGATGATAGTTGGTGTCCTAAATGTCAAATATGTGGCACTTTAGGGAACACCGCTCTTAATTATTATCAATATATGAGGGGACATCCACAGGCACATATGATTTGCCACGATTCCCCTTCAGATATTAATTCTGGTTCACAGGTGTGGTTTCCAGACACGGCCGCAATGAATCATGCTACTCTAGACTTAGCATATCTCTCCACATCCAGTGAATATAGTGGTGGTGACACGTTACGTGTTGGTAACGGTATGGGTTTACGTATTAGTCATATTGGACATGAACCTTTTAACACCCCATCTAGATCTTTTTAATTGTCTAATGTCCTTCACATTCCAAATTTATCTAACTCCTTATTATCTGCTCAGAAATTTGCTTCGGATAACAAAGTATTTTTTTAGTTTCACCCTTCTTTCTTTGTTGTAAAGGACTCAATCTCCAAGGAAGTTCTTTGACGGGGCAATAGCTCTAGAGGGCTTTACACTCTGCCTATCCCAATTTCTTCTCCGTATGCTTTTCTCTCAACTCGTGCCTCTACGTCTGTCTGGCATAGTCGTCTGGGTCATCCACATCCACGTGTGCTTAGTTGTATTCTTTAGTCTTGTTGGGTTAGTAGGTTTAGTCATAATATTCGTTGTAATTCTAGTTTATGAAATGCATGTCAGTTAAGAAAATTCGCGCGTTTTCCATTGCCACGTGTTGAGTCGTCTAGTTCGAATATTCTTGATTTAATATACACTGAATTTGGGGTTCTGCTCCTTTGTTATCTACAAATGGCTATCGTTACTTTGTTATCTTTGTTGATGACTACTCTCGGTATACCTGATTTTTTTTTCCATGAAACTGAAGTCTGACCTCTATGCTATCTTTAACAAATTCCGTGCTCCGGTTGAAAGATCCTTTAATTGTAAAATAAAATCTATTCAATCGGATCTAGGTGCTGAATGTAAAAGTTACATCATTCATTCGTTCAATTAGGAATTAATCACAGACAATCATGTGCATACACTCATGAAGAGAATGGCCGTCTTGAACAAAACACAGACATATAGTTGAAACTGATTTGTCCCTCATGGCTCATGCTTCAGTTTCATCTAAATATTGGGATTATTCCTTTGAAACAACTATCTACTTGATCAAAAATATGTCTTATCCTATCTTGCATGGTTCCAGTCCTCACTCGTTGCTACATAGGTCTCCACCTTCTTACTCTTTTCTTCGCATCTTTGGTTGTTTGTGCTATCCTTATTTAAGACCATATAATCGCCACAAAATGGATTACAGGTTTTCTCCTTGTGTCTTCCTAGGTTACCAAGAGTCTTTTAGGGTGTATAGATGCATGGACTTGGTGACTAATAAAATCTATGTGTGCAGGCATGCCAGATTTGATGAAGAGTGTTTTCTTTTTGCTACTAAATCTCCATTACAGGTAGTACCAGATCCTAGCCCTACACAATGGGCCGAAACTATTTCACAACTCTTGACACTCCCATGTTACTGCCATCTGCTCTGCCCACTACTACGGCGCACCCACGAGGCCATCCACGTGGCAAATCTGTGAGACCCTCCATATGGACTCATGTCATGGCCACTGGCAGTCGTTCTCAAGCTCCTCTCACTGCTCTATCTTCTCAAGTTTGTCTTACTGAACCCACTTGTTACACTCAGGCAATCAAGCACTCTAAATAGCGTGAAACTATGGATCAAGAGTTTAATGCTCTCCTCCAGAATTAAACATGATGCCTTGTCCCCTTTACATTTGACATGAATATAATTAGTTACAAGTGGGTCTTTCGCATCAAACGAAAAGCTGATCGTTCAATTGAGAAACATAAAGCTAGGTTAGTTGCAAAGGGTTTCAAACAAGTCTCAAGTCAGGATTTCTTTGACACATTCAGTCCTAATGTTAAACCCATTACTATTAGGTTGCTACTCTCTATAGTTATCTCGTCTGGTTGGACTATTAGACAACTTGATATTCATAATGCATTCTTAAATGGAAACTTGTCTGAAATTGTGTATATGAAGCAACCTAGCTCTAGGATACATTGATGCTTAGTTTCCAAATCATGTGTGCTTGTTAAAACGATCTCTGTATGGGTCAAAACAAGCTCCACGGGCTTGGTTTAATCGTTTGCATACATTCTTACTCTCTGTTGGCTTTGAAGCATCAAAGACAGATGTCTCACTATTTTACTACTCACAAGATTTTGCTTATGTGTATCTCTTAGTATATGTGGATGATATTCTTGTGATGGAGACTGATACGAATCTGGTGACACACTTAATTTCTAAGTTATCTACTACCTTCAAAATTAGAGATCTGGGAAAACCTGGTTTTTTTTTGGCATTGGGACTGTAAAATGTGATTATGGAATCTTATTATCTCAATCTCGTTATATGAATGATATTCTCAAAAGGGATGGAATGATTGAGTACAAACCTTTGTCTACAACAATTCCTGCCTCGAAGTCTGTTCCCTTTAATGCAGACCTATATGATGATCCTACGCAGTACATGAGTCTAGTTGGTGTTCTGCAATATTTGACAATAACACGTTTTGATTTGTCCTTTGCTGTTAATCAACCATGTCAACAAATGCATGCTCCTACTATTTCGCATTGAGAACAACTCAAGCGAGTTCTAAGGTATGTCAAAGGAACCATCTCCTTTAGTTTGCGATACGAAACTCTTCATCTAGGGATATACATGCCTTTTCTGATTTTGACTGGGCTGGATGTCCTCAAGATTGCAAATCCACTAGTGGTTATGTTGTTTTTCTTGGTACAAATCTTATTTCTTGGGTTTGCAAGAAACAACAAATAGTTGCCGGATCTTCTGCATAAGCAGAATACAAGGCTCTTGCAGATGTCTGTGCTGAAGTAATATGGATCACCTCTCTCCTACGTGAACTCAGAGTCCCAGGTATATCTATTCCAAAATTATGGTGTGACAATCTTGGTGCAACCTACATGTGTTCCAATACAATATTTCATGTTCATACAAAACATATAAAAATTGATTATTACTTTGTTAGAGACAGAGTTGCCTCAAGAGACATTCAAGTCAACTTCGTCTCTACAAAAAAATCAACTTGCTGACATATTTACAAAAGCTCTACCTTGACCAAGATTTTCTTTTCTTAAAGACAAGCTACAGGTTACTGACATAGCTTGTGTTTGAGGGGGAGTAATTGACTCTATGTATTTGAGTCAGATTATGACTACTTATCCTAGTCTCTCTATCCTAGCCTTCGAATGATTCCTCTTATATATATATATATCCTATGCATGAACTATCATCATTCAGTTAATATAAACTATACAGTTCCCATCCACAAGTTGGACAAAGAGCTCACTTCATAAATGAAAATTAAAGCCAATAAATCTAATTTTAATCGTCGATTTTTTTTTTTTTTTTTTTGTCTTAAACGAATTAATGACGTATCATTTTTTTTGGTCTTAAACGAATTAATGACGTATCATTATTCACAATGAGAGAACATTGAAATACTTATAAACTAAAATTCTCTTTTTTTTTTGGGTTTTTTCCCAAGGTATCCCTCTCTGTCTTTTTTGGTTATTACTATAAAATTCTCTAGATAAATTAAATACCTACTTATTTTTTGTAGGTCAATTTCATTTTTCTTCTTGTGATTTAAAATAAGACAAGCATATTATGAAAATTATATTCCATAAAATATAATTTTGTCTCATCCCCCCTATAAACAATGTTTTTACATTCCTTGATTTGTTAGTTAAAATGACCTTATTTTAAGTTATATACACAACTTTGTATATATGTATTATTTATCATCATTATAGATCTCTTACGCAACTAAGAATTCTTTATATAATCATCCCCCCACCCCACCCCTGTCGTATGATTTTCCATCTTAATTAAAACTTCACTCATTGCAATTGGGGATAGTAATAATCTAATGCCACACTCTCTATTATCTTTTCCCATTTCAATTCCTTAGTACCTATGTAACTAACTCATGTAGTTGGGAATTGGCCAATTGGGACTTTTAAATATGAGTTAAAAGATTTTCATATATATATATAGTTAGGGTTCATCATCAAATCAAGTTCACGGATGAAACATTTTGTAGTGCCATATAACAAAGTACGATCAGTCTTTGCAAGGATGAAATCTAAATCGTCCTACCCTTAACATCTTACACTTAGGAAAATTCAAATTCATTTTGACCATACACATTAAAAGTAGACTTCACGTAAATTAATATATCAAAAATAATTACTCAAAATGTCATTTTTACTATTTGTTTTTTCAATACTTACCAAAAACTATTCTTTATCTTGGTTTACATTTTATTAGTATTTTACATAAAGGATATTTTGTATATGTTTTGTTGTGGGTTGTTGCTTGAGAGGATCTAATTGATGAAGAATATATTTGTTCACATAAGGACACATCTAAAAGAAAGACGGTTGGGACAAATCCTGTCCATTGAATGCAAAAATTTGAATGGATGTGATTGATTCGGACATATATGGTTGAATTAATGGAATCATAATTAATAAAGGTATAATAGAGAATATACATACTTTTGGGCAACCAAAAAAATAATAGAAAATACACATAGGATTTAGGTAGGGATAGAATTTAATTGGGATGTTATACTTTATTTTATGAATGTATTTATGCTAGAATATGATTCTTCATGTAGAATATTCCATTTATTATGGTTATATTATTTATTTATTTTTAGAGTTTTTCATTCGTACTTATTTTAACAGTTGACTTCGTTTTGTCCATACGTTATCACATCGATAGTAGTTTGATGTGTGCACTTTTATGCAATATTGTGTGCACTAGCACTCAAAATCACACGGCAACCAAACAATTGCACACACGCCACCAAATCAGTGCACACAACAGGCACACAAACCACACTGCAACAAGATGAGTGCTCACACACCACCAAATCAGTGCACACAATTGACACTCAAACCACATGGCAGCAAGATGAGTGCACACACACCACCAAATTAGTGCACACACCTGGCACTCAAGATGACACGACAACCAGACAAGTGCACACATACCACAAAGTCTTTGCATCCAATGGATATGATTTGTCCTAACTGTCCTCTTTTTGAGGTGTGTCGTCATTTGAATACACACACACACACACACACATATAGACAATGGATCAGGCGCGAAGCTTCTCCTAGGTGAAACATGTGGATTAGTCACAACTTTGATCTTGTCAAAATTAACATCCAAAAATGAAGAAAAATTTAAAAAACGTGGTGGCATTATGGTCATTTTGCGTAAGGTGTGTAAGTTTATAACTTTAAGATTCATATGTTTAAAGCTTAAGATGTGTCACATTCTAGTTTAAGCTGGGTAGAGTTGAATAAATTATTGTACAAGTAAATTTGGTGATTAGATATAAATTGGTATTCTAGCTAATTAATTCATCTAGAAGGTTCTTAACAGACCAATTATGGATAAAGAATTGAGGATGCCGACAAGACTTTTGACATTCGAAATTAAAAACTTCATCTAGGTTATAGGTATGCGTGAACTATGAAGTGGTGCAACCACATTAAACTAATACTTGACCGACTACACAATATAATGAACCACCGAGTCTAACGCTCTAAATTAATCGAGTTGTTGACTTGGTAATCACGATATTTCAACAAGTTTAACTTTAAATGATAGCAGTTTATTAATCTTTTTAGTTTAAGTCGGTTAGTTACGGGTAACTTAGGATAGTTTGCTTTATTGTGGTCCTTTGTCAACTAGGATCACAAGGTAATATTTATCTAATGCGCACTCTCAAATAGTGGTTGTGAGTTCTCTCGTCACAAAAAAAAAGTTCAAAATCGTGGAGGTGTGTCAAGTGCGGATACATTCATTCAATTGAGTCATGTGAGACATTGAGTAGGGGTGGTGCGGTGCATGGTGGTTGCGAGAGGTAAAGGATACTCATAATTTCCATCACCACTAAAATTACAACTTTCAAATGGCGTCGTTGCCGGAGAATGACATCGGTTTTGAGTAATGAGTCCATTTGGGTTAACATGGTTGGGCCTCGTGCCTCTGTGGTAATGGGCATTGTATGCCTCTGTGGTTGGGCCTTGTGCCTCTGTGGTAATGAGCATTATATGCCTCTACAAGAGTTTTCACTAGTTAGATTCTTACCAACATACTCTTGGTCGAGTATATTACATAGAGTATTCCTAGACTCACCAAAAAAAAAAAAAAACAGAGTATTCCTAGTGTAGTTTACCTCACATATGTAATTTGCATATTATTACACAATAATAGGGATGTGCGTCGAGCGGGTTCGATCGGTTCGGTTATACAAGCGCTAAATATGTTCGATTTTCTGTTAATTATTATAATATCCCATCCATTTTAAAATTCATGTAAATCCATTCGATTTTTACAATTTCAGATTCTGTCGGTTACTTTGGTTTTCTGGCTCATTTCGGAAATAAAATAACACAAAAAAAATCAAATATAATAAATTGCAATTTACATAATTTAAAGGTAAAATAGCCAAATAACTCCATCTTACAGAGTTACAACTTACAAACTACAAAATATAGTTAAACATTTAGACAGTTACAAACTATAAAATATAAATTACATAATTACAAAATATACATATCATGATAAATGATTTTGTCCAATGACTCTAGTCACCAAATTGTTCAATGTGACAAACTCACAAGTCACAATACATATTCAAGTTTCAAATTCCAATTTTGAGTTAATACCAGCCAAGGTCCCTCGAGTTTGATGGTTTCGTCAGCTATAGTTCTAAAATTTTGATTTTGAATTTCATAGTCCTCCGAATTACAATTTTTGACCTTCTGCGGTCCTCCCGTTACAATGAGCCGTTTGCATCGTGATTTTCATGGGTAAAATGGTACTTTCGCTGCTACTGATTTCCACTGTCGATTCCGTTTCACTCACTAATTTAGATCTCTCCTTCGACATACTCCGACTCACCGTCTGCCTCAATCTCACCCTCGACGTCGACGTCTCCGTCAAGAGCCCTAACCGGAGGCAATACTATCCACTACAACCCCAAGCGTCGCCATTGGTGGCGCACCAAGCTCTGGTTTTGAGGATACTATTCACTTACTCGATGTCTCGATGTCAAAGCATTGGAAAACTTGTTCATTTCCCTGTCATTTTTGTTGAGTTTCAGTACTTGTTTTTTAGTTTTGAGTCATTACTATTGCAATTACAGTGATTATTAACCTGTAAGACTTGAGATTCAATATGATGTTTGCTTCTTTAAAAAAACGAACTATCTAAAATTGTCAATTTTCAAATTCAAGAGTTTCTTATTGCATTTTTTTTGTCCTAAACCCAGCAGGTTTATTGAAGCAAGAAATCTAATATGCAGTTCAAAAAAATGACATTAAAGATTAATTTTTCCCTTTTTTTTCTTCTGGAAATTTGCAGTTTAATTCACATTCTTTACATATACAAGATTTGAAAAATCATAGAGCTGCAGGTGATGATTCAAAACGAGGCATATTTTACATGGAGACGATGCCGTATTTTACACAACCCAGAAAAAAAAAGAGACGATGAAGATGATGATGAGCAGAGAAAGAAGGGTGACTGATCTTGAGATAATTTTTAGGTTCAAATCGTTGTCCAGATTCTCTCTCCCAGAAAGCTGATAATCCTTCTAACTACGACTTTCTCGTCGCCGTATTCCTCCTCCTCTCCGCTACTACCGTCGCCGCCGTTGGCGCAGCGGTGCTCGGTGGAGGCGTTGGTCTGGCCACCGTTGCTTAAACTCACCTCTGACTTCGTTTTCGCTTCGGCTGGGCTACCGGCGAACCCTTTGCTGCCATTGTTGTTGGTCATTTCCATTCTCTTCTCTCTCTTGTTTTACTCCATTTTCTTGCTTTGCAACTGCTCTCTTGTTTTTCTCCATCATCATAAGCGTCAATGATTTAGGGCTAAATCTTGAAGGAAATCAATTGTTTTGGCTGAGTTGGAAATAAAAAGACTCTTTGCCCTTACTTTTCACGGCGTAAACGACAGATTTTAACGAAAGAACTACAGAAGGTCGAAATTAGAAACTTGGAGGATCATGGTGGTCGATTTGAAAGTTTAGGACTAAACATTGTGAAACCACCAAACTCGGAGGACCTTAGATGGCATCAACTCTTCCAATTTTAAATTATAGATTTCTAGACACAAATTCAAGCATTCAGCCATTCACTCAATCTGCTATTCTTCTTCTTCGTCCTACTCTTATTCAAAATAAACATTAGTTAAATGCAATAAGTTAGAACTTAAAAAATCAGTCACAATTTAGAAATTTACAATGTTTAAAAACAATTTAAAAGATCAATAATGGATCAGCTTAGAATGCTTTAGCTTTCATATCAAGATAAGGAATGGAGAGAAATTGCTACTTGAGTTCTGCTACCCAATGTAACATACCAACCCACAACTTTTTTTAGACTATTGGTGAAAGTATCATCATAGCCAAATAACGTATAGCCTAGTGCTCAGGAATCAAGATATGGGCAGAGAGACAAATCATAAATAGATGAAAGACACAAAGTGAAATAATACAATACTATGAATTTACCATCTGAGCTTAGGACTTAGGACCTTAAATCAAACCTGTTGTAGTGTAGCTTATGGGGCTGTGTGCTTGTGTATCATGGGCTCATGCCTCATTGCAATTGGCAAAGTGCAGAATGACAACAACTAATAAAAGCCACCCAACCACTTTCCCTTTTGCCAATTAGCAACTATCCAACCCTTTCCAATTTTAAGCATTAGGTCAAAATGTCAAATGCTCAATTGCACACACACAAAGACACACCTTAAGTGTTAGAATGACACACCTTAAGTGTTAAAATGGTGCACCTTCAATGTTAAAAATGACGCACCTTAAGTGTTACAAAGACACAACTTAAGCGGTAAAATCACGCACCTTAAGTGTTAAATGGTGCACCTTAAGCAGAGAACTTACGCACCTTAACTGTATAAATGACGTACCTTAAATGTTAAAATGACGTACCTTAAGTGCTAAAAGGACCCACCTTAAACTTTGAAAAGACGCACCTTAAACTTTTAAAACACACCTTAAACTTCAGAGTGACGCACCTTAAATTTCAACGATAACACACCTTAAGTTATCAAGTGTGAAACTCATCATGCACCTTAAGTGTCAAAATGACACACCTTAAGTGTTAAAATGACACACCTTAAGTGTTAAAACGACACACGTTAAGCATAGAAAATATGTACAATAAGGTACAACAATACCCAAAATGACCAAAATGTCACCGCGATTTTTTTAAAACGTTGTTCAATCATGGTTGATTTCAACAACTATCATCCACCCTCACGTTTTACCTAGACACCCCTCTGCATTTGATCTCTATTATATATATATATATATATATATATATATATATATATATATATATATATATATAACTCTTATTTGTATTTGTTCCTGTGAATTGAGCTCATCACAAATTAAAAAAATAACTTATGCAATAATCATTTATAAAAAATAATACAATACAATAATAACACATCAATGTTGTTAATATTATTGTGTAACTTTTATAATGGAATATACCATTATTTTTTTTTGAAAGTACTAAACTATTGATAATTAATATGCGTTATTTTTTGAAATAATCAATTAGACTTACACACTATAATATACAGTGCAATACATTATATTGGTGAAAGTACGCAAATTTTTTACCACTCAAAAATTGTCGAAAAAATGTGATTTTTTTGGTCAAAAACAAGTGTTCTGGCCATTATTAGAATACACACAAATCCGTATCACTATTTGTACCACCAGTTAAAATAGTTACAACTTTCAACCACTGCTCTAGTAGTAAGAAAGTTTGGTTGCATAGAGGACCGGTAAGAAATATTTCCTTGCAATCATGCAATTCCAGTAGAAACCCAATTGGGTTTTTGCCCACCCGCTGAAACACCAATCACTATTGCATGGACTATGGTCCACACAATTGTGTGAACCATAAATAAAAAGTACATTTTTAATATACTAAAAGTACATTATTTTTGTACATAAAATAAATACATTACTTTAGAGTATATTATTTAAGTACTGAAAGTATATTATTTTATATATACAATAAAATAATTTACCTTCAGTACAAAAATAATATACTTTTAGTATAACAAAAATGTACCTTATATTCATGATCCACACAGCTACGTCGACCGCACACAATAATTTGCGCTGAAACACAAATAGGCTGCAAAACAATGAAGGAAATATTCTTATCCCGTGCTTTAGTCAATTCTTCAAATATGTTAAGCAATCAACCCCACAATGTCTGTCGAGAAAAGTCACTACAAAGTTGTAAAGGATTATGAATAAAATGTATCAACAAGCTAAGGACCTAACAATGCCTACATTCCTACGACAGGAGATAAGGCTTAGATTGTCTTTTCAATTACCGGTAAAGATTGTTTAGTAGACTATGATAACACTCAAAAAGACAAAGCTAATTTACTTTAGGATTGCACTCACTCTTTTAATTAACCTTAAAGAAGTAGAGATCATGTGCCAGGGCCAGCTATGACCATAAAATTTCTTAAATTTATATATTAAAAATTACAAAAGTACTATATTAACTATGAATTTTCGAATTTAAAATTATACAAAATATCAACAAAAATAAGTAAAGGAGGAATATAATTTAATCAATAAATAAGTAAATAAAATATGATCGATGAAGAGTATTCAAAAAAAAAAAATATGATCGATGAAGAGATTATATATATATATATATATATATATATATATATATATATATAAATTCTTAAATTCATGGATTCAATAAAAAAAAAGTCATATTTTTATTTTTAGAGTTTATTACCGAAATGGTCCCTCGACTATTGCAAAATTATCATTTTGGTCCTCGACAATTTTTCGTGTCCAATTAAGTCCCTCGACTTTGAAAATTTTAACCAATTTGGTCCTCCGTTTAGTTTGTCGTTAAAATTGGGGACCAAATTGATAATTTTGCTATAGTCAAGGGACCAAATTGGTAATTTTGCTATAGTCAAGAGAACATTTCAGTGAAAAATTAATTACCAATTTGGTCTCTTGACTGTAGCAAAATTACCAATTTGGTCCCTTGACTATAGTAAAATTCCTAATTTGGTCTCGATTTTAACAGCAAAATAAACGGAGGACCAAATTGGTTAAAATTTTCAAAGTCGAAAAACTTAATTGGGCATAAAAAATTATCGAGAACCAAATTGATAATTTCGCAATAGTCGAGGGACCATTTCGATAATAAACTCTTATTTTTATTTTTTAAAGCCGCAGGTGGCCAGCCGGTCACATCGGACCGGCGGCATCCCACCGGCGGGCCAGGTGAAGGCAGCAACAATATGTACAAAATATTAGTTTAAATAAATTTAAAATTATTCATGATTCATCTACATTCTTTGCTAAACATGTTGCTGGTGAAGTAGTGATAAATTATTATTCAACATATAATCTCAATAATTAAATAAAATAAGATCATAAAAGACTTTGTACATTTGACACTGCAGCCATTCTTAAATCTTAGTGGGATCTAATGATAAATAAATAAATTGGGTTTTGGTGGCGGCTTTTTATAGTTTGACCAAAGGCTTTTCTTTGGGTGAATTTTAATTTATTTATTTTCAAGGCTCGAGGCTTTGACTGACCCTATATATAAACATTTGTGTCATTTGGTAGGCTTTAATATGCTAAGGTTTACCCAAATTAAGAGCTTTTTCCACAAACAGGGACTACTATACACAAAATGCTAATCGGTAGTGTAGTAGACTTATAGAGCCACATACCAAACTAAAGCTGGTCAGACTTGGGACAGTAAGCAAACAATAAGACAAGAAAACTTTCACTTTCTTGAAATCTTTTGTATTAAGTTTTCATAGAAATGACAACAATTCTATTTGATTAATTTATAATGGAAATAATTAATTATTACATAATTAATAAATATAAATGATTGTATTGATAGTTTTATTGGGGCATGGTCCACCATAAACTGAGTATAGAGGTACAGAACGAGAGTAGGAAAGTGGTAGTATTATTACCCGAGGTGCTAGGCCTAAAACAATACGTACAAAAATCGAGATACCGGTCCAAAACGGCGGCCCAAATAATAAATAAACAAGATAGGGAAGTAATAAATAAAATTGAAATAAACAACCTACGGAAGTAATAAATAAAATATAACTAAATATGTTACCAACACTCGAACCCTGATGTGCCGACAGGAGAGAGAAGACTTAGACCAATGGACCAGAAGGCGATTGGTGAGCTAATGGATGATTTTTAAGTGGAGGGAAGGGTGGCTATTTATATTTTTGAAGGACTCATGGATGGTTGAGAAATGGACGGCACCGGGCAGCCTTCATTCTTGAGTTTGACCACACTCTACTCCTTTCACTCTAAGGAGGAATTCACTATATTCAATCACCCAGATACAATAGTGAACACCAAGTGCCAACCCAGCACTTTTATCTACACCTAGTAGAAATTGAGTGTCTCGCACAAAGCTACACTCCACTGACGAGTATCTCGCACAAAGCTATACTCCTACACCGACGAGTGTTTCACACAAAGCTACACTCCGTTGGGTTTTCACAAGCTCCTCTTGTTACTCAGCTCTCTATTTACACCTAGTAGAGATTGGTTTACAAGAAAAAATAAGGCTAAAGTGCCCTCCCACACCGTGAACCATAAGCGATTCTTCATGCCGCACCCTGTCCTTTCATAACTGCTTTTCCGATTCACAAACTATTAAATTTTTTTCGCCTAGAACTTTTTGTAGGTTATCCGGTTATGTGATGACATGGCTCCGGTAATGTGCTAATGTGGACATTTTTTAAAGTGATGTGGACATTTTTTTAAAGTCAATTTCCTAATTTATAGGTTCCATCTCTTTCTCACTCACTTGATTGGACTTCCAACATTGATTTCAAACTCCTTTCCCCCCAATTTATCTCTTTCAATCATTGCTCTCACTTTGATCGAAAAACCATTGCGTAACTGAGCGAAAAACCGACAGCATCATGACAGCAGTGACACTCTCAGCCGGACGGGAGCTATGGAATCCTCCGACGGATGGAATATCCAACCTTCGCTTCTCTAACCACAACGATCACCTCCTCGTGTCTTCCTGGGATAAGACCGTAAGACTATACGATGCAAGTGCCAATGTGTTGAGAGGAGAATTCCTGCACGGCGGTCCATACTTGACTGTTGCTTCCACGAAGATTCTTCGGGCTTCAGTGCTAGTATTGATAATACTGTTAGAAAGCTTGTGTTCAATAATGGAAGGGGTGATATTTTGGGAAGGCATGATGCACCTGTTCGCTGTGTTGAGTACTCATATACTGGGCAAGTGATAACTGGTAGTTGGGATAAAACATTGAAACTCAAAATGCTCAATACAGTAAAGGGTTCTAGTGTAGAAATGTTGCGTGTCTCTACAAGTGTTGTGAGCGCCCTTTTATCTTCCTGTGCGCAACGTCCTATCTTAAATGCGCAGTAATGGAGTGTTAATGCTGAGGAGCCGTTGGAGTGTTGAGAAGCCGTTGGGGTACCGTTGGAGTGAAATGCTGAACGGCTAGTTTGAACGTCCTTTCATTGTCTTGTCCTTGGGTGTTGCCCGTGGTTCATGGTCGGGTACCCAATTACCCTGTCACCAGCCCCCCACTCTTCAGCTAGTGAGAGTGGCCAAGGTAGCTGAGGAGTAATAGCTCGGTACTGGCTCCGGGTCGGGTACCCAATTACCATGTCACCAGCCCCCCACTCTTCAACTAAAGAGAGTGGCTGAGGTAGCTGAGGAGTAATAGCTCGGTACTGGGCAGAAAATCATCTGCTGCTGATGTTGCTGATTCCGGGATGTCCCATCTTTCCGACCTCCATGTAAACACCAGTGCCACCACAGTCTCCATGGATGACATATTCGCGGGAGGCACCACCACCAGGGCAGAGGGTGCCTAGCTACTATATTTCCTTTTTCCTTTTTGTTTTGGATATTTAGCATTCGCATCGTCTTCTGGTATTTTGACTTTTTGTTTTTGAGCTCATTACTTTGTAGTAAAGGCTTTATGAATTATATCATAAGACTTCATATTATTTCGTATTCATGAGTTGTGTTGCATGCCACTTCATGCCAAAAGTGTTTTTTTTTCGAAAGAGTGACCTCGGCATAGGGCCAAGGCGCGACCTCGGCCTTGTGCCGAGGAGTAGCCTCGGCACATGGCCTCGGCACAACCTCAGCCTTATGCCAAGGAGTGACCTCGGCACAGGGTCGAGACACGACCTCGGCCTTGTGCCGACGTGTGAGTTTCTTTGCTTCTTTATGTTTTTTTTTGTTTTTTTGCGAGAATTATAATTTACCATCATGCAAAATAAGTTGGACAATTTTATTCAAATAAGTTGGACGGACCATGACTATGTTTTAAAACAATCTAGGCGGATCAGGACTAAGTTTCTTACTGATAATACTTTGTTAAGTGCTCTGAATTCCATATCCTATCGATCAATCTGCCCCCTAAGGTCATCAATTTGTAAGTTCCTAGGCGAATAACATCGTCTATGATGTAAGGACCTACCCACTTTTTCGCGAACTTGCCCCCTTCTAAGTGTTGACTGGATTCTCTCCTTCGTAATACGTAATCGCCTACTTGAAAGTACCTAGGTCGAGCTTTTGCGTCGTGGTAAAATTTTAATTGCCTGTTGTAGTTCTCCATCTTACAAAATGCGGCTTCTCTTTTTTCATCTATGAAGTTAAGGTCAAATCCTTGCTGAACTTCATTTTGACTTGCCTCGTATTCTTCCACTCTCCTACTTAGCACCATCACCTCTATCGGAGCTCGAGCTTCGAACCCGTAACTAAGAGTGAAGGGAGTTTCACCAGTGGCCCTCCTTGGCGTTGTGCGGTAAGTCCAAAGAATGCTGTCTAATTCTTCAACCCACGCTCCGCCGGCTACCTCCAACTTTCTTTTCAATCCGTCAAAGATGGTTCTGTTTGCATTTTCCACCTGACCGTTGGCTTGGGGATATGACACCGCCACTCGACTGTATTTGACGCCCCATTCCGTCAGAAATTCTGAAAATTCCTTTGCTTCAAATTGGCATCCATTGTCAGTAATTACTTGAATAAGAATACTAAAGCGGCATAGTATATTTTTTTTCCACGAATTTTTTGCACCTTGCTGCTGTGATGCTAGCAAGAGGTTCAGCTTCCACCCATTTGGTAAAGTAGACAATCGCAACAATGATATACTTTCGGCTTCCCGAGCCCATAGGAAGGGTCCCCACCAAATCTATTCACCATCTTGCAGGCCGTCCTGGTAGTGTTTGGAACTCTTGACATTTAGGGCATCGCTTGGTGTACTCCGCGCAATCCTTCAACATCTTTGGCCAGAAGAAACCTTGCAACATGATGCGACGAGCTATGGTGTATGCTCCCTGGTGCGCGGAACATACCCCTTCATGGACTTCTCTCATTATCAGCTCTGCTTCATCAAGGTACATGCACTTCAGCAGTGTGCCATTATAAGACTGCTTATACAATTTGTCATCCAGAACAACGTAGCTAGGCGCCCGTAACTTTGCTAACTTAGCATCTTGCTCATCCATTGGTAGAGTGTCATCCCTTTTGTATTTTGTGATGTGGTCAATCCAACATTGTTCTCTAGTTTGCACGGGGCAAACCCACGAGATGTCGATGCTTGAGGTCTCCAAATCTTCCACTTGAGCGATCTTGCGAATGTTGTTGGGGATCTCCGTGCTTAGCTTGGAGAGCATGTCAGCGTCAGCGTTCTGCTCGCGGGGTACTTGGTGAATTTCTTACCCCTCAAATTCCCGCAAGGTTCTCCCACTGCGTCCCTGTATCTCTATATATTACCTTCGTTGGCCTCATACTCTCCTGTGACATGGCCAACTACTAGTTTAGAATCACATAGAATGCGGACCTTCTCTGCTCGTAGTTTTGCTGCTAACCGTAGCCCTTTCAGGAAGGCCTCATACTCTACCTCGTTATTAGATAACTTGAAGTGGAATCTGATTGCGTAGTAGGCGCGAAACCCTTCTGGGGTGATGAGCACTACCCCACCACCGCATCCTTTGCTGTTGGACGAGCCATCTGTCGACAAGGTCCACCATCCACCATCTTCATTTTCGACCTGCTCCGTTACCTCGCGAGTTGTGCACCCTTCTATAAAATCTGCAAGAGCTTGACCTTTGATGGCGGGCCTCGGCTTAAATTTAATGTCGAATTGGCTGAGGTGCATGGCCCATCTCGCCATCCGAGCAGAGTTAGCGTTTCGTAAAAAACTCCCTAACGGTTGATGTGAGAGTACATGAATGGGATGGGCTTGGAAATAATGGGCCAACCTTTTTGAAGCGGTGATCGCGACGAATACCGTTTTCTCCACGGCAGTGTACCGTAGTTCTGCATCATGTAGAGCTTTGCTCACATAGTAAATGGGACACTAAGTCCCTCCTTCCTCTTTGACCAGTACGGAGCTGATCGCACCCTGTGACACACCCAAGTATAAGAGTAAGGTTTCACCCGCATCTAGTTTTGCAAGCAGTGGCGGGGATAACAAGTATTTTTTCAACTCGTCAAAGGCCGACTGGCACTCTGGAGTCCATTTAAACCCCTTAATCTTCTTTAGTATCTGAAAGAAGGGGAGGGATCGTTCGGCCGATCTAGACAAAAACGGACCCAAAGCCGCTAGGCGACCGTTGAGTCTTTAGACTCTTTTTTATGGACCACGGGGGTTCCATGTCAAGAATGGTTTTCACCTTTTCTGGGTTTGGTTCTATTCCATTTCTAGTAACCATGAATCCCAAGAACTTGCCCCCATTAACTGCAAAGGTGCATTTTTTTTGGGTTCAAGCGTAAATTAAAATTCTTCATTATGGAAAATACCTCGTTAAGGTCTTTGACATGAGAGGCACCTCTGCGGCTTTTGACGATAATGTCGTCCACGTATGCCTCCATGTTCCGTCCCAGCACCTTTCCAAACAATTTGGCTACCATCCGAGTGTAAGTGGCGCCTGCATTCTTGAGGCCGAATGGCATGACCAAGTAGCAAAATACGCCTTCTAGGTGGTGAATGCAGTCTCCTCAACATCTTCCTCATGCATGGATATCTGATGGTACCCTCGGAAGGCATCCATGAAGCTCATCAATTCGCATCCTACCGTTTCGTCCACTAGTTGATCTATGTTTGGCAGTGGAAACCGGTCCATAGGGCATGCTCGATTGAGATCTGTATAGTCTACACACATTCTCCAGGTGGATCCTTTTGGGGCCAAGACTATGTTGCTCAACCACTGGGGATAATAAATCTCCTTGACATGTCCAGCATGCGATAACGCGGCCACCTCCTTTTTCACAAAGTTCCTTCGTTCTGCCGACATGTATCTCTTCCTTTGCTGCACTGGTTTCTTGGTGGGGTCCACACCCAATTTATGAGTTATGATGCTCTTATCAATACCTGGCATGTCTTCTGGACCCCATGCAAAGACTTCTTTAAACTGTTGGATGACCTCGACTCTCTAGGCTTTTAGCTCTGGTGCCAAACCGGTGCCAATCTTTACAACTCTATCCGTTCGTGCGGGATCGATCACCACATCTTTTGTTTCAAACGCAGGCTCGGCACGGGGCCAGGCCTCCTCTTCCTTCAGATCTTTCTGTCCAATTTTCTTACATGCTTTAACGTAACAGCTGCGGGCTGCTCTTTGGTCCCCTCTAACGACTCCTATCCCGTTCGACGTGGGAAATTTCATACACAGGTGCTCCATCGAAATTATCGCCTTGAGGTCCTCCAAAGCCAGTTTCCCTAGTATGATGTTATGAGCACATGTGAGTCTTACCACGATGAACTCCATGTTCGTCTTGTAGATGTTGGGGCTCGTGCCTATCTCTACTGGCAATATCACAGATCCCTCCGTCTCTATTGAATCCACAGTAAAACCAGAAAGCGGAGTCCGTACCTCTTTGAGCTAATTTCTAGGCAACCCCAATTTGGTAAAGGCATCGTAATACATCACGTTGACTAAGCTTCCGGTGTCTACGAGTTAGCGATGTACGATGATGTCGTTAATGTCCATCTTGATCACCAATGCGTCTTGGTGAGGCAATGGTCCTTCCGGAAGGTCATCATCAGAGAAGGTGATGGCTTCCCGCTTTTGCTTTTTTCCTATTGGGAGGCTTACCACCTCTCCTATGTATAACTATCGGCTCCATTTTTTCCTCTCGGCTTGTATGTCTCCTCCTGAGGAACCTCCATAAATGAAGTGTATGGTTCGCTTCTTGTGTTGTCTTGGCTCCTCTGCTTCTTTTTCAGCTTCCTCTCGCTTCGTTAGTTGGTCATGCTCCCTTTTCCTGGTATTCGAGGATGATGGTTCAGAGCTATCATCCTTCTTCCAGACATTCTTGGGTGGGTTGCGTGGTTGTTGCTGGCCAGATCGCTTGACAAATTGTTTGAAATAGCCCCTCTGGATGGGCTCTTCGATATGGCGCTTTAACACGTTGCATTCATCAGTATCGTGGCCCACCTGCCTGTGAAATCGAAAGTACTTGGATTGATCCACATTTGGAGTGACTTTCATGCATTCTGGCGAAAATTGCACGATCTCCATTTCCTCAGCTTGATTTAGGATTACACTAACCGGGTGAGTTAGTGGTGTCAGATGTCGTAGTGGGATGAGACGAGGTCGCTCATCCCTTCCCTTCTTTGCGGGTGGATGGTTTGGTGATGGTGCCTGGTTGAACGGACCAACTTTATCAAGTCGCCCACCCCTTCTACCTTCCTCCTCATCTTTCTTTTTCCTGTCAGCTTCTTCTGCCTCAGCGTACCAGTTGGCTGTCCTAATCAGGTCCTCATAAGAGCGTGGGTGGTGGGCGTTCAGCTATTTGTGAAAATCGCCTGACCTCAATGCTTGAATGAAGACGATGATTGCTGCCTTTGAATCGAAGTCATACACATTATTAACTTCTTTTTTCCATTTGTTTAAAAAGTTTCGCAAGCTTTCCCCCTATCTTGCTTTACTCCACAGAGATGCGAGAATGGCTTTTTATGTTGTATATTTCCAGAGAAGTAGGTTAAGAAGTTCTTGGACAGTTCTGCAAAGGTCTGGATCGATCCGTCCGGGATTGTATTGAACCAATCCTGCGTTGTTCCGTCCAAAGTAGACAAGAACGCTCTGCACATGATGGCGTCGCTGGCTCCTATCATTACCCTGGCTGCCTTGTATATGGTCATATGGGCACGTGGGTCCGAAGTCCCGGTGTAGGCTTTGATGGTGGGTAACCGAAAATCCTTTGGGAGAGGTACTTCCATTATGTCCAGAGAGAATGGGACAGCCATTCTTACCTCCGGTTCTGGTGAGTGTTTTCTTGCTTCAACTTTCCTCTCTAAGTAATCTATTTTCCTTTGGAGATTCTCAACCAAGTCTTCCTGCGGTGTTTTGTGTCTAGTGGAGTGACGCGGAGCCGGTTCACCAGATTCGCGCACCCCTTCTCCGGGTGGTCGTCTAGTTACCGCCCTACTTCCTTGTTGACGTGGGCCTTTATTGGAGGATCCTTATACCCCCAATCGATCCCGGATAGATCTGGAAGCTGTCGGGCGCTCCCGGATAGACCTGGAAGCCGCCGGCCTTAGCTGAGGACCGTCGTCCTGTCGTTGAGTTCTTTCTCGTCTTGGAGATTTCACCTCTACCTCCGGGAGAGGCGGTGGTGGTGGTAGGGCCTGGCCTTGCATTCCTGCTACTAGCTGGGACATCGTTGTCGTCGCCTGTTGGATGACCTGTGTTGCTGCTTGGAAGTCCACGGCTTGGATGGGAGCAGCATTCACTGGGAGGTGAGCGCGGCCCCCACCGAGGTTGTTGTTGAGTTGGCTACGGAGATCACCTTCTCGGCGATGATTGTTGTTGATCTAGCTGCGAAGATCGCCCTCACGGCGATCTCCCACGCGGTTGTTGTTGAGCTGCTCACTAAGATCACCCGAGGGGTGACCATTGTTCACCTGTCGAGAACCATGGGAACTGCTGGATCCGGATTGCGCCATGGACAGTGATGAGATGACCTGGGTGTTTGTGATTTGTGAAGTTTGCTTGAGATATGATCTCGGATCTCAATGAAAGCACCAACGTTTGATGGAGCTGGCTAGACGTGAGATGTTGAGGCAGAGGAAAGCAATGTCAGGCAGGCACGGGGTTGGAGATACCGTTGAGGATCCAGTGACCATTCTTTCTGATGGGGAAGAGGAGGGGGATGTCGTTAAAAAGCAAGAGCTGGTTCTTGTGGAGGAGAGTTTGGCTATGGTTCTTGTACCTGAGGAGGTGCTTCCTTTGGCATCTGAACATCCCAAGTCTGCGAAAACCTAAGTGTTGAGCAGTAGTTTGAGTGTTAATGCTGAGGAGCTATTGGAGTGCTGAGGAGCCGTTGGAGTACCGTTGGAGTGAAATGCTGAACGGCTAGTTTGAACGTCCTTTCACTGTCTTGTCCTTGGGTGTTGCCCGTGGTTCCGGGTCAGGTACCCAATTACCCTGTCACCAGCCCCCCACTCTTCAGCTAGTGAGAGTGGCCGAGGTAGCTGAGGAGTAATAGCTCGGTACTGGCTCCGGGTCGGGTACCCAATTACCCCGTCACAATTGTATCCGTTGGAGTAGATAATTTGATTTTTATTCTTGTTCCCATTGTAGATTATGGGTTTTCATATTCCTCGTGTGTTCTGATGACTCACTCTTCTGTCCGTGTTGTGGTTTTATTCCTTCCGCCACTATCTCTTCATTTATTCTGACAACACATGCTTTGCTTTTCATTTCCCATATTATTCTGCAGGTTTGAATGCTCCATCCTATGCTGTAGACATCACATGCACTCCATCCTCTTCTGCAGTATGGACATCACATGCTTGCATTTTATTTCCCATGTTTTCTTGTCTACAAGTTGACCGTTGGAGTATGTCTTCTTCGTGTAATAATCATAAGAAAATATATGAGTTGTAGCAGATGTCCCTTCGTATTTCTTTGATTTTAGAATGAGGTTCCATAACTTCTTGACAATCTTTCATTAAATTAAAAATTGCCTCTTTGGAAAAATTTGAACTTACTAAATCAAATGAGTTAGAAGTTACCTCTTTTTCAGGTTCATGAGCCATTAAGCATTCTTCCTTTGAGTCTTATTCAAATGTTCTGTTCACTAGGTATAATAGCGCAGTGTCCTCTTCCGATGAATCGCTTTCATCGCTAGATGTTGATATTTCAGACTCACCAGTTTTTAGTGGGTCACTTATAAATGCTTTCCATTTATCCCTCTTGAATCTTTTATCCATTAATTAATATTTTTCCTGTGAAGAGTCAGAAATATTTTTGTTTTGATATTTACTCACCTTGGGGTATGGACATTCAATCATAAAATGTCCTGTTTCCTACAGTTGTAACACAAATTTGTGTTGTCTTTAGAGAATTCTTTTCTTGATCTTCTAGATGAGCTTCCTTGATTTCTTTGTGGAGGGTTTTTAAACTCTTTTTTCGTTATAAACTTTTTGAATTTCCTGACAAAAAGAGCAAATTGTTCATCAGTAAAATAATCACTATGTTCTATTGACCTTGAGGTGGATGGTTATCGAACTACAAGTGATGCGCTCTTCTCCTCACATTCTTCTTCAATTCTTGGCTTCATTTCAAATTCATAAGCTTTGAGATCGCTAAATATTTTGTCAGTTGAGAGTGACATGACGTCACTGTGGGGGTCCGCGACTCCCTACCACTCCTCGTTAAAACAGTGACTACCTCACGAGGCTAGCACATTAGTGCTTTAATGATTCGAATTTCGAATTGACATATGTTGAGTATGCAATGTCGATTGACATATGTTGAGTTGCGGGAAACTCAAGAAAGAATTACCTATGTGAGAGAGAAGTGAGGGTCGCTTCAAAGGAGAATTGAACGGGCTCAATTCTTTATAAACTCTTGCAGAACAAGGAATGGTGACCCACGACCAAAATGAGCACAATCATAAGAACAAAACGTGGTTGGAAGGTTCCTGTGTGAGATATATCAATGTCTACTCAAACGGCAGTCGGTTCAAAGACATTGCGTTCTACCGTACAGCCAGTAGGGTATATGATCTCACAAGGCAAGGCTCAAAGGGTAACACCTACCTCGGTTATAAAGAATGACTCTTGACATTACGGAATTAATTTGATTCATTCCAATCATTATTTCAGAGTTATTTTTTATTAATATTCTGTTAGTGGGTGTCAATATTTTGCTAAGTGGGTGGAGGTTACAAACGGAATTAAATGCCATGATTTAATGTTATTATCCATTTCCTCTACTATATATTTCCAAGTTGAGCAGTTGATTAGTACAAGAAACACTCAAGCATTATAGCTGCTACACACACGAAAATACACTTGTTTTCTTCCTCAGAACACTGCTCATCCTTCCTTCAAGCCACATGTGTTTCATCCCACGTACTAGTTCGTCGGGTTCCAAGTTTGTGTGCTCAAACGCCAGAACCGTAGTACGTTTTATCTTGGGAAACCTAGACCGCAACGCTCCAGCACCCCGGGAGGCGGTAAATAAGGTTTTAAGGACAAAGGCAACTCGACTCGTGCTTCGTTCGTCCAGTTTTCATCACCTTGGCGTTTCGAAGTTTATTTAACCTTTTGTAAGTTTATTTTCTTGGTTTATTTATCCTACGTGGGTTTTTGTAATTTTCCATTTTCTTTGTGTTTTTCGAGAATATATTCCAACACTTTAGGCATGTGTGCAATTGTTTATACTTTCTGCCTATGTACCATTGTTTTTACTCTAGGCATGTGTTCCTTGTTTCTACTTTTGGCTTGTGCGCCACCATTGTTTTTACTTTAGAATTGTGTGCCATTATTTTTCCTTTAGGCCTGTGTGCCATTGTGTTTGCTTTAGGCATGTAGGTCATTGTATTTGCTTTAGGGTTGTGTGCTATTTTGTTTGCTTTAGGCTTGTGCGGTATTGTATTTAATTTGCTTTAAATCTTTGCGTCATTCTGTTTACTTTAGGCCTATGTGCCATTGTTAGTGTTTACTTGAGGTCTGTGTGCTATTGTTTTTACTTTAGGTCCGTGCGCCATTGTTTCTAATTTAATCATGTGCGCCATTGTTACTAATTTAATCATGTGCGTCATTCCTTTGGTTCTAGTTTGCAAGCTTATGTGCCTCCTTGTAGCATGCATGGCCTTTGGGTCGCTTCTATCATTCTGGCGTAATATACCAAGAATTGTCGTTATGCTATCGAATTTTTGGGAAAAATTGAGGCTTTCTTGATTAATAGTTATTTTGTGGTTGTAGTGTTAGATAGATGTTAGTAAAGGCCAAGTTTAGTACTCGGTGACTGGAGGGGATTGTTGGGCGAAGGCTACTAAAATGCTTAAAAGGCAAGTCTAGCACTTAGTGTCTCGAACAATGTGATGGCGGTCTATAAGAAAATAAATTAAAGTTACACCATCGCTACTAGCTATAGCTTTTGACAAGTGGTAAGCGCTTGATCCTAACAAGTGGTATCAGAGACAGGTCATGGGGCTATAGCTTTTGGCTTAAATGGCGTTTTAGGAGAAAAGACTTATCTCACAATATCCATGGGTCGAGACAACCATGCTCATCTAATCTTTAATACCAATTTGAAGAGATTAACAAGAACAAGAAGCAATAATAATGACATAAAAGTAAAGAATGCAAGATATATATATATATATATAGGGTTGCACTCTGGTGCGAACTCTCGCCCAGGTAGGAAATGAGAACGCTCCACAGTCGTCCACGTGTGCAGATCAACGAATCAGATGCAATTTTAAAAAAATGACGCGGTGGCATTTTCGTAAATAACCGGAACTTTGGTGCACCTAGTTTCACTTAAAAGTGCACCTAGTTTCCCTTACAAGTGCACCTAGTTTCAGTTACAAGTGCACATATTTTCGCACCTATTTTCACTTACAAGTGCAAGTAATTTACCTTATTAATATTCATGCACCTATTTTCGCAAATACTTTCACTTACAAATGCAAGTAATTTACCTTGTTAATATTCATGCACTTGGGTGCAACCTAGGTGCACCTAGTTATAACATATGGTGCACCTAGTTATAACATAGGTTGCACCTAGTTATAACATTAAGTGCACCTAGTTATAACATTAGGTGCACTTAGTATTGATGCTCACTGTACAATTTACTTTCACCTGTAATACATTTTACTTGAATCTGCAATACATTTTACTTGCACTTATGCAAGTAATTTACTTTGTTAACATTCATGCACCTGGGTGTAACCTATGTGCACCTAGTTATAGCATTAGGTGCACTTAGTTATAACATTAGGTGCACTTAGTATTGATGCTCATTGTATAATTTACTTGCACTTGTAATACATTTTACTTGCACGTGTGCACCTATTTTCACTTGCAGGTGCAAGTAATTTACCTTGTTAACATTTATGCACCTGGGTACACCTATGTGCACCTAGTTATAACATGACGTGCACCTAGTTATAACGTTAGGTGCAACTACATTCCGGACACGTGGCGCGCTGTGATTCGTCCGCAGTTCTCTCCTGGGCGGTCAGTTCGCACCTGAATGCGATCCTATATATATATAGGATCGCGTTCAAATGCGTACTGGCCTCCCAAGAGAGAAATGCAGACGAATCACAGTGCGCCACGTGTCCGGAATGTTTATATTTAAATAAACATAATATGTCGATCTATTTCTTTTATCCCATAACAAATCTAGATTACATTCGACCAATCTATAAACTGGTAACACCCACCTAACCCCAATATCTTATATTTATTATCCTATACGACTATATTAAGTATGCATGCGCCAGATGATGTCGATTGTGTTGAGCATATAATATATAAACATAAATGTGTATCCAACTATCAGCTTAAAATTTTAGTTGAGATGGAGCACATACCTCAATTTGGTATCAGAACCAAGTTCATTCAAATCTCCATGTCACTCTTTAAAAAAAAAAAAACTATAAGTAACCGGTCCGCACACGTAGAAGATTCAAATTTATTATTAACTCCATAAGATTCTCAAAAGTTGTAAGCAAAAGAAAAGCATAATTGGAACCATTTGAGTACTTAATAACACAGGTAGTACTGACACAACACGTACTGCCAAACATTAACACACGACACAATTATTTGACATATATATATATATATATATATATATATATATATATATATATAATGCTACAACATTAACTTTAGAACTGGGAGATTGGTGGACTTTTGTTCAAGGATCAAACTTTTTGCTGTTAGGCTCAAAAACATACTTGATCACCGATTCCTTGACTCCTAACAGCTCAGGAAACTCACGCTTCAGCTTAGAGGAATCAAGCTCAATGTTACAACGACCAACAGCAAGAACTTTCCTCTGTTCTTCCAAGGTAAACTTAGTCCAAATTAATCCAGGATCTATGTCCTTCTTATACAATTCCAGAACCTCATTGTGGGATATGACCCCTGGGTTGGTGAAATTCCATATCCCTTTGCAGTTCCTTTTGGCCATCTCAATTGCCATTGGCAGTAACTCGTCCAGCACGGCCATGATGTTTGGAATGTTCACCACTTTCTCGTATCCTATGATCTTCTTTATGAAGTTACGAGGATGGTTGAGGTCGGAGACCAGCAGCATTTTAACCCTAAGGATGCATATGTTGTTGTATCCTCCAACCAAAATATTCCACCTGCAAATGTAGGAGCCGACAGTAACTATCTGATTCTCTCGTCACTCAAAAAATAAATAAAACAGGAAATCTTACCATGCCCTTGGTTTTAGAGTAGAAGGAGCCATCATAGTTGGATTTGTCCTGCTCGGTAAACCCGATACCCGAACCCATCGGGTGCTCCGAGTCATAATCATAGATACAAGCACTGCCAAAGTGCAGCAACAGGATACCCTTCTCCTGGCAAACGTCGGCCAAATTCAAGGCCCCGATAACGTTGGACCGAATTGTCTCGGGTTTATTGAACTCGCACCAGTCCGCATTGGGCGTGCCGGTCGCCCCGGCGGCGTTGAAGACATGGGTCGGGTTGACTCCGATGATGTCCGACAGCAACTAAGACCGGTCCTCCAAACGGGCTTTCCCGTACTCGAACAGGATGCCTTGTTCCTCACACAACTTTCCCAACATGCCCCCAATCATTCCAGTTTTCCCATAGATCAAGAACTTGAGCAAATGTTTTTGGTTTTCCATTTGGGAGTAGATATATATATATATTAGACAATGTTTTGCTTTTACGTATCCATGCATACAGGGTGATGAGGGTATTTATATGCAATTTAACATCCACCAAACCCAAAATCTTATATTTATTGTTTGTATTTATGTCACTTTTATTCAAAATATCTTTACTTATTGTATTAACTGTTGTAAACAATTAACACCTACCAAACCAAGGATCTTATATTTATTGTTTGTATTAATATCATTTCTAAATTAAAACATATTAATTTATAGAACTTAGTTTGTTTCCCCCTATTTTTCTTAATTAAAAGTGTGATAATTCATTGGCTTCGAAAGAGTTTTAAAAAATATAAAGATGACTTTTGAATCAATGTTAAAGATTTCTAAGTTAGATATTTTATGGAGTAAGAGTCACATTTTGTGTGCGTAATTTAAACTAGGGGTAGCAGTTGGTTCAATTTTCCAGAACCAAAATAGTTATGTTCGATAATATACGGAACACTCCAACGGTAATGAATTCTTGTATACTGAACAGTCCGATAATATATTTGAGCCATGTGGATGTCATCAGTACTTTTATTTACTTTTGTGTTTAGACATTTGTCTTTTGTCTTACACTAAAGGACATAGCATTTAATCCTCATTGGGATTGCTTTCTAGGACTTGTTTGTCAATGATCATCCACAATATTAAGGTTATGGACAAGACAAACTTCTAGAGAATGTGCTTAGACTTGTCCTTATGAGTCAATAACGACCCATGCCTTAATTGCTCTCAAGAATGATTGACTTTATCACTCTCATCATTTCCTCGAATGAACTAGCTTGATCATTCGACCTTCAAGAGATTGGCCCTTCCAGTATTCGGCATTCATGATTTCTTGGTCTTCATCAACAAGTATTCGGTCTTCAGCCTTCTAAGTTTTCGTCCATGAATATGGCTCGTGTTTGGTTATGAACTAGACACCATGAGTCCTACTATGTATTCCACTTTCTGATAATACACAATCAAGATAATGAAAAATTGGGGGTCTCCACGGGTGCTCTGGTATCATCAAAATCAAAGACTCGGGATTCCTAACAATTTCCCCCTTTTTGATGATGCCAACACCTATACTCAAACCATAAGGCTACTTCTATTCAAAATTTCAAATTGGATTTTTATTATCATAGCCTAGAGTTTAACAAATTAACTATTTCGAGGAGTAAAATCACTAGAAAATAAAAAACTCACGCAAAAACCCCAAAATATGTCTTTTATTTATCATATGAGCATCATTACATAAAAGATAAAGCAAAAGATAAAATTGAAGATCATATCTTCGCTTTGGCCTTGACTTAGTCTTCGAAGATCATTTCTTCGCTCGCTCTTGTCTCTCTCTTTCATCAGCATCACCTTGGTCAATCATATTGTTTATGATCCTTCTTGCTTCGACCACATCCTTGTCCTCGATCATGTCAGCATATTTGCTTCTTAGACGAAGTAAGAGGTAGTTCTGTGTAGCTTTACCAAGGTTCTTTCCTTCAATGATCATTGTCTTCCACCAACATATTAACTCGGGTGCTGTCATTCCATCATAAAAACTTTGACCTGTTGCACCCATTATCTAATTGATGGCTTGTATCTTCAAAATGTCATTTTCATGTTTGGATACGTTCTCTGCTGATTCTATTATTGCCTTCATTTCCTCGAACAGTTTTTTACCATCTCTTTGAATTTTGAGGATTTTTTCTTCTTCTTTCTTCTTTGCATAAATTCGTTCATTTTGTGAAAATTGGTAGTCTATTCTGTCCTCTGTTAGACTTCTTCTTCAAAAAGAGAGGGATGTTGTAGCCTTCAAATTTCTTACCACTTCCTTCTTCATAAGGAATATATTCAACTTTTATGCCATCAGCGGTTTTGCTCATTACTGGTCTACCTCTTTTGTGACGTCGGCTTTGAGATTTATCATGCCTCGGTGTGGAGGAAGATGGTGGAGCTGGTACAGCTAAGAAGTTCTCTCTAGAGATGTTCCTCTCATATCTTTTTCTACCATCACCTCCTCGGCTATCATGATCGTCTTTGTCTCTTCTATCTCTTTGGCCTTGTCTTTGATCTTTACACATCCTCTTTTCCCCTTTGTTGGCATCATTCCTCAATGCCTCTTCAAGCTTATCACTTAAATGATTGATCAACAATTGAAGTTCCTTGATGGACCACTGATTCTCGAGGACATAAGTTCCTGTTTGGTTGGTGTTCTCGGTGATCAGATCCATCTTGACGCAGGCAAGATCAACTCTACTAATAAGAGCCAAAGAGAGTTAGGCCTAAAATGGGTAGAAAAAATGGCGGTCAAATTATTTAATCAAATGGATGGTTCAGATGAATTATTTAATCAAATAGATAGTTCAGATAATTCAGATTAATATTATTAATAGAGATTACCTAATTTAACCTTACTTTTATGATTATCCGTTAAGTTTTCCGTTAAATATTTTCTTCTCCGTTAATATTTCGTTAACTTTTAACTTACCCATTAATTTCTATAAGAAAGGTCTTAGGTTCGAATCTCATCTCAATCAAATTTGACATAATTAATTTTCTCTCTATTTTACTCTTATTAAATTAAATAAATTAGTAGCTACAACAAAAAATGATACATATGTATTTCTTTAATTTAGAATTATGTGTCTACAATACCTTTATTTGAAAAAAATATTCATTATCAAAAAATTAAATTAAATAAGAGAAATAATTTCATTAGTTATATTGTCTTTATTTTCTCTCATGCAAAGATTCTTTACATTCAAATTTATCAATTAATATTCATTACATTGTCCATTATCTTATTTTTACAATATCTTGTAATTAAATATCAAAGTTATAGTACAAAATAATGTTATACATTTATTTACCAAGTATTTTATTAATACTATATATGAAATTTTTTTTTAAATAATTTGAAGCTAATTATATTAACTACTTGGGGATTGGTTGACAAAGAGAGTACTCAAATAACCCAACAAATTGAAGTGGAATCGCTCTATTTTACTCTTATTGAATTAAATAAATTAGTAGTTACACCAAAAAATGATACATATGTATTTCTTTAATACCATGAAAAAAATAAAAAAAGAATAGTTTGAAACCAATCATATTAACTACTTGGGGGATTTGTTGACAATGAAAGTATTCAAATAACTCATTACCCAGCAAATTGAAGCGAGAAACTACCTTTTAATATCTTTAGAATACATAATATTTTAAATTTTTAAATTTTTATTAATTAATTTAATCTTTTTTCTTAAATTAGGGATTTTTTTAGCACCAATAACTCATTCAACAATAATGGATGAACCAAATGAACCCCAAGCAGAACACCTAAAGGAAAGTCTATAGCACCTATATCATAATCTCATTGCATGACGTTGTCATCTATGCTACATACTAACAATATCCGAATTGCAAATAACACACTACCAACAAAAAGGAAGAGAACAAAAAGGAAAGATGAAGAAAATGATAATGTTACTCAAAAGAGAATTAAGAACACTTAGAAAAATTCAAATTAAAAGTAGTATTTATTTAGACTATCATTTTTAGACCAAATATTTAGACTATCGATTTTACAAGGTTGCAAACATTTATTTTAGTAATAATTATAATGAATTCTCTGGATTCATATACTTTGAGTTAGATATTTAAATAAAAAAATTCGACATTCAATTACACATGTATAAACTTCTCCTATATAATCTTGCATTGATATACTTTCAAATAATTATTTAAATATAAACATTGGGCATTAACTCATTCGCGCAATGCACGTATATAACTAGTATATATAGGATCGCGTTCAAATGCATACTGGCCTCCCAGGAGAGAAATGCAGACGAATCACAGCGCGCCACGTGTCCGGAATGTAGTTGCACCTAACGTTATAACTAGGTGCACGTAATGTTATAACTAGATGCACCTAGGTGCACCCAGGTGCATAAATGTTAACAAGATAAATTACTTGCATTTGTAAGTGAAAATAGGTGCACACGTGCAAGTAAAATGTATTACAAGTGCAAGTAAATTGTACACGGAGCATCAATACTAAATGCACCTAATATTATAACTAGGTGCACTTAATGTTATAACTAGGTGCTAGACCTGGCAATTCGTGTATACGGGTTCGTTAACGGGTCGACATGATAGCGACACGAACACGATAAAGCTAAACACGAACACGACACGTTAAGATTAACGGGTTCAAAATTGTAACATGTACACGAACACGATTTGTTAACGGGTTAAACGGGTTGACACGATAGACACGTTCTGTTAACGGGTTTCGGATCGTGTTGACACGATATGACACGAAACCCGTTTAAACCCGCTAAATCTATTGATATATTATAAACTAAAATTTAAAGTTTAAATTATATAAAATAAAAAAAAGAAATAAAACATAAAATCCAATCCATCAAACAAACTAAAAAAATATTCAATTTATAACATTCATAAAATTATAAAATGACATCCAAAAATCATAATTAAAGAAGTTCATACTAGTTTTTAGAATAAAATTGAACACAATAAACATTCAAATTTTATATTGTCGAACATCAATAATTGGTATATGATCTTGGCCTAATGTAGTAAATTTATTTTTAATCATGTTCATGATATATTTTGTAAAGACAATGGTTCTTAGCGGGTTCTAAACGTGTCTGTGTAAACGGGTTCGTGTAAACGGGTTAACACGATAATATTAACGGGTTAAACGGGTTCTTAATAGGTTTAACGGGTTGACCTGTTAAGACACGAAAACATAACGGGTTCTTAACGGGTCAACCCGTTAACGATCCGGGACATGTTAAGGCTTAACACTAACCCGTTATTTTCGTGTCCGGTTTCGTGTCGTGTTAACGGTCGTGTCGATAATTGCCAGGTCTACTATGTGCAGATTGGTTGCATCCAGGTGCATGAATGTTAACAAAGTAAATTATTTGCACAAGTGCAAGTAAAATGTATTGTAGATACAAGTAAAATGTATTAAAGGTGCAAGTGAATTGTACACTGAGTATCAATACTAAGTGCACCTAATGTTATAACTAGGTGGACATAATGTTATAACTAGATGCACCTAGGTGCATGAATATTAACAAGGTAAATTACTTGCATTTGTAAGTGAAAGTATTTGCGAAAATAGGTGTATGAATATTAACAAAGTAAATTACTTGCACTTGTAAGTGAAAATAGGTGCACTTGTAAGTGAAACTATGTGCACTTTTAAGTGAAACTAGGTGCACCAAAGTTCTAGATATTTACGAAAATGCCACCTCGTCATTTTTTTAAAATTACATCTGATTCGTTGATCTGGCCACGTGGATGGTTGTGAAGCGTTCTCATTTCTTACCTGGGCAGCAGTTCGCATGGGAGTACATCCCTATATTATATATATATATATATGGAGAGAGAGAGAGAGAGAGTTCGGCAATATGCCTACGTCCACGAAAGTGGAACTATTATTTTATTAATTATGATGGTGATGGTGGTGATGGGATAAATCAATGTATTTATATGCATCTAATATCTGTAGTCCGTACAATAGGTCTAATCAAATCCGTTTCACTCGTATTGGCAGAATCATACTCGTAATTCTTATATGAGACCAACTCAAGAAAAACCCTTTTCTTCTTTAGACTAGGTCTAACTTCTTTTAAACCTAGTTTGTCTAGTGTGAATCAAACTCTTAATTCTTATATGAGACCAACTCAAGCAAAACCCTTTTCTTCTTTAGATTAGGTCTAACTTCTTTTAAACCTAGTTTGTCTAAGTGTGAGAAAATTTATACATTTATTATTTAAACACGTTGATTTTGGGTTAATTTTTTTTACACTTAAATACTTACTTTCGTGACTTATACATATTGATTTTAGTTTAACAGATAGAAAGTTTTTTGGAAAAAAAAAATACATTAAAAGAATCTTGAAGACAAACTCCTAATTGAATCAATCAATCATATCTTTAAATTTTCGAAAAATAAAAACAAAGAGAACAATTTTGGCGTTTGCGAAACTGGCCTTTTACATCTACAGACGGAGAAGATGCATAGACAACAACTCGACAATAGCACATTAATTACTACCATATATTAATTCTCAAAAAAAAAAAAAAATTACTACCATACATTAAGGAGTGGCATCCAAAATGTCACAGATCAAAAGCTATGCTTTCTTATTCAGATATTCACAATGCACGCAACAAGCACGAACACGCCACACCTAATATTATTACATTAGAAATTCAACAAACTAACAATTCCTCGATCGATCACACACTTGTTATACCATGCCATATATCTAGGTAGCATACTAGTTGGTCTTTGGTCCCTGGTCGTTGATTATTGTCTCTGGGTAGATGATTTTCTGGCAACCAGTAGAGTCTAATATCTTCTTCCCCAGCGCTTCTTGGGGTGGACTTCCTGGAGAGCTCATGTATAGCAGCAGGTTTGTATACTCCACCACCTCCGGGAAGAACTCCTTCCACCACCGTGTCACCTTGAACCACGCCGGCTCTGTCAGGTACCTCTCCCCCCGACAAGCGCTGTTCACGATCGCCTTCGCGCACGCGTCCACCTTCCCTACTGGGATAATGTTCACTTGTACCTGCATATTTTGCAATAAAATGAACTAAAAGAGCAGAGCAACTATTTAACCTAAAACTTAAACTTATGTGTTGGGCAGATACCAATGAAGGGCCAAGTCCAGCACTAGGTGCTCAAGAGATTATTGGATATGGACACCTGAAAGACCAAGTGTAGCATTCTGTCTCTCGAAAATATAGTGGTATAAAGAAATAAAGTTGTGTCCTCGCTACGAGCTATAATTTTAATTTTTGACTAATAATAAACATTTAATCCTAACAAGTAAGAGCGAGTAAAAATTGTGCAATTAAAGCTAACAAGTGTAGTTAAGGCCTCAAGTCCTTGCAAGAGTGAATAAAAATTGTGTTGTTAAGACTGACAAGTCCAGTTAAAGCCTCCTATGTGCGGGACGAGAAGAAATGGGAAGAAATTGTTGGGTCGAATTTGAAGGACTAAGTCCAGTATCTTTTCTCTAAAATGTGACGATATAAAGAAATAAAATTGTGTCTTCACTACGAACTATAGTTTTTTGCATAGTGATAAGCTGTGCAATTAAATCATGCAAGAGTGAGTAAAAATTGTGCAGTTAAAACTGAAAGTGCAATTAAGACTAGCAAGTGCCGTTAAGGCCTCGAGTCCAGCAAGATCGAGTGAATAAAATTTGTGTTGTTAAAGCTGACAAATGTAGTTAAGGCCTTGCAACAAGTGCGGGGTGGAAAGAAATTGTTAGGCGGAGGACTAGGTATACAAAGACGAAAAAACGGATCGGATCAGACTAGGTATACAAAGATGAAAAACTTACATCTCTCATATCAGTACTAACTTCTTGTCTGCCTGCCTTATTCAAGTGCTTTCCTTGAGTAAGTTCTGACTCTATGAATCCAGGGGTTACCAAAGTTATTTTGATGTCTGGCCCGAGTTCAATCCTTAACGTTTCGAAAAACTGAGACATTGCTGCTTTACTTGCCTGCAATGATAGAGTGGGGCATTATATTGTACCCTACTTATGAATTTCATCACCATGTGAAGTGAACAAATGATTAATGCTTACATTGTAAAGGCTCATTCTAGGAGAAGACAACCATCCAGCTGATGAAGAAATCACGACGATTCTTCCATTATTCCTTCTGAGATGAGGAGCAGCTAAGTGAGTCATATAAACCGAGCCCCAGAAGTTGATATCCTGAAACACGAAATCAATCATAGAGCTCTTCAATTCCTAGCTAATTGTTATCTGTAAAATAGTATTTGCTGTAGATTACATAATATGTAATGCTTCTTGAATAGAATTTTATGAACTTCTAACGTTATACCTTATAACGAAGGTGTAATTTTATTTTCTTATATTTTCGAGATGCAACGATATTGAACTTGGCCCTTCAGACCTCTGCCCAACAATTCCCTCAGCACGCTAGCCTTAACTGCACAGTTTGTTGTAATGATCAGGTGCTTACCACTACGACAAAAAACTATAGCTCATAACGAAAATACAATTTTATTTCCCTATACTGCTACATTTTTTAGAAAATGAGTGTTGGACTCGACCTTTCAGGCCTCCGCCCAACAATCCCTCCCTTGGCCACCTGGTGCTCCCTTCCTTGGCCACCTGGTGCTGGAATTGGCCTTCACCCCACGTCCAACAATTGATCTATAGTAAAATTTTCTTCCAATGATTATCACTCACCATAACAGAGCGGAGAGAAGTGACATCCTCAACATCTTCAAACAATGAAAATGTTGCCATCCCAGCATTATTAACCAGATGATCCACTACAGATAAACCACATGCCAAAGTGATAACCAAAAAAATGAGTGAGAATGCATCCATTAATTCTAACATGTCAACTACAGGTTAGAATAAGAATGTGAAAGCAGTAAAACAATTACAAGAATTAGCAAGACTCACGGCAGCCAAAGCGACTTATGGTCTGATCAACTATTCTTCTACAGTCGTCTAGATTGGAGACATCTGCCTGAATGGCTATAGCGTCTGGAGATCCCAGCTCAACCGCCCTGTTCGCTACTTCTTGTAGACTTACCTTTCTCCTTGCAGCTAGAACTAAGCGCGCTCCTCGTTTAGCATACTCATATGCTAGATGCTAGGGGGGGAATTAGAATTCGAAACGGCATGAATTGATATAGTACTGTCTAAATAAAATGCTAGATAGTTAAATTTAATGAAAAGTTTCTCAATTTCTCCCTTCATTTTAGTGGTTCGAGCAATAAAAGAATTAGAAGTGTGATGGGGTGATGTGCCACTCTGGAAAGTATAATGTGCTTATAAAAGAAAAATGCTATAGCAGAACTCCAAACAGAATATGGACATCACTCATTTTAGATTCCATAAAAGTGAATTTAATCTATTTTTTTTCTTGTGTAAAATTAAAATCAAGCTCTTTTCTATGTAAAAAGAAAACCAAGTTCCCTTCCCTTATAATGCTAAAATGAATACTCATTTGGGGTATTAATAACACTATTCAATTAACCAATATATATGCTCGTAACTGAAACATGAAAAGTCAATATCGTCTCATTTGAGACTAGAACTCACTACCTTTTATATGAGAATGCAATCAAGTGCCACTAGACCACAAAGTCTTGACATATATATATATATATATGAGTTCATGTGCGGTTGACCTTCTCAGGTGCGATTGTGCAGTTGCACGGTTGCTTTAGGTATATTATTTTCCTTCTTAAAGTGCGTGGTTTTGTATGCTTAAGGTGCGTGAGTGTTGAAACTTAAGGTACGTGATTTTCCTTCTTAAGATGCGTTGTTTTTTTTTCTTAAGGTGCGTGAGTTGTTGAAACCTAAGGTGTGTTCTTAAGGTGCGTAGTTTGTGTACTTAAGGTGCGTCAGACTAAAGCTTTAGGCGCGCGCAATTTGTGCTATTAAAGTGCTTTGTTTGTATGCTTAAGTTGCGTAGTTTGTGTACTTAAGATGCGTCATTTTAATGCTTAAAGTATGTCAACTGTATAACTGCACGGAAACCCTTCCCCGCACCATACGTGTGTATGTATATTACACACCTTTAATGGAAAAGATTGGAGAGAAAAGTTTTGAAGGGTTGTTGGGTAACATTACTTTTGTGATGTTTATTGATTATTTTAATTGTATAATTTTAAAATCTATTTATAATTGAGTAATTTAATACTTATAGCAAATCTTTATAACTTCTTTATAATGAGTTATAAATTGTAAAAATTATTTAACTTTGATTAAATTATTTTTATATAAAATGTGATTAAGTTGTGCAAAAGAAAAAATTAAAGATATATAGTTTATATTTTTATGAATCATCTAAGTCATATTTAGAAGTTTCTATTATTATGTATGTGTTAATATATTCAAATAACTTTAAAAAGAAACTTAAAATTGATCTAACAAAAATAATAATTATTTTTAAATATCATATTAATATAAGAAATGTGTGATTTATAATAATGTGTTTTCTATTTAAATCATTGTATCTAATTAATTATATTTCATATTTTATTATGTTTATTTTTATTTGCAAGGTTTGTTTTATACATTTGTATTAATAATTTATTTATAATTTATTATAAAAACAATTTTATTGTTTGTAATCTTATTTAATTTTAAATTGTTTATTTATTTTTATAGACACTAATTATTTATTTATGAAGAAACTTGTGTAGTTATGAATTATTTTGCATTTAAGACAATCCCTAGAATTGTTTCCAAAAAAAATAAATAAATAAATAAATAAATGGTGCTCTTAATTTTCAATTTTTAGCTTATAGTTTTTAAGCTTTTAATTTTCTATAATTAATTTTCAACTTTCAACGAACTTTTTAATTTTCTATAATTAATTTTTGACTTTCAACGAACTAACTTTTCAATATAATTACCTGTTCATTCCATTACCTTTTCAAATAGAGGCATGGTTCTATTTAGTCGGGCTTATTTAGGAGTTTATAGTTTATTTTAAATTACTAAGAAGCTATAAGTTCTGGTTAGTGTGTTACTAAAATAGGCTAATAGCTTAAAATACCCTTTATGAGCTGTAAAGTCCATTTCAATAATATGTATACTAAAATAAAAAAGTTATACAAGTTTATGAATGTTTAGTATAGGAAAACAAATTTATTTGTTCTATTTACTTTGTTAACTAACCTAAAATAATTATAATTATATACTCCATCACCTTTAATTATAATTAACTACAGTAAGTATCGTAGAATTAGTAAGAAATTAAATAGCTTAGCAAGAATGGCGTCCGCACGCACCTCACCGATGCCGGAGGAAGCGCCGGTGATGATGACGACCTTGCCGGCGACATCCTCGGCGAAAACGGAGCCCAAGATTGAGATGAAGAACTTATACACTTCAAACGGGGGCCACAAAAACAGCAGGCTGAAGAAGGTGAAGGGCGGAGCTACCAGGTTTAGAAACTTGTGAATTAGCTCCAACATCATCGTATCTCTGATCTTTTACACTTCTACTAACCATAAAGCTTAGAATAAGAGCGGTATTATATTATATATATAGAGAGAGAGAGCATGTAAGACAGATGGGTACGTGGGCATGCATACATATGAGGAGGCCGCCTAGGATGTGTTGCTGGCGGCGTAGGATGTGATATGCCCGACACGTATCTAAGACGAAGCGGTGGAGTACGGAATATTGATATGGGGTAGAACATATTTAGAAGTTTTTTGTTT
The DNA here is from genome assembly GCF_003576645.1 of Ipomoea triloba. Classification (NCBI taxonomy): domain Eukaryota; kingdom Viridiplantae; phylum Streptophyta; class Magnoliopsida; order Solanales; family Convolvulaceae; genus Ipomoea; species Ipomoea triloba. Next base: position 20,978,251 of record NC_044926.1, on the reverse strand, counting down.
GTTTTCTTTAAACATATTTGTATGAGTTAATTGCGGAGTATATTTTTTTTTTTTAAATAAAAGTAGCTATTCCATTAATTCATAACATAAAACGTTTACATCAATTATCAATGAAATGGTAAATCATTCCAGTCAGACATAGAAACAACTTTTCTAACTATGTTATAGAAAACTTGAATCGCAGACTGTTTCATAACTATGAAGCTATGTTCCTTCAGGGAGCTTAAAGCTTCTTCAAAGATCTGGGTCTTTGTCATCATTCTTTTTTGCTTGCCCAGGATAAGATCAACACTTGTCGAAACCAAACTAAACGATTTATGCTAACGAAAATGAAAAGCTTGTGAAAGTAACGAGAGGAAAAATGCTCATGAAACTAACGAGAGGAAAACACAATAATAGAGAAAAAAAAAAGTGGGTAAAGTCAAAGTAGGGTTGGGAGTTCAAGACTACCAACACAAACCCCAATACCTACATACTATTATTTTATTCAAAGGGAGAGAAAACGGAAGAAGAAGATCTGTGGCGGTGGTCGGAGGCGGACGGAACTGCGACGGTGGTCGGGGCAGAAGAAGAGCGAGAGCAAACATGGAAGGTGACCAAAACCGCCGGCTCAAAGCTCCATTAGAGCTCCGGCCGGAGGCCGGCGGTGGAAGCCGAAGTTGAGCAGCAGAGAAAGGCTTTTGTTTTAATTGCGGAGTATATTTTTGTTCTAGATTTAGTGGTGTTTTTTTTACTTCTACTTTCTTTTTTCAGAATATCCTTAATTGGTCCTAGCTAATATTATTGTTATATGAACATTTTGATTACAGTTCTTAAATCGTGGATCGCGGACAATGCATTGTGGACCGTGGTCCCAAAACGATGTTAAGTGAAAGACGGAGCCCGTAATTGACAGTACAGTTCATCTCAAAAGATACTGCCTTACATTTGTTTTGATATTATCGAATGAAAATGTAGTTATATCGAAATGTAACTGTAGTTGTGTTGAAATGTAACTGCAATGTATATGAACTGATACTGAATAACAGTTTCACATTGTGTTTTATATTACTGAATGAAACTGTAGTTATATCGAAATGTAATTGTAGTTGTGTTGAAATGTAACTGCAGTGTATACGAACTGATACTGAATAACAGTTTCACATTTGTGTTTTTATATTATCGAATGAAACTGTAGTTATATCAAAATGTAACTGTAGTTGTGTTGAAATGTAACTACAGTTGTGTTGAAATGTAACTGAAGTTGTGTTGAAATGTAACTGCAGTGTATATGAACTGAAAGTGAGTGGCGTGAATTCATTCGTCTGTTTTCATTAATCAAAACGACGTCGTTTTGATTCGCGGTCCACAATGCATTGTGGACCATAGTCCACGATATAATTTGCGTTTTGATTCTCCGTCAATAAACTTGTTTAAATGACTTTAAATATGGTGATGTTTTGATATTTTTATACAAAGTGGATTAACTCGCTATATTATTTATTTTTTATATTAAAAAAATTTACTTTCTTCATCCCATTTTATGTGTCTGGTTCAGTTAAAGATGCTTGATTGAAATTATTTTTAATTCAATTTTTCATAATATTAAGTTTAGTATTATTATTCAAAATTTATATATTTAGAAACTACACGAAAAATACTATCAAACACAAAAAATAAAATTTAAAAATAAGTCAAAAATACTAAAGAAAATAAACAAAGAAGGAAGAGTTGGTTTGACCAATAAATAATAAGTAGGACAGATACAATGGGACAGAGGGAGTACTAATTTACAGCTAGAGTCTCTTGTCTTCTTCAATTGTGAATCTTGAATGCAGGTGATAACCTATTTGGTTCCTACTTTGTTTTCAAAACAAATTAATCATCTGAGTTTATTACGGTATTCGAAACATAATAAATAATAAAAACAGTGTAGGAAAAGTAAATGGAACCAGAATATGTTTATACAGTTCGGAGAACTTCTCCTATGTCTGCGGGGCCACACAAAGGTGAAACCCAACTCCAATAGATGATCAAAGACGATACAAGGTTCACCAGATTTCCATCCAACAATGGCCTAATCTTTACACCTACTAATCATCATCATATCCTCAGTTCGTAGTGATGTGAGAATCAACTCCTTCAACTTTCCTAGGCCAATCAGCAAGACTTCTACTTGATGTAGAAAACAGGACCACAACACAACTCTAAACTAAATAGCCATCTTACAATGAATATGAGTATGTATTAGGATAACAGACTTTGAATACTAAAACAGTAGGCTAAAGCTAAAACAGCAGTACTTAATATTAAAACAGCAAGACATTGGCGTTCTTTTGTACGAATCACTCCCCCACTCTGAAGGCTTCAAGCTCTATTTATAATTGAAATCCTGAGCACCTTCGTTGCATGAGATCTCCTCAACTTAAGGAGATTCATTCACTTACATCTCCCCTTGAAAAGCTCATCTCAAACATTCTTGTTTGAATCAATTATAACCACACATCCATGCAACTCATGCATTATAAAAACCTTACGCATAATTAATTTAATTCAACTAATTAATACTACCTAAGATTAACAAATAAATTGTCAATAAATACTGTACATTAATTTCCTTAACAATCTCACCCTTTAATTTGACAATTATTTGTCAAAACTAAACACATACATCCTTAAGGCACGAAAAAAATAACAATCAAACAAAAATAGTTATTTCATTAAGATGTGCCCTAAGATATGTTGTTTTAACATGCAATGCTATTTGATATCTCTGATTTTATACTATAATTTTCCCCTCAATTTAGTTGGTTTTGATGCTTATTTTCTTTACCTTGGTGAATTTGAGACTCGTTTGTGTGTTACGTTTGCCTAAAGCTTAGTTTATTCACATGCAACGAGAAGCAAAGGAAGGATTTTTGGACATCTTGAACAAGTTTCGAAAGCATATGAATCTACCCAAGGACGAAAAGGAGCAGCGAGCACAAAAGGAGTCAACAATCAAAAGGAGAGGGCACCACACGGCCGTGTGGGTGCCCGTGTGCTGCTAAGCGGACAGCATCAAAGTCGCAACCCCACCCAGCCATGCACAAGGCCGTGTGCATGGACGTGACCTTTTCTGTTGTCCAGTACGTAAGGTCGCGATTTCTATTTTTTTGGGTATTCGAAGCCCTAGTTTAGTTTAGTTTAGCTTATTCACTACTACAAAAATAGCATATAACGTCGCAATTATGACGTCGGTTTTTTAAAAACCGACGTCATTAATATTTATGAAATATTTTTTTAATTCGAAAAAGATACGACGTCGTTTTTTTAAAACAACCGACGTCGTATATTTTTTTTAAAAATAAATATTATATACAACGTCGGTTTTTATAAAATCGACGTTGTATATTGTATAATTTTTTTAATTTTTTAATAATTAAGGATACGACGTCGGTTTTTATAAAAAACCGACGTTTGCCTACATCCACGTGACTTTACCAATTCTTGGAACAAGGCTTCATGTACTTCATCTTCCTGGCTATATTGAGCCATGTGAATTTAATAAACAAAGAATGGACAAAGAATGCTTGTCTTATTTATGCATGAGGTCAGAATTTAGCCATGCAAATTTAATTAATTATTCGTATATTTAATTTAAAAATTTAATATTTAATTAATTTATTAAGGGTACAACATCGGTTTTTGAAAAACCGAAGTTGTATTTTAAAATATTTTATTAAATTTAATTAATTATGTCTAGAGCCACATGAAATGAATAATTATTTTTTTAAAATAAGTTACAACGTCGTTACAACCGTCGTTTGTTTGCCTAAATTACAAAAAATAAATATATTAAAATGGGTTAAATGTTGTAAGTTAGATTTCTGTGAGCAATATGTCATTGGGAAACTGTCTAGAGTTAGTTTTTCTACTAAGAAGCATAAAACTGAAGGGAGTCTAGACTATGTGCATTTTTATCTTTAGGTACCTGCCAGGGAACCTTTGATGGGTAACTCTCGGTATTATATTATTTTTACTAATGATTTTTCTATGAAAGGTTGGTTGTATTTCTTGAAATAAAAATCTGAAGTGTTTGAGAAATTCAAGTTGTGGGAGGTTGAGGTGGAGAACCAGACTAGCACAAAAATCAAGTACTTGATCAAGGCCTGACAATGGAATAGAATATATTGAGAAAAAATTTCAAAACTTTTGTGTAGAGCATTGAATTTAGAGATACTATACGGTGTGTAAGACATCCCAACGTAAGGGTGTTGCTGAGCGGCTTAATTAGACCATTGTTGTGAGAACAAAGTGTCTAAGATTGAATGTTTGACCCCCTAAGTGTTTTTGGGCGGAAGTAGTGAACATGGCATGCTATATGATCAATTGATCACCACCAACATCGCTTGGTGGCAAGGTTCCTAAGGAGGTTTGGTTAGGTAATCCTGTGAGTTTTGATCACTTATGAATTTTTTGTTGTCTTGGCTATGTTTTTGTTCTTGGTGATGAGAGATTGAAATTAGATACCAAGTCAAAGAAATGCATCTTTATGGTATTGAAGAGAGGTGTAAAAGGATACAAGTTTGGAGATCCTACAACCAAGAAGGTAGTGATTAGCATATATGTCGTGTTTAATAAGCATTTCATATTTCATCCAAAGAAAGGAGATGAATTGGTTGATAATTATGGCATTGTAGAAATGGATATAGATCGGGTTCTTTTGACTGAGAGAGTAAATAATTCACGTGTGGTTTAGAGCTAGGATTTAAATAATTACTGTTTAGCCAGAGATAGATCGAAATGCACTAATGTCAAATCACCTAGCATGTAGGAGTTTGAGGATATGGTCTCTTTGGCACTTCTTATTACTAATAATGATCCAGTTACCTTTCAAGATGTTATTTCTAGCTAAGAGAAAGATAAATAGATGGCAAGTATGATTGAAGAGATGGAGTCTTTGCACCAAAATCATACTTGGAAGCTAGTTCATCTTCCTCAAAGTTAGTAGGCTATATGGTGGAAGTGAGTCTATAGAAAGAAGCCACCAATATCAGAGAAAGACGAGGAAAGATTCAAGGTTCAATTAGTTGTGAAGAAATTTTCTCAATAGAAGGGGATAGATTATGATGATGTTTTTTCTCTTGTTGTTAGAGATACTTCTATCAGGTTAGTACTTACTTTGGTAGCCATTTGGGATTTGCATTTGGAACAGATAGATGTAAAGACCTATTTTCTACTTGGTGATTTGGATGAGCAAATTTTTATGAAGCAACATGAATGACTTGTTAAACCCGAAGTGAGCATTTGATTTTTAGGCTTAAGAGGTCACTATATGGGCTGAAACAGGCCGCATGACAGTGGTACAAATTAGCATTTGATTTTTAGGCTTAAGAGGTCACTATATGGGCTGAAACAGGCCGCATGACAGTGGTACAAATTATTTAATTCTTACCTGATCCAGATTGGCAACACACGTTGTGTGTATTGTGTACGATTGTTGTGTCTATGTTAAGATATGTGTACGATTGTTGTGTCTATGTTAAGATATTTGATAATGGTTCTTTAATTTACTATATGTTGATTGCTACTAAAAGCATAAATGATATTATTGCATTAAAAGCTTTTTGAACATAAAAACATTGACATGGAAAGTCATAGAGATTGTGGCTAATTATATATCTATTCATAACTATTTTCTCAACCTATTGAAACACAAGAGTCAGCATTGACTCCACTGAGGCTCGAACCCACCACCTCCTGTATAAAGGGAAGGGTTTGATGCCACTAGACTACAAGGTCCTTGGCTTTGGCTAATCATTTTAAGCTCTCATCTAGTCAATGTCCAAACAATTAGTGAGATTGAAGATATGACAAATAGATAATAATATTTTTCTCAAATTTTTAAAAAATTGACATTCTTGAAAATTATTTTCATCCAACCAAACAACAAATTATACTATGGACCAAGTGGACGTTATAATTATTGTGTAGTTCGAGATCTCAAAATCTATTGGGACGTTGGTTCAAGTAGAGTCAATGCTCTCATTAGAGTTTAAACATGTGACATCTCATATAGGAGAGCTACAATCATGCCACTCGACCACAAGATCTTTAACATTACCTTAGTTAATTATTGTTCAAATTCTAGTTAATTAATTTTCAATTATTTACTTCAATATTTTACTATTACTTTATTTATTTATTTTAATTTTATAATTTATTAAAATACATAAAAATATGTTAACATATTCAAGTAAAATTAAATAATCATTATATAACATAAAATAAATAACTCTTCTACCTCAGTTTTAAACAAAACATAAATATAGAAATTTAACATTTTCAGGAACCTAACATTCCAACAATCTAACATTCTCTAATGTTAATACTGTATAACATTTCATGAACCAAACTAACATTCTCTAAAATAATAATGTTAATTGAACCAAACGTTGCGCTGAGTAAGTGTATACCAAATAAGATCCATTATCCTTATTAGACCATCTCTAAGGGGCTCGATAAATCACTAAATCGGCAAAAAATTTGGCGTAAATCCTCTCTAACGGGCGCGGCATCCCATTAAAAATTTGGTGATCTACTGTTCACCATCCGCCATTGTGTTGGTATTTTTTTTTTCAAAAACGTCCTTTACATTTATTTAGTATTCCTTTTATCTCCTTCATTAATTTTAATGTGTTTCTTTATTTTGTTAAATTGTTAAATATAAATTTTATATTATTAAAAGAAATTATATTATTTGAAAGATCTCATCAAGAAAATTAAAACAAGACTAATATTGAATATAGATTAAATAAAATAATATTTACATTATAATTATGATTTATTATTTTGAAATAAAATAATATTTTTATTATAATTATATTTTATATTAAAATATTTATTGATAATAAAAAGTCATAATTTATGAGAAAAAATATTATTTTAGTGAATAAATAAAATTTGGTGTAAAATTTGATATAATGGGTTGGAGATGAAAAAATATTAGTGTAATAATATGCTGGAAATATTTCTTTTGGTGCAAAGTTTGGTGCAGATGATTGGAGATGACCTTAAGAGACAAAAGGTTCCAGATCCTAGAGTGTATATTTGTTATGAGAAGCATACCCTGTCATACTTGTGCAGATCAATTTAATCATTTCTTAATTAAAGCTAAGAAGCTATCTCCCTAGCTTTAATTTCTTATTCAGATATGCACCAAAAACAATTTCAGATCGAGTAGCGAAATCTACAGACCAGAAGGCAACACGTACTAAGAAATTAAGGAAAAACTTCACAAACAACAAATATGGAACAACCTCCGATCACAGATAAGAGGCAATTCTACTCGGCTTTTGGGCCAGCCTTCGCGACGGTTTCGGGCTGAATTGTGTCCGGGTAGATGAGCTTCTGGGCGCAGGTGAATTCCAGAATCTTCTTCCCCAGCGTCTCGTGGGCTGGACTTCCCGGCCAGCTGATGTCCAGCAGCCTCTGTGCGCCCTCCACAACCTCCGGGAAGAACACTTTCCACCACTCCGTCACCTTGAACCACGCCGGGTGTGTCAGGTACCTCTCCCCCCGACACGCGCCATCCAAGATTGCCTTCGCGCACCCCTCCACCTTTTCCACCGGCATTATGCTCATTTGCGCCTGAAAATAAGTACAGTACACTTTGAAAATCAAATTTTCACACACTTATTATCAGTTCCGTTTTGTGTTAATATATCCTTTTAGCTATCAAGAATGAGTATCAAAATCATTTATTGTTTGATTGACATGTTAAGAATGGGTATCAAAATTATTTATTGTTTGATTGACATGTTTTCAGCACATTAATTACAAAACTCATTAATAAAATAAAGGTTTCATTTTTCTTCCTCAACTATTAATAATCATTTACATTTCACCCTACTACCAAACATGTAAACTACTTTAACCAAAAGCCAATATCATTACCACGTATTTGATATCCATTCCGATTTCAATTTCTATGTGCAAACCAAACACACCCTAATATCAAATCTTAATTAACCCGACTCAAATCAAAATGAATTCCGTTAAAATTATACCATAAAATGACAAAATACTAATGCAAATCCACACCTATTTGTCATAGAAATTGTATATATACTAATAGAAACATACACTCCTTTTTTAGTTTGGGACAAAGGTTCTTTCAAAATCTTCATTTCTGAATTTCATTTTTCATGGTACATTTAAATTTTGTCAATCAATTTCTGATTCACTTATTACCTATTCCGTGCTTATAATAGGTCAAACTAACCTCTTTAAAAAAAAAAAAAAACTCATTATTCTTTACAAGATAATATCTATTATACTTTCTCAATCTTTTTTAACTCAAAGACTCAATGCCCACCACTGAGGTTACTGAAGCTATTTTTAATTCTATTGCACTAAATTTGAATTTTTAATAATTATTAAAAATTAAATTAAAAATTTATTTTAAAAATTGCACTAAAAATACTATTAAACACAAAAAAATAAATTTAAAAATAAGTAAAATTTTTATAGAAAATAAAGAATTGATTTGACCAATGAATAATAAGTAGGACAAATAAAATGAAACTGAAGAAATATATCATGAAATGACAGTTTTAAATGTCATTTTAAACTAATATTTTTATGCATAATATGTAATCCATCTACGGATTATTAGATAATCCATTTCATACCTATAATATATCAAACTAACAGCCTTTAATCCACATTATATAAAAAATGTATATTGAATATTTTAAAATATAATTTGTCTTTTGTGTGCATTGGTGGGTACGTAGTTGAATGGAAAACTTACATCCCAGACATCAGTATTAACGTCTACTTGGCCATCCTTATCCAAGTGCTTTCCTTGTGTGAGCTCAGACTCGATGAACCCAGGGGTTACAAGAGTTATTTTTATATCAGCCCCAAATTCAATCCTTAATGTCTCAAAAAACTGAAACACTGCTGCTTTACTTGCCTGCACAATATTGAAAAGCCAGAGCATTATATACACTACTCATTACTCAATAATCAAATAACAAATTCCGGACAATTGAATATAACCAAGTGAAATAATACAATACGTACAATTATTACTTACGTTGTAAACACTCATTCTGGGAACAGGCAGCCATTCAGCAAATGAAGAAATAGCAATGATCCTCCCCTCATTCTTTCTCAAATAAGGAGCAGCAAAGCGAGTCATATAAACAGAGCCCCAGAAATTGATATCCTGAAATCATACACTTAAATTTGTTAGGATCAAACGCTTGCCAACAATTCTTTAATCACCAATTCCTTAGTCATGTACTGGACTTGGCCCTTCATTGATCTCCACCCAACCATTATATTCCTCCACCAATACGCCAAAAAGTTATACCTCTAACAAAAGCGCACGGTGCTGAACTTTGTCTCTTCATGTCTTCGCCCAACAATATCCCTGGTTACCTGACGTTGAACTTAACCCTTCACTCAAGAGTGTCAAAGTAGGCTGAAACCTACAGGCTAGCCCTAATCTGTCCTACAGTAGGACGGGTTAAGACCTAAAATCTTTTAGGTGCAAAAATATAGGTCTCATGGGCTTGGCTGTGCAAGTTGGCAGGCTACATGAGTTAGCCTGTCCTATGGTAGGACGGGTTAAGACCTAAAATCTTTTAGGTGCAAAAATATAGGCCTCATCGGCTTGGCTGTGCAAGTTGGCAGGCTACACGAGTTAGCCTATCCTACGGTAATATGGGTTAAGACCTAAAATCTTTTAGGTGCAAAAATATAGGCCTCATGGACTTGGCTGTGCAAGTTGGCAAGCTACACGAGTTAGCCCCACGTGGCACGGGCCAACCTTTCAATAAAAAGTTATATATATATATATATATAAACATTAATTTTTTTTAATTTCTAAATATAAAAGATTATAATATTATTTAAATTAAATAATTAAAATATAAAATAATATCATAATTAATTTTTAAAATTAAAGTTTGCTCACGGGCTAGCCGCGGAAGACACAAGTTCTTATGAGGCAAGCTAGGGTTGAAGAATTCTAGCCAGCAAACTTCACGAGCTGGACTGTAAAAGTTCGCAAAAATTATAATTTGTGTTAGGGTGGGCAATCCAGTCTGCATTGGCATACCTATATACGTTCACAGGCCTCTGTCACGTACAGAGTTTATATTAATATATCTTCATTGATTAGTTAAAATTGAAGATTGTGGTCACTCACCATAACAGATCGGAAATTAGTGACATCCTCAGCCTCTTCCAAAAACGAAACAGACATCATCCCAGCATTATTAACCAGATGATCCACTGCACATACACAAAACATTGAAATGCCAATAAGTTGAAAATGTGCGTGGCAAGGAGAACAACAACAACAATATTTACAAGAATTTGATTGAGAGACAACTGACAGCGGCCAAAGCGAGTTATGGTCTGATCGACGATCCTTTTACAGTCGTCGACGTTGGAAACATCTGCCTGAATGGCTATAGCGTCTGGTGCCCCCAGCTCCACAGCCACCTTCGCTACTTCTTCTAGACTTGCTTCTCTCCGTGCAGCTAGAGCTAAACACGCTCCTCGTTTAGCGTACTCGTACGCCAGATGCTAATGGAATTCAAAAACATCCGCCTATCAATGCCATTAACTATTTATGTGTATACATATAGAAGGGGCTGTTAATACCTAATTTTGTGTTCTTGATTGATTCCTAAACTTAGGATAATTTTACTTAATTGATTCTCTTAGGGTGTGTTTAGGGTGTGTTTGGAAAGCAGAAAAATATTTTCTGGAAAATGGGTCACTTAGGATAATTTTACTTAATTGATTCTCTTAGGGTGTGTGTGGAAAACAGAAAAATATTTTTTGAAAAATGGGTCATTTTTCGGAAAATAATTTCATTTTCGATGTTTAGTTGCATTCTGAAATTCTGAAAAACTTTGTTTGTTGTTTGGTTTATTTTTTGAAAAATGTATTAAATTGTATAATTTTACATTTTAATTATTTTTTTAAAATATAAAAAAATTATAATAATATATAAAATAATAATATTCCTTTCAAAAAGTTTTTTAAAAAATGTAGTCGGCAGACTGGTTTCCGCTACAGATGTGACCATTTTGGCCAAAAAATTGTTGAAGTCAAATCCGAAAAATGACCTTTAGAAAAAAAAATTCGAAAGTCATTTTTCGAAAAAATGACTTCATTTTCTTTGGTCAACCGAAGTTGTTTTCTGTTGACTGCGTTTTCCCGGCGTTGTCGCCAAACACCAAAAGTTCAAATGATTACCGGAATCATTTTTTGAGCTACCAAACACACCCTTAATTTAATTGTAAATGTCTTTTGTGCTTAATTTTTTTTTTTTTTAAATACTACTAACTCTGTTACAATGCAGTATCTGTTCATAACTACTTTCTCAACCTATTGAAGCACAAGAGTCAGTATTGCCTCCACTGAGGCTCGAACCCACCACCTCCCGTATCTGGTCTCTTTTGTGCTTAATTAATTATTCCTAAACTTACTTTCAAAAAAATTATTCCTAAACTTACTTTCAAAAAAAAAATTATTCCTTAACTTCTAACCTAATTGTAATTAATTATTCCTAAACTTACTTTCAAAAAAATTATTCCTAAACTTACTTTCAAAAAAAAAATTATTCCTTAACTTCTAACCTAATTGAGGTCATCTATTAAGCAAACAGACCTTTCGTATGTTGGTTGTTAGAATTAACTAACAAATTAAGAAAAATCGCTAAATTAAATTGTATATTAATAGATTAATAGAGAATAAATTATTAAGTTATCGCAAAAAGCCTAAAAAAATATTAATTGGGTAAAATCAATCAAGTCCAGGACTACAGGACTACATTTACAAGGAAGATTATCAAGATATTCTTTTTTGGATNAGTATTGCCTCCACTGAGGCTCGAACCCACCACCTCCCGTATCTGGTCTCTTTTGTGCTTAATTAATTATTCCTAAACTTACTTTCAAAAAAATTATTCCTAAACTTACTTTCAAAAAAAAAATTATTCCTTAACTTCTAACCTAATTGTAATTAATTATTCCTAAACTTACTTTCAAAAAAATTATTCCTAAACTTACTTTCAAAAAAAAAATTATTCCTTAACTTCTAACCTAATTGAGGTCATCTATTAAGCAAACAGACCTTTCGTATGTTGGTTGTTAGAATTAACTAACAAATTAAGAAAAATCGCTAAATTAAATTGTATATTAATAGATTAATAGAGAATAAATTATTAAGTTATCGCAAAAAGCCTAAAAAAATATTAATTGGGTAAAATCAATCAAGTCCAGGACTACAGGACTACATTTACAAGGAAGATTATCAAGATATTCTTTTTTGGATCGCCGAAAAAATTCACGATTATTTTGAGTGTGAATCACATTGTGACCTTAACTAGCAAAAGACAACAAAGAAATAATCAGTTTAGATTACTCATGATCAGGTCAAATTAGGAGGGCAAAAATTAAAACTTGCTCTTAAAGAGTTTAAGAGAGGTTAAGAATCAATAACTATATTGAAGTAATAGAGAAAAAAAATATTAAAATATTAAAAATTAATAATTATAACCGCCAATAGATAAAAAAAAAAAAAACATAACAGAGAGCAGGTGAAATCATCCATGTTCAAAACTCAATTAAACACAAAAAATCATTTAAGATTAATTTTTTTTTTTTTAAAAATCGAATTTATTAATGAAGTGGTCCCTCGACTATTGCAAAATTATCAATTTGATCATCGATAATTTTTCTTGCCCATTTAAGTCCTTGGTTTTGAAAATTTTAACCAATTTAGTCCTTCGTTTATTTTTGGTGTGAAACATCCGCTAAATCGGGACCAAATTGATAATTTTGCTATAGTCAATTGAGCATATCCGTATTTAATTTTTGACCGAAATAATCTCTTGAATATAGTGAAATTACCAATTTGGTCTCGATTTAACGGATACCAATTAGACAAGAAAAATTGTTAGGACCAAATTGATAGTTTGGCAATAGTCAAAGTACCATTTCGGTTATAAACTCAAAAAAAAATCAGTACAGGCTGACTAAATTCATAGTATAGTGTAGCAAGAGCGTGACGTGGTCCGTACCTCACCAATGCCGGAGGAAGCGCCGGTGATGATGACGACCTTGCCGGCGACATCCTCGGCGAAAACGGAGCCCAAGATTGAGAGGAAGAACTTGAAGAGCTGAAAGGGGGGCCAGAAAAGCAGCAGGCTGAAGAAGGTAATGGGCGGAGCCACCAGGTTGAGAAACTTGTGAATTATGTCCAACATCATATCTCCTTTCTACGCTTCAATTTAATAGCAGGCTTTTACTTTTACCTTAAAGTTCACACCAAGAACGATATCTATGCTTATGTTTATATAATATAATATATATAAAAAGAGAGAGGGAGAGAATTGAAGCAACGTCAGGCGGGCGTGTGGACAAGGGATGCATGCATGCATGCAGAAGAAGAGTGTTGGTGGCAACATTGTATGTCAATTGCATGCCACGTATCTAGGATGAAGCGGTGGGAGACTGGTATCATTGCACATGTATATTTATGCATTATTATTGTTCCTAGGCATATTTATGCATTATTGTATCAATACTCGAATTAGATCATATGAGAACGAGTCCTTACATGAAAACTAAGAATTAATCTCAATATAATCTTAAATCTGAAAAAAAAAAAAAAAAAAAACTAAGTATACCATAACATATTTTAAAAAAATGTCATGACATTTTTCGTAATAATCTATAATATATATAAAAACAATATCCTTCTCCAAATTTTTCCCGCCCAAACGTAAGGGCATTTTAGTAATATGGTAATTATTATGATAAAATAATACTCTGTATTAATTATAAAAACGTTAAAAATTAATTAGACTTTCCTTTTGAAAACTTTAAATTATTTAAACATTAAAAATATTAATTAAATTTTTTTTATAATAATTGCAATTAATTCATGCAAATATGGAGGAGGAAGAAAAAATTAAATATGATATGGTGAAAATGAATATAGTTAATGTATAAAAGTATAATTGCACATATATTAGTGTAATTATATTAGTGTAATTGAGTAATAATAATTGGCTAATAATGATAATGGTAATTAAGCTAAATATTGGTCGTTTAATTTATTTTTATAATAATTATAATTAAATTATTTCTCATTTTCCCATATTTATTTTAGTAATAATATAATATAATTATATAAATCATATTACATATCGATCTTTTAAAGATAATTGTAGACAAATAAGTCATATATTATTCAATTAATTGAGTAATACTTTTGCTCTAATCTTATAATCAAATAAATGTACACGTCCAATATTAGGATTTTTTATAACTTCATCTTTATTTTTATTATCTAAATATATAATAAAAAATTTATCCGTACACCGCACAGATAATTGGACAATTATTATTTGCTCTAATTCAAGAAAGGAAAACATCAGAAAACATAATCTATCCAACCAATTTCATCAATTGCATTTATATAATATTCGATGTTATAATTTATATAATTGTATATCGATCCAAATATTCTAAAATTATTATAACAAATCCATCCCGTGCAACGCACGGGCGTAAATACTAGTTATCATAAATTTTACTAGCAAACTTGAGCACCAAAATCTGTAATTTTTAAACTTTTCTAGGTTTGCACATTTAGGGTGTGTTTGATTGATAGGTTTTGGTATAAGGTATGTGTATCAAAGTGATTGTTATTGTTTGGTTAACAGGTTTTTAGAATACTATTATAGGTTTGAAATACCCCATTAATTGAAAAATCCGGATCCATACCCTTATTAAATAAGGGTTTCATTTCCCTTCCTCATTTCTTTCCCAACTATTAATAATCATTCTCATTCTACCCTACTACCAAACATGCAAAATACTTTCATCAAAACCCATTAAGCTTACCAGGTATTTGATACCCATACCAATTCTGATTCCCATGTGTGAACTAAACATATCCTTAGTATTATTAACATTTTACACATTTAATATTAACATTTTATATATTTAGTATTAAAAGATTGCACTTGCAAAAAAATGCGAAACTGCATTGCACTTAGTGTTTCGGTTTTAGAGTTTTTGGTTTTATTTGGTTTAGTAGTTCACTTTTTACTACATACTTAGGTTCTAGCATTTACGGTTTAGATTTAAAAATTAACTTTTTCATTGATTTTATAAAATTTACCAAGTTTGCATATTTAGTTGTTAAAGATTGCATATTTAAGTATTAAAGTTTACATGGTGAAGTTGATGATAATTACAAAAATGTTACCATAATCTTTTTTAAAAAATCTGATCAAGTTCGTAAAATTTATTACTTATATGAGAAAGTGTAATATTTTTGAAGAAAAATGTAATATTTTTACATTTTGATTAAAGTGTATGTTATATTTTTCTTCAAAAGTATGACATTTTCCCAAGTAATAAACACTTTCCAACATTACTTATAAGGGAAAATGTAATACTTTTACATCAAAATGTAAAAGTATTAAGGGTGTGTTTGGTTCCCAAATGAGAATCGGAATTGGAATGAGAATCGGAATTGGGATGACAATCAAATACTTGGTAATGGTAATGATTTTGGTGAAAGTATATATATATATATATATATATATATATATATATATATATATTACTGCTCAAAAGTGGTCGCGCCTTCCCGTGCGGTCGATGCGGTTTACACCATTATGGTTAACAAAATACACTACTCAATGTTAGGAAATGGACAACAATGAAAATGCACAAAAACACTCCCATAACTCCCTGCCCCTAATTGTGCATTTTCGAACACTGTGTGGTGTATATTTACATACCCAGTGGTGTGTTTTTTGGTGATGCGTATCTAACGGTGCATATTTGTGTTGTGCGTTTTCTAACATTGTATGGTGTATTTTGTTAATACTAGTGGTGTAAACCGCACCGACCATAGGAGAA
The DNA here is from genome assembly GCF_003576645.1 of Ipomoea triloba. Classification (NCBI taxonomy): domain Eukaryota; kingdom Viridiplantae; phylum Streptophyta; class Magnoliopsida; order Solanales; family Convolvulaceae; genus Ipomoea; species Ipomoea triloba. The sequence continues at coordinate 20,962,319 of NC_044926.1, read as the reverse complement.
GGCGCGACCACATAACATTCAGATTTTGTACCTACAGTTGATACATTCTATAAATGCAGTTAATCGTTTCCGTACTTGTAAACAAATTGAAGGTACATCGCAAAGTAATTACTGACACATAAACTGTTAACTGCAAGTACAGGATATATTAATTGCAGATACATAAAATATTAGTCAACGTATCATGACATACAGTACAGTTAACACTTTATATATTTGTAATTATCATATTACGTGTTTGTAATTATTATGTTATGTGCTTTCATTTGTTTACAGGTACAAAAATTATTAACTGTTGGTGCATGATATGTTAATTAAAAACATATAATTTTAGACCATCTTTTACAATGGTAAGTCCTACAGGCCCACATGGATGTGGCCCAAAATTTTTATCTGAAAACTCAACGTCAAATTTGTGTTGAAAATTTGTTAGCTATATCTTCATGCGTTTGCACCCAAGCCAACCGACACCCTGGTCACTTATTATTGTGTGTACCATGGTAATACATAAATTATATTATTTTATTATTTTAAGAAAATATATTATACATTATTCTAACTCATAAAATGCATTATTCTAACACATATATAAACCACATTTTTCTAAATCATAAAATACATTATCTTACCCAGAATGTTCATTATTTTAATACGTGCGTGGAACAAATTCTTTTTAAACATTAAAACGACGTCGTTTTGGACTGTGGTCTACACGGTTGTGTGGACAAATAATTTATCCACCGTGGTGACTTACAATAATTATATTCCTTTCCAAAAAAAAAAAAAAAAAGAAAATATTACTTTCTTTTAAAAATGTATATACTCTTAATAAGAATCTGCATTTAGAAGGTTACTCATCAATCGTCATGTGCACAAAATAAGCTTTGTAAAATCTTTAAAATATGGAAGCTATTAAAGTCCCCCGCACCGACAGATGAGAATGGACTTTCTTGATCAAACATATTCACTAGAAAAATTAATTTATGTACTCTAGAGCATTGATCTATACTAGTATATAAGAAATTTTACTTAAAAATTAAAATTTGCTTTCACTAATAAGTAGAGGTTTGATCACTGCCACGAACAATAGTGTACAATTATATATATATATATATATATTTCTATTTAAATGTGGTCGCGCCTTCTCGTACGGTCGGTGCAAAATACACCATTATGTATACAAATATACACCACTCAATGCTAGAAAATGCACCACAATAAAAATACACAAAAACACCAAAAAACACACCACACACCCAAAATAATGCACCACACCATTATGTATACAAATATACACCACTCAATGTTAGAAAATGCACCACAATGAAAACACACAAAAACACCAACAAACACACCACACACCCAAAATAATGCACCATAACTCTCATATATATATATATATAATCATCAGGTGCGGCCTGGTCATTATGTGTGGCCGTGCAGCCTATTTTCAGCCATTAGATCAGATCAAGTTATCAAATCAACGCGCAATATATATATATATGTTACAAAACACACCATTCTACGTACTAAAATGCACCAGAGGACCAATAAAACACAGCATTTCCCACTATAACCAAATGCACCTATTCACTTAAAATTCATTAATATACGTTATAAAACGAATCATTCTACATATTAAAATGTACCACAACGTGCCTCATGTCAAATTATAAGCCTACACTATTTACACATATTAGAAAACATGTGCTAAAACATGCACCATTATACGTATTAAAATGCACAACAACGTGTGTTAACATGCACAATTTCACTCGTTGAAAATCTCCATCCCAGATTATAAACATGCACTACTACACTTATTATAAAACATGTGTTAAAATACACACCATTCAACGTATTAAAATTCACCAGATGACGGATTAAAACACACTATTCTACAACACACTTATTAGAAACACGTATTAAAATACACACCATTTTACGTATTGAAAGGCACCAGCGGATAGATTAAAATACAACATTCCACAACACAGTTAATGCACCAACATACGTAATAAAACGCACAACTACATGTATTCAAACGCACCACACTATGTACTAAAATGCACCATTTCAATTCACGTAATGTAGATACTAAAATTACCATAATACCCCCACTTAAACATACGCGAATTCCGGTTGGATTAATGAAATTGGACGACGTAGATTAGGCCGCACGACCGCATGGGAGCTCCCGCCGCATTTGAATATATATATATATATATATATATATATATATAGGTTAGGATCCCATGAAAACACACCCTCAATAGAAAATTAAGAACCAATCTCAATTTTACATCGATAAAAATAAGATGAATTATATTAAATTTTTTAAATAAATACGGTAGTATTTTCGTAATTATCACAAATTTTATGTATGTAACTATACATGAAAATATATCTTTTAAAAAAAAACATGGAAATATGTATGGTAATATCTATATCTTTTTTTTGAGTACTACTGACTCCGTTACAATGTAGTATCTGTTCATAGCTACTTTTCTCAACCTACTGAAGCACAAAAAGTCGAGTGTAAACCGGGACATCGGGTGCCACTAGACCACAAGGTCTCTGGCAAAGTAATATCTATATCTACATCTACAAATCTAATAATCTATATCTACATCTATAAATCTAATAGTCTATATCTACATCTACAATCTACATCTACAAATCTAATAAGGGCCAATAAAATTAACACACTATGGGACTAAATCAAATCAAGAATTTATTTTTGGCGGAAGTAGCAACCAGAGGATGTATGGATCACTCCAATTAATAGGGTTTTGTGTTGCAAAAACTATGTTTGGGGTACTATCAGTGAATGTGCTTCTCTCTAAAATTGCTATTGCACCAGTTAATCTAACATTTCTGCCACATCTCCTAGTTATGCATTCTTGAAATATTTATTTTTATAGAAAATTTGATAACTAAGGATTGATATAAGCCAGAATATTGAACGATAGCCATAGTATTGAACGATAGTTTGTTAAATTCTAAAACACTAATTTAAAAATAATAAAATACACATTAACATTACACGATGCGCAGTGTCATTACACGATGCGCAGTGTGGTAACTAGTTAATTAATACATATTAAAATATAGTATGTAATTAGTACAATGTTGTCTATATAGTAATGGTTTAAAATTAAAATCCGCCACTCTAATTCTGATACGGGATAAGGTTTATATGATATACAACTTTTTTTCCCTCATATAAAAAAAAATTTCTATATGCGGAGTATAAATATTCAGTTACCAGCCGTTACAAAATTTCAATTTACTGATTTAATCTCTATATAACAGCAAGCTCAGAGCCAATAATGGCGATGGCGCTCACAATGAAGCACTCCATCTACCGCTCTTCTTGGGAATCGAAATGCAAAGTTATACTACTGGCATTGCTCATACTTGTTACGGGAGCTAGTGGCACATCCGGCGGAGGAGCAGCTGCAAACACCACAATTACGAGTAGTGAAGCTACTAATAACAACAGTAATTACAGCGTGACGTACGATCGGCGGTCTCTGATCGTCAATGGCCACCGGAAATTGCTCATCTCCGCCTCCATTCACTATCCCCGCAGCGTCCCCGCCGTAAGTGCCACCACCAACAGCTAGCGGTTCCAGTATTATTACATTTTAATTCTCTCTTAGCTTGAAATTAGAACTAGTAGAGCTTGTTAGATATCAATGTAGTGTAACTTTAATTGAATAAAGTTTACGAGAATCTAACTTTGTAGTAGTGGAAGCGGAAGCGATCTTGGTCTCCCGCCATTTCCTCTCAGTTGTGTTGCTTCTTGAACGGTAGACCTAGAGAGTAACATTAGTCACTTTGTTCTGACTCAAACCTTAAATGCTGCATTGGAATTATTCTGAGCAGCATGAGTACTATATTCTTTATGGGAGGCTTTATATTGGACACAGATTGACTAACAACAGTCTAACTAAACTACTTAAGCCTAGTCAACCTACACTACATTAAGGTCTTAATATATAATATATTATACCGGAAAATCCAACAGAGTGTTAGTTTTTGTTCTTGTACGCCGCTGTTAGTTTCTTTATTAAAAAAATAGATTGAAGAATAGACAATAACTGCAACTTGCCAGCTTGCACTACTTTATTTATTTATTGTTGTTTTTCTTGCTTTTGTTCTAGAGTTTATTTTAAATTGCAAAAGGAAGGAAACTGTTGATATCTACATTGTCATTTGTGCAACATTATACCTTGTGTAGTGTTAGCTTGAAACAATTGCTTGTTATGTTTCCTCCACGTGAATTTCATTTTTTTAAAATAGTTTGATTGAAGATTCAAAAGATTCAGATTATTTTTTCTTTTCAGTATTTCCTGATTTTTTAGTGGATGACTCTGGGAATTCATTAGATGTGGCCAGGACTTGTTCAACTGGCAAAGGAGGGAGGAGCTGATGTTATTGAAACTTACGTCTTCTGGAATGGTCATGAGCCTTTTCCAGGCAAAGTGAGGCTGCAACTTAACATAGAAATTCAAAGTCTTCTGCATTTTTCTTTCCTTTCTTAATGTATAATTCTACTTTTTTCCTTGCAATGTCAAACATTTCAGTATTACTTTGGTGGAAGGTATGACCTTGTCAAATTTTGCAAGATTGTTCAGCAGGCTGGTATGTATATGATTCTTCGAATTGGACCATTCATTGCTGCAGAGTGGAACTTTGGGTAAGCTAATATGGATCACGACCAGTGGTCTAATGTCTTCATTCTATACTTACAGATTTACGAGATCAGTGATTATGTACATAAATCATTTAGTCCTCAATCACCCAGTCTGATAGTTGCTGAAGAGAACCTTACTGTTGCCTTAATAATGCAGTGGAATACCTGTCTGGCTTCATTATGTGCCAGGTACCATTTTTCGGACGGACAATGAACCATTTAAGGTGCGCACATCGTTGCAGCATAGCTATTAGATACTAAATCAAATTCGAATATATGTTACTAGTACATTTGTTCAAAGGATCATATATTCTTTCTGATAATCTGTAATGGAAATTCCAGCATTACATGCAGAATTTTATGACCTTCATAGTAAATCTGATGAAACAAGAGAGACTTTTTGCGTCTCAGGGAGGCCCTATCATCTTGGCTCAGGTACTTGAAGCTCTTAGCTCTCAACAGTAGGGTTTAAATCAGTAGTCTTCTATTTGCATTATATATAACATGTAAAAGGAATCGTGTCTAGTTTAATTAATATTTTTAATGCTTTATGCTTTAAAAGAAAACTTCCAAATGCTTCAGGGTAAATGTATTGTATTATGTGGCTCTACTTGTGATGATAAGTGGCAAGGAAAGCCACATAATTCAGGATAATTAACTTTACTCTTTCAAATGATCTTTTGCTTGCCTGCCTAAGTTGTAACTCCTGATTTTCGAATGTCTTGAAATTTCATGCATCTATCTGATGTATTTTACAGGTAGAAAATGAATATGGCTTCTATGAGGCAGCATATGGAGATGGTGGTAAAAGGTATGCCTTGTGGGCAGCTAAAATGGCTGTTTCTCAAAATACCGGTGTCCCTTGGATAATGTGTGAGCAGTTTGATGCTCCCATCGAAGTGGTGAGTACTTGCTGCACCCCTGCTTCCATGTGGCATTTTCTGGCTAACATATTTGTTTCACTGTTTGGCTGTAGTTCAAAATGTTGTTATTATCTTCAGTTCATATGCATACAGGTGTATTCATTCACTTCCCAAATATTGTTATTCATTAATATAAGATAGAATGTCTATGTGAGTACTCATAATAAGAATGAAGGAACTCTTTGATTTTATAGATCATAACACTACTTTGCCTTCTGCATAGTATGAATTACATCGTGGGATTAGCTTTTCCTGGCTCTTTCATCTGCTTTTCTACTAATACAGTACAGTGCTCATTTTGTAAATTAACATGTGTGTGCCATTTATTCCCTTCATTTAATTTAAAAATGAGTAGTTTTCAAAGAACTTGAAAATGCTAATCTCTAAACTAACCAAGCCAATCGGGGATATGAAAAGCTGGTTCAGGGCATTTTTAAAATTTATTTCAGATTGTGTTGTAGTAACAAGTACAATACAATGTGTTCCATATTTTTTTGGGTTAAAGAGTCCAATATCATGTTAAAGTTGCAACCAGATAGGTTTATAGACATTGGGAAGCCAATGAAGATTCAGTTCTGCTGGTGCATGCAATGGCTATTTATTTATTTTCGACAACCATTTGAGGTTTTCAGCAGAAAATAAAAATAACCTTGAATAGTTACTACTTAACCGATCGGAGCAAACTGTTGCAGCCCATTGACCCAGTCCAAGTTGAGTTAAATTGCAAATGGCCTGTTTGACAAGTATAAATGGTTGAAATGAATAGTAAATACCATTAAACGTTTCCTTTATTGTTCTTTAGAAAAAATATAGTAGTTCTCGAGTATATTTTCAATGGCTTTCTGACTTGCATTTAAAGGATATTAATATTTATGTGGGATAATCCACTTCAGTTCAAAACATTTATAGACATATTTCTTTGCAGATTGACACTTGCAACTTGTTTTACTGTGATCAATTCACACCACTCTCTCCAAACAAGCCCAAGATTTGGACAGAGAATTGGCCTGGATGGTAAGTCATTCATAATAGATTTACAATCTCTGCCTCTGTTTTAGATAGTATAAGTATATATGAAGCAAAACCAACTAGCTAGGTTTGAATTAAAGATGAGTTGAGTTGAACAATCAATATGTCCAATAAAAACCTGTCATGCCTAGGATCAGGGAAATCTTTTTTTAGGGGAAAACATAAAATGGAATTTATAGTGATCAAAGATTGATGTCATGAACGCAAAGGAAGAAACTAGCTGTTCCTTTGTTGCTCCTTAACATGAAATATACAAGGATATGGATTCTGAATCTACATAGTCCTAGTTTGATGAACACCCCCCTGCCCCACCCCTGGTGACAGACTTTACCACATCACACTAAAAAAGAACAGTATCTTTTTTTTTTTTTTTCCTATTGGTAGTAACATATTGGTTTAATGCAATATTTCATCATTTTAAACCCTTGAAAAGTAGGGAGCAAATGTGAAAACAATAAAACTGTAAGCTCATCCATGTTTTCTTTCTATTTGATGGTTAATCAATTATAAACTGGCTTCAGTTTTCTGGGTTATATGTGGGATGACCAACGAGGAGAATCCTAAATTCCTTACAATTAAGTCAATTTGTAGATCTAAATTGCTATTATGTTACTGTCAACAGTAGGGAAGTATTCAGAGGTCATTGCTTTATAATGCTAGCATTACTGAAGCATAATTGTCTAAATTGCTATATTCACCAGCGCATACCTTCAATATTATAATGTGAAAATTTTCAGGTTTAAGACATTTGGGGCCAGTGATCCTCACAGGCCACCCGAGGACATTGCTTTTTCTGTTGCTCGTTTTTTCCAGAAAGGTGGAAGCGTACAAAACTATTACATGGTAAATTTCTTAATTATTTCATTTATTTAAGTTAGTTTAATATGTATATGTATTTGTGTTTCATTTAATGGTGCTTCAAGTGATTGATGAGGAGTTTTGCTCTTTTTATGTTCAACTCTTATTATTTACTTTTGTTTATTCATTAAATAGTATCATGGTGGAACAAACTTTGGTCGTACATCAGGTGGTCCATTCATTACCACAAGTTATGATTATGAAGCACCAATAGATGAATATGGTAAAGATAAAATATTAAATGATTTTTTGGTGAGCATAAGGTCTCAATGTTTCATTTTTAGGTAGACTATGATATTATCTATTTGTCTGATGTGGCTTCCAGGTCTAGCAAGATTTCCCAAGTGGGAACACCTTAAACAACTTCACAAAGCAATAAAGTTGTGTGAGCATGCTTTGCTGAATAATGAGCCCACCTTGCTCTCACTAGGTCCTTTACAAGAGGTGACTTCTAATTATTTTTGCCTTTGGGTTTGAAACTTTGAATATATGTTCTATAATTGCTCTCTCTCTACAAGGCAAGATGCTTTAACCTTGTCTGTTTATTTATGTATTTATTTATTTATTTTTTATTATTGTTATTATGGTGGAGTGTGGAATAGTCAAGGAATAATTTTAAAACTGGACTCTACTAAAGAAGAAATTAGTCCTTATCTGGCAAAATTTTAAACTTGGATCTATTCTTACATTTATAGGGGAATGGTCTAATACTTGCCTTTTGTAGTAATGTTTTTTGTCAGTAGTTTTTAACCTTTAGTTTTTCCAACTGAATCTTTAATTCTGATTTTTTTTTTCTTCTGTCACTGGTGTAAGCTCACTGAAAGACCACTATTTTGTAGGCAGATGTCTATGAAGATGCATCAGGAGGATCTTGTGCTGCGTTCCTTGCTAATACAGATGATAAAAATGATAAGGTGGTAATATTTCGTAAAATGTCATACAATCTGCCAGCATGGTCTGTCAGCATTTTACCAGACTGCAGGAACGTGGTGTTCAACACAGCAAAGGTACCTCTACATATCTTTACTTCAAACAATATTAAATCAGGTTACTATTGGAGTAGTTTATATGAAAAGCAGATGTCTAGTTTATAAGGCCATGGGTTAGACTAGCTAATTGGTTGGATTTAATCTTTTAGTGTGATTTGGCCCATGTGCATTATAGCCCAGTTGAGTGATTCTATCCCAATCTTAGTTTATAACAGCTAACAAGTAGAATATTTGGCCTCATCAAGTGGGTTTGGCCTAAGGTCATTCCACCCGGCCTTTGTGTGTGTTTGTGAATGTGTAACAATTGACAAGGGCAACTGGGCTTTATGCTTAAGTAGGTACTGTATGTATTCAGTTCTAAAATATCAGAGAACATCAGTCATTACTTTTAATCAAAGCTTCAAGGACATAACCTTCCACACATCTTATACAAGTAGTTAACAGATGGACAAGGACTAGATGAAAAATTCCAGTTAACATCAGAGAGGTATCGATAAAGATGAACATCAACGAAGCATGTGTCTCCTTCTCCAATTTTCTAGAGTTTTCCAAAAGGATTTCTGCAGAAATTACCACTTTTTCTTGTGAAACACATGAAGTTAGAGACCACTTTGTCTGAATGTTTACATAATCAATTGTAAAAAAGGAAATCTCGAATGGATAACAAAGACTGTTTCAACTTTCAACACACATGGATCAATTTATAAGAAATCTAAGATCTTATATGCTAAAAGATAAGCAAGAAGAAGATTTGTTAATTGATTATCTGATTTGACATCTAATTTTAATATTTTAACAGGTCAGCTCTCAAACTTCTTTAGTTGAGATGATACCATCAGATTTGCAGCCATCATCAGCATCACCAGTTAGGGGCCTGAAAGGTCTTCAGTGGGAAGTCTTTGAGGAAATAGCCGGAATTTGGGGAAATGCTGATTTCATAAGGCGTGGCTTTGTAGATCACATCAACACTACAAAAGATACTACTGACTACCTTTGGTACACAACAAGGTTTGTCTGACTTGCCCGATTTTGGAGTTGATTAAATATCATTCTCATTTAAAGCCAAAATCACAGACATATTTGATAGGACACATAGATTAAGTGGGAAATATAATATAAAGGATCATGAAAATTAGTAAATTAATGACCAACTTGACCTATTCTAACAGTTTTCTTTAGTAGTGGCTAATCCTCTAGATAAGGCTCCTAGGTGGATTGTTAACTAGAGTTGTTAAGTTTCAATGAAATTTGGATCCTCATATAATGATGAAGCCTAGAACTTACAGAGTAGTAGTCTAACTTGATATAGCCTGTTTCTCGCCTTGAATTTGGGAAAACATCAAAGATACATGAGTGTGCGTACACACTCTCACCCAACATACACACATATTCTGTTTGGAAATGAAGCTTGTTCTGGTTATAAGTGGACAAGGAGCTATAGAGGTTCAGCCGTTCAGGTGTCTCAAGAAGGAAAAGTACAGAAGGCAAATGTGAGAACATAGTGATGGCAGTGGGCAAAGGCTGCTTAGAAATTAAAAGGCAGTTGGGTGGATTATTTTATAGTTAGAATTTACGTGATCTTCTTTTAATTCCTCGTTTTCTCTTTGTCCCGTTCGTTTTTGCACGCTTAGTTAATATACTACCTGAATGACTAGTCTTTTGACCAGCCATTTTGACCCCAAAAGGAGTAGCTTGTGAACTAAACATGCAGAGAATTAATTCCAGATTCATTTGATCAATTAAGCATATGTTCAGTGTCCTTCAATATGCTTCTCACTTTTTATTAGTTTCTCTGTTACGAATATTTTAGTCCTACTGTATTCTAACTATTTGCATTTGAAACTAGCTTAAGTGCTTACAATTTTCAGTTATTGGCAGTTTGTTTGTTGATGAGAATGAGGAATCACTCATAAATGGAAGCAATGCTATCCTTCAGGTTGAATCAAAGGGCCATGTTCTGCATGTCTTCATCAATAAAATGTTTCAAGGTGAAGATTTTTGTTCTTACTTTCTTATGCTAGACTCTGTTAAATGATACATTTCACCAATGCTCTTACTTTATATACATTATCCAAAGTACTATTTTGCAACTGTTTTTACTCAACAATCTGGGAAAACAATCTTATATCCTGAATGTGCTGGATACGATGAAATAATTTTACTTGCATTTGTTTGGTTCTCTTCAGCTACTGCATCTGGAAATGGTTCAGTACCATCTTTTAAATTGCGAAGCCCTATTTCTCTCAAGGCAGGGAAGAATGAAATTTCTCTACTAAGCATGACCATGGGCTTACAAGTAAGTTACTGAAAAATTTCTGCATTTAATCTAGATGTACCCCCTCGTATAACATTTAAGTCAATGGCTAGCAGATGAGGAAACAATATGTCCATCTAGTCTATAGTGCCATTCCAAATTGCTATAGCTGGTTTACTTTCTGCTTATTGTGTTGCTGTTTTTATTTTTATTTTTTTGTTCAAATGGAGATATCATGAAAGTTTAGAGCAAATCCATTGAGTCAAGAGGAAGCTCTTTATAGGAGGATAATAGTTTATGGCAAACTATTCAAAAAAGGTGGAGGATGATGGAAAATCATTTTTTACTAGACCTAATGCAATAGTTTCCTTTTCATCATGCATTGCATTGTATCATAATTAAAGTGTCCTTTTGGACATGTTTATCATAGTAATGGATCAGTATGATTGAAATTCATTTGCCATTTGCAGTATGTCCAGTTGTAGTTCTACCAAGGTATTAGATAGAAAAAAGTAAATAAATAATAAAACTTTTTTAGAATTGCTAATATATGATGTGAAAAGCATGCATTCGACCTAACAAATGCAGCATGGTTTGTAGAGAACCAATAAAAGGTGGTAAGACCATTATTAGGAGGTGTTGAAATTGAGGGATTGAAAGGCCTGGTGGGTGGCAAATAGCCACCATCCACCAGTTAGCGGAAGCAAATATGTTAGAAACCAAAGAAAGAACAGAAAGAATATATTATAATGAAATATTGCAATATATTGTTTCTCTGTGTTTCTGTGTACTGAACTATTTTGAGATCTATATTGATAGAAACATTAGGTTAAACCCACTCTTATTAAGAATAGGAAACTAAGCCTACTTCTCCTAGGCGGAGGACTAAGGTTTCATATTATTCAACAGGAGGAATGCTCAAGAAGAAGAGAACATGTGACAGAACGGTCTAGTAAATTGAGATTTTCTTGTTACCAGGATTATGCAATTTAAAGCTACTTTTCTTTTTCTCATTAATGGTGGCATATTCTGTTTTCCACCATTTTTATATGAACATGATGTCTTATTTATTGAAGGTAGCCTTTGATATATTTATGTGTGTATTTGCATGCAATAAATGAACAGTGTCCTTCAAATGAGAAGGGTCATTATGGATGTAGGTATTAAGATGGCAACTAGTTGCCCATATATTAGATAAGATTTGTTGCATCAGAAGAAGAAAATATAGCTGATTCATTTTTTTTAATGAATTGATTGGAATAATGATCGATTGCTGGAAATTGATCAATTTGTCTTGATGAATGCTGCTATTTAGTTTCTCTATATTACCCTTACAGCTAACTGTTTTTGTTCTGTAGAATGCTGGATCATTTTATGAATGGGTTGGGGCAGGTCTAACGAGTGTAAAAGTTGAGGGGTTCAAGAATGGGACAGTTGACTTGTCTTCAAACACTTGGACCTACAAGGTACTCCTTTTTCCCCTTTTGTACCCATTTGTGCTGGTTTCCATTGTTTGTCATAAATGCAAAAAAAAAATCTCTTTTATTTTCTTGTTAATTCAGAGGAGGCATACTTCTAATCCTAATTTCATACTAGGAAACCATTCTTTGACAGCAAAAATTTGTTGACATAAAAGGCCATCTGTCATTTTTTGTTGTTGATCTGATGGATCAATGTATTACTTTTCTATAATTTGTTAGGAAATCATTACTACAGATTTATAAATCGAGTTCCTCAATGAAAGATGAGGCACTAGATGTTTGATGCAAAATGCTTGAAAATATAACCCCTTCATCTGTACTTAATTCTCAGGTTGGGTTGAAAGGAGAAAGCCTGAGGATATATCAGGGATATGGTTTGAACAGTAAAATGTGGGTACCAACTTCAGCACCACCAAAAGGACAACCCCTTACCTGGTATAAGGTAAGAAGGAATTCAAATCCTTTGCCTCTGAAGCGTGTTTGAACCCTTAACTATATTCTCGTGTGAGAAGAAAGATGATCAATTGTGATATTGCAGGCTGTGGTCAATGCTCCACCTGGAGATGAACCTGTTGGACTTGACATGATCCATATGGGGAAAGGCATGGCTTGGTTGAATGGAGAAGAAATTGGTCGATATTGGCCCAGGAAAAGCTCTAAAAATGATAAATGTGTTCTTCAATGTGACTACAGAGGCAAATTCAGCCCTAACAAGTGCAACAAGGGTTGTGGAGAACCCACACAAAGATGGTAAGACCAGGTTGTTGGGCGGAGGTCAGGGCCAAATCTAGTACTCGGTGGTTGGGAGATTGTTGGGCGGAGGCCGGTAAAAGGCTAAGTCCAGCACCCAACGTCTCGAAAATGTGTGGCGGTATAAAGAAATAAGTTGGGCCTTTGCTATTAGCTATAGCTTTTGGCATAAGTGGTAAGCGCTTGATCCTAATAAGTGATATCAGAGCCTGGTCACGTATTCGAGTCCCAACAATTGGGAGGGGGAATTGTTGGGCGGAGGCCAGTAAAGGCCAAGTCCAGCACCCATCATCCCGAAAATGTAACGATTGAAGAACACCCAAAGCATGAATTTTTTTATATTAGTCTCACCCAAAGCATTGATAACTTGGCCATTTTATGCAATTAGGTACCATGTGCCACGGTCATGGTTCAAGCCAGCAGGAAACATCTTGGTGATCTTTGAAGAAATAGGTGGAGACCTTACACAAATTAAATTCTCTCTCCGAAAAGTTTCAAGCATCTGTGCTCATGTTCCAGAAGATCACCCTCCCCATGATCTTGAGCATCTGCAACATGGTGAAATTGAGAAAAACATAGGAAAACCAACTCTTAAATTGAAGTGCCCAACGAATACTCGAGTTTCTTTGGTTACCTTTGCCAGCTTTGGAACTCCTACCGGTACATGTGGCTCCTATACTGAAGGAAACTGCCATGACCCAAACTCTGTCTCATTGATCAACAAGGTATGACAGAATGCCTTTCTGAAACTACTCTACAAGCGTTATTAGTACAACGATTATGACATATTGATGTGCTCTCTTATAATCCGAGTGATATATAGGTCTGTTGGGCGGAGGCCGGTAAAGGGCCAAGTCCATCAATTGGTGGCTTCATTGTTGGGTGGAGTCGGTAAATGGTTAAGTCTAGCATCCTGCCCTTCGAAAATGTAATTGCGGTCTATAAGGAAATAAAATTGTGTCTTCGCTACGTGCTATAGCTTTTAGCGTTTGTGCAACTGGGAGGGAGAATTGTTGACGGAGGCTGGTAAAGGGCCAACTCCATCAATTGGTGACTAGGGGGACTGCTAGACCGTTGAAAGGGGGCCAAGTCCAGCATCCTACCCCGCGCTTGATCCTAACAAGGTCTAGCAACTCCATTTTTTTCTGTAGTGACTTCTGAGTTCTGTCACTGTTGTTTTGCAGGCTTGCATGAACCAGAGTGAGTGTGCAGTAGAACTCTCTAATAGGAATTTTAATATGGGATTGTGCCCCAACACAACAAAAAACCTTGCAGTTGAAGTCCAATGTAGCTGAAGGATGCATACTACCTATATTATATTCAGCAAAACTATGTTATTATTATGTTGCATTTTCTTTTTACTGTTCTTTTAGTCAATTGTCCAAGCCATAGTTACAGCCCAATATGTAGATATTATCTGTGTTTGCATTTGTACCCTTTAACAAGCATAGTTGGCTTGTCTTTGAGTTGAGCAAGATGAGCGAGTAAAGATCTTTCTAAAAACATGTATAAAGATGTAATTCTATGGTTTCACAAAGATGTATAAAGATGGGCGAGTAAACCTTGTGCTCAGTTGGCACCTATGTGGCTTTTCTTGAGAGAAAGCTAAATAACACAAAAACACGTTTATTCAAAAAAAAAAAACACAAAAACACGATAATCTAAGCTAAGAAATGCAAAGTATTCAAAGGTAACAATACAATGGCCCTGTTTGGTAAATAATCAGTCTATCAGCCAATTTTGGCTTATTTGACCACTATTAGTTGGTAAATAATAAGCTTTTTGTAACTTCAAAAGGCTAAAATTCAAAAGGCTACTCAAAACAGCCTTTTCAATTAGCTTTTTGAGAAAAGAAATTATACCAAACAGCCATTAGCTAACAGCTAATTTATCAAACAACTTTCTACAATCAGCCAATGTTATCAACAAATCATACCTTCTAACCCAAACAACCAACCCAATCAGCTAACAGCTATTTACCAAACAGGGCCAATAACAATGAAATGATAAAGAAAGAAAATATCCTAAACTACAATTATCTACTGCTATTGGTCTTCCCTTGGCGGCTCTCTCTATGCAAAAGGGGAAAAAGATCTATTTATAGTAGATTCTTAGGATTTCGGTGCACGTGCACCACACAGGCATGCCACTGCCCGTGCGGAAGCACGCATAGCACAAGCACAAGATACTCTTGCAGAAGGCAGTTGCGCCTGTGCATTATGCATGGGCGTGCCACCACCGGTGCGTAATATTCTTTCATGCTATGAACTCTAGTTTCGCTCCTTTCGCGCATCTTTTTTCAAGTTTGCTATTGCATTCTCTTTTTCCATGTGTTTTTGCTCTAAATTGATTAACTTTTGCTTCCTTTTCCATTTTCCTTCCTTCAAAGTGCATTTGGGTAATTCTAAGCACAAAACACGACTTTTAGTTCTAAAACCCAAATAAACACCTTAAAATGAGCATAAAAGTGAGTTAAGAATGGGGTGAAATATGATATAAAATAAGAGTCATCAAGACCCCACTCACTGGATTCATCGGGGATAGTATAGAAGTAGAGGGATGTATTACCTTATGTATTGAGATAAGACAATACCCCGGGTACGGGCACTGGACATGGATTTGTGATCGTCAAGATGAATTCCTTATCCAATGTGTTTCGAATATAGTGTAATTGCTTTGATGAACAAAATATCTAATTTTAGACCCCCAATTTTATTTTGAGTCTAACAACATTTTTAGTCTAAGTCAAAGCCTAGTCAAATTAGCAAGGATGATTTGAAGTTGCAAGAATGTATAAAATTATTTTATACTTGCAAATCATTTGATTCCACTAAATAAAAGTAGACTAAGTGAAAAAATGATCAAGCACCAAAATAACTTTTGAAGCCAAGGTCACAAGTTCAAGCTTCAAATTAATTATTTTAGAGAATTAATTTATCAAGGATGAGGAAGAGGATGACTAGTACAAAGTCAAAATTGAAGAAGTCAACATGAAATGAGTTCAATCAGGCTAACCTCAATTAGGATGAGGATGACTTCAATCAGACTAATCTCAATTAGGATGAAGATGACTTGAATTAATTGAAATATGATTCTCGAATTATTTTGAAGAGGATGACGTTGACATTGCAAAATTGAAGAGGATGACATTTCAATCAAGAATGGGATGACTTCGATCAATTGAAGGAGATGATGTTGACTGTCCAAAATTGAAAAGAAAATTAGGATGAGGATGACCTCAATTCCTAATCAGGATGATGATGACTTCCAAACTGGGAAACATGATGACCTCAACTCCAAATCAGAATGAGGATAACTTCCAAATTGGGAAACAGGATGACTTTTAGCGAGAAGAAATTCGAAGGAAGAAAATCAAATATTTTCTACTTGGAACTTATTTTAAATTGCGAAAAAGTCAAGGATTTATCAGTGGAATTATTTAAGCTCAAGCAAGAATCACGAGGGTGAATTATTTAAGAGAAGTGTTTGATTTGTCAAAATCAAAAGTGAAGAAGTCAAATATTCACACTACCAGAAGGTGGAAGACAGTCAAAATTGGAGGCTACAAGTTACAAGGCTTATACTTGTCAGATTGCTAGAAGACTTTTTAGGAGATAAGCATGCAAAATTCAAATTCATCTGACAAAGGCGGCTACCAAGGACATTAAATGTTGCAGATCAAGCTAGTAAGAGCTATCAGATCGAGTGGACATTCAAAATTTGAATTTCCACAAAGGGCAAATAACTTTTTCAAGTTATAAAAGCCCATGCAGACTTGAAGAAGAACATGAAGTACAGAGATACACTTGCATATGGTTATGGGAACAAGAATTACGAAAAAATCAAGAGTGCAAGTCTTGAGCTGAAATTCTAAAGAATCAAGTTTGAGAGAGAAAAATTAATTTCTTTGTAAACAAAAATTTCTACTGAGTGTAGAAAGAAGGGAGAGTAGCAAGGAGCATGTGAAAACCTTAGGGAGTGTAGTTTTGTGTGAGACATGCACTCGGGAAAATTAAGTGTAGCTTTGTGCGAGACACTTAATCGGTGTAGGAGCGTAGCTTTGTGCGAGACGCTCGGGTTGAGTATAGCTTTGTGTGAGATACTCAGATGAGTGTAGCTTTGTGTGAGACACTCGGTAAAGTGCTTGGGTAGCACTTGGAGAATCACTATTTGTATCTGGGTGAACGAGATAATAAATTTCCTTCTTGGAGTGAAAGGAGAAGAGTGGACTAGGAGGATTACACCACCTCTGAACCACTATAAATCTCTCTCTCTACTTTACTTTATTTGCAACACTTTTATTTTTGCGTACTCATCTGAAGCTAATCCATTTACTATTCATCATTTGTTTATCTTATCTTATCATCTAGGTTTGTGTGAAATCACTTTTGCATGCAAGATATATCTTACATCTGACTTATCCTATTCTATCTTGCTAATTATCCAAAACCCATTTCATACGTGTTAAATTACTCTTCCGGGTTTGCATGTTCCCACGTATGCATGTGCACCAAATTTCATATATCTATTATTTGAGCTATTTCAAGTGTTCCCTATGTGTTGCATGCAATTTATCTCTTCATATTTACGTGAATTAATTTATAGCACTTTACCGTAAGATTATTTCCGTTGTGCATTTCAAGTTGAATTTATTCACTTGAATTATATTTGTTAAAGTGTTATAATATTTTTGAATTGTTTGAAAAGTCTATTCACTTTCCCACCCCCCCCCCTCCCACTCTAGACTTTTCCCACCCTATCGGGACCAACACAATGTAATCCTTAAGCGACCTCGCCTAGAGTACTTGGGAGCGGTAGTGTCACTCGAACATCTCTGCCTAAAGTTTCGGGTGGGAGGGGGAGTTGGGATCACCAAATACGACCGGCATATGTGTAACACCCCCGATTTCCAACCCTAGAGCCTAGATAAGATATAGCTTCCGCAGCAGAATAACCAAAAGGATTCTATTTAAAACAATGATAAAGTTATAGAATACATAACCACACATCGGGGTATGCTACTGCCACAACTACACACTCCTGAGTAGTTGTTAAGGCTAAACCAAAAACAACAAACATAAGTCAAACTAATGAGGGTTCCAAGACCTAGATGTCTACGCATCAATACAGACTAAATATGTCACAAAAAGGTACTACAACAATCCATAATAAGTCTACAAATCTCCAAAGACATGATACATCAATCAAATCGGTCTAAGAACAAAGCTAATGGGAAAAGGACTACCAATAGGAACTTGAAAAGGGGTTAAGTTGGAAACACAAAAGAAGACAGTTAGCATAAAATTCTAAGTAAGAAACCACTCGGCCCCGTAATATAAGTACATTTTTATAGATTTAGAAAATACGAGGTTTTGTAGTTAAAACGGTTTAAGTTATAAGTTTTGAAAACATTAGATTACTCATGCACTCAATACCACATATGGCAAGGATTGCTATGAGAGTAAAACTCATTTGTATGGTTAAACAGATGCATAAGTATATACATATAAATATATCAATATGCAAGTACACTTAGCTCAAAAGGATAGCAGTATACTTCACAAAATCTCACATGAGTATAGTCGTTTTCAAAGTACTCATATCACTCGTAGTAACATAGATAAGTTTATAAGTATAATCATCTCATATTATACGTATACCAAAATATCTTTCTCAACATAAGTAATATATAGGGGGGATTTTTATAAACATTTTCTCATCATCAATACACATAAGTATAATATTTCAAACATATATATCCACATAGGTATACATGGGAGGTATCCAACATCTCAAATAGTGGGGCAGGATCATCACGCAGCGAAGTCCTAGTGAATAGTAACTCCCTATTAAACACTTCACAAACCCCACTTAGCTCATGTGGAAACAGAACCGCTACCTTAAGTGTGCACACTGTCTAGTGGAATTCCAAGCCCAAAACAGCAGTAAACTAGCCCTTAGCAACCCAGGATGTTTTCTACCAAGTTACCCTTCAACCAATTACCCAGGATGTTTTTTATCGGGTAAAATGCTAATGATAGGACCTCAACCCATTCCACTACATAAAAACCCTCCAAAATACGTACATTTTATATAGTCATAATCTTTCAAAAATAAAGTAATAAAATCAATGATAGTATTATCAATCGTATTAATACTAGTAGTAGAGAAAATCCATAATTTTCTCTCAAAATAGTTTTTATGTATAAAAATTATACTTTTCAAAATATAGTACTTAGGCGTAATTTAGTATTTATATTTGTATACAAACAAGTAGTTTTGGCATTAGGCTAAGAAGACATATTATTTGTACTCATAAAATATATATTTATATACCTAGTGTAAACCATAATATTTTATAAGTAAAAACATAAAAATGTTTATAAAAACATAATAAGTACACACACACACACACACATATAGCTCTCAAAATAGTGGTCCTCAATCATGTCAATTTACATACACAAGAATTTAGGGGTTCTAAGCGGGGCTGTGTAGCCCGACCAAGTAGCCCTACGACCCCTGTGGTACTATCTGTGGAACAAAGTGTTATGCCACAGTATACTGCAGTGGTCACAGTATGGAGTGGCGGTATAGAGTGGACAGCCACTCACTACCATGGCCTCCTTGTGGGGCTGGCCCACGGTACACCTTATACCGTGGCTAACCCTACAAGGCCAAACACACTAGGAGGCAATAGCCTCTTCTTTGAGCCTCATACTATCTCCATTCCTCCATTAAAGCTCAGAATAGACCTCCAACCATCTCAAAACCACCACCAACGCATTTTAAACATCAACACAATGCTACATTTTCAGAATACACATTTATACGAGCTTATAACACCATTGTAAGATTCAATATAGTAGAGTCACCCAAAAAAACACAATGTATAGCATATACATGGCAAAAATGAATAGATTTAGGCTTCCATGGAATCTTACCTCAACCTTGGTAGTCTAACACAAAGATCCCTCCTCTACAACCTCAAGAGTGTCCTCCTTCACCACCTCCTAAGTCCCCAACCAAAAAGAACAGCAACAACAACATAAGTCCACACACATGCACATATATGACTATATATATGTATATATAGAGCAAGGAGGAAAGAAAGAACGAAGAAGAAGGAAGGAAGAATGTGAATGAAAAGCTTATTATGGAAGAATTCTTTAAGCTAGCCTAAGAACAGGTTGTTTGTTGGAATGAAGGAGGAAGGGAGGGATGAAGAAGCAGAGTCTCTATTGTTGTTTATATAGCGCACGAAACCCTAGGGGAAGGTTGGTTGAATTGAATGGTTAAGTAGAAGGGTAAAATAGGAATTTGACTCTAAACTTTGGGTAATAAATTTTGGATTAAAGTGGGATCAAGTTTAAGCTAAATATATAATTTGGTTACTGTAAAAATATGCTAGGTTTCTTTTGGGTTCAATCTTAAGCTGAAAATAAATGATAACAGGATCTTAGACTTATCTCAGATAGACTGTTGAATAAAAGTTTTGGATGTAAATTATAGTATATAGATAGGGTTTATAAAATCATAACTCTACATATAAATATTTTTACCTAAAACATTTGTTTTAAATTTTTATAACAAGGTATCATTTCTAAAGAAGTAAAAATAATAATAATTATATTTAAAAATCTTTGTAGCGAAAATAAATTTTATATTTTGAAATTTCGGGGTATCACAATATGGCCAAGTCTTACTAGCTACCTCCTGGCCTGTCGAAAAATATAAAAACGAGATCTGCAAACCCAAACCAATGAACGGAAATCAAATTGAACGCATCTGGGATTCAAGGCAACTCAATAAGTTCTATCAATAGCTAAGAGAATAAACCCATATATTTAGTTACTATGTACAATTGACTATTATAGTATCATAATAAAATTAATTCGATCTAAAAAGTTATCTCGCCTACCCATTAAATAAAGTAAATACATTCAAAAATTGCATAGTAAAACAACGAGGAGGAAAGATGGTTGGTCGGACGGCCCCCGGTAGTCGGCCACTCGGCCTTGGGTAGAAGACCATTGCCCGTAACAGCTAACCACTTAGTCTTGAGATGGTCGGAATCATAGTAGAAAGTGTTTGGCACTGAAGTGTAGTTGAGCGAACGGACGACAAGAAGATGGTCGGCCAAAATGGAGAACAATGAAAGGCAATGTCATACTCCATCGTGCATCTACATATATAAGACGAGAAGACACTAGCACATTAAAATCTCACCTTTTGAACATGCACTATATAAAGTCAATAGGAATATCACACAGCAGTGACCTTTGCTATGTACAAAAATTATTCGAAGCGAGTTAACGACAACCACCTACCTTAAAAATCGATAACTAAGATCTTCAGGACTATCGCTTGGCTAGTTTACAACCGAATATCTATAAGTAGGTAGTAATCAAGTTATGGTAAAACAAATGGAGATGACTACTAGAAGAAAAAAATGTGACAAAATCAAGCGATGAGGAGTCTAGTGGACAACATGGAGGTATTAGTAAGGAGTCTAGACGGTAAGGAGTCATTGGTGAAAAGTCTGGTCGGTGAGGGGTCTAGTACAAAGTTTAGGAGTTATTGGAGAGGAGTATGGTTGGTGAGGGGTCTAGTGCAGAGTCTTGGAGTTATTGGAAAGGAGTCCGATTAGCATAAAGAGTATGGTAAGCGGGGAGCTACTAGAGAGGAGTATCAGATGGTTAATTTGAGAACTTGAACGTTCTCAAAAATGTTGGCAACTGAAAGAGAGTACCAGATGGAATTGATGGGAGGAATATTGTAGTGGAACTAATGGGAGGAATATTAGATGTTTGGAATATTGTAGTGGAACTAATGGGAGGAATATTAGATGTTTAATTGAGAACTTAAACACTAATGGGAGGAATATTAGATGTTTAATTGAGAACTTAAACAACGTTCTCAAAAATGTTGGCAACTGAAAGAGAGTACCAGATGGAATTGATGGGAGGAATATTGTAGTGGAACTAATGGGAGGAATATTAGATGTTTAATTGAGAACTTAAACATTCTCAAAATTTTAGCGATCAGAGGGGAGTATCGGACAGAATGGATGGGCAGAGCATTGGATGACTAAATTGAGAACTTCAGCTTTCTCAAAATTTTTGGCGATCGTAGAGGAGTATCGGATGGTTAATTTGAGAACCCTAACTGTAACACCCCCAAATTCTAACAATTGAGCGTAGTATAATAATATACTTAAAGTTAGATAATAATGCCTAAATTTAGAATATTAAATCCAAAATGATCATCTTAAATGCACATGGGGATGTTACCGCCGTAGCTATCCATACTAGGATAATTACTTGGCTAAAAAGGTTACGAAAACATACTGCACCATTCAACAAAAAGAGGGTTCAAACCCAGGTGTCCATGCACTATGCAAAATATCAAGGTAGTCAATGCTACATCATACTAGAGTCAAGAGCTCTAAAACACTACACATAGTATCCAATAAGACAAGGGAAAGACTAATCAAGGCCACTAGACTAGCTAAGGAAACACTACAACTAGTGAATCCATCTCTAGAAACGCACTCAATACATCACATCAAACTAAACCTGAA
The DNA here is from genome assembly GCF_003576645.1 of Ipomoea triloba. Lineage (NCBI taxonomy): Eukaryota > Viridiplantae > Streptophyta > Magnoliopsida > Solanales > Convolvulaceae > Ipomoea > Ipomoea triloba. The sequence continues at coordinate 20,939,750 of NC_044926.1, read as the reverse complement.
AAGGGTATTAAAAGATCACAAGGAAAACAACCCGTTAGCATCAACATGCTAAGTATAAACCATCCAACCCATGTAAAATATTAATATACATAAGTTTGGAAAATAGATAGTTTAATCAATGCAAATACACATAGCATTTTTTTTTATTTTATAATAGAGCAAGTTTAACAAGTATATGGTATAAATAAGCAAGTACTCACCTAGCTATAAGTAACATATATATAGAGAGTAAGTGTAGACCTAACTCACACCCGCATACCATACGGAATTACTAAACATGCTTCATGTATAATGTTATAAAAGTAAACCAACAAAATGCATAGATTTGGATAGTTTGATTTAATTATCATAAGTAGAAAGGTAATCATATAGTGTTAAGGAGCCAAAATAATCAAGTATATAGATATTCATATGTACCATTTGTATAACTCCACTCTAAAAAAGTAGTCAAGCTTTATAGTAATAATACGGGATGATGAAACTCATTGATTCCTTCAATGTCATCAACCTCATTGTGTTTCATCAATCTCATTATATCTCATCATATCTCATCAATCTCATGGGAAATCAAAACCACTATCTTAAGTGTGCACACCCCCTAACTGGGATTCCAAACCCAACGAGTAATAGTGAACATTGCGGTAGTTAGCGTGGTGTTGAAGTGTCAAAAGATATTTATGTTAAAACGGAAAGTCAGTGACTCCTCGAGTGTCGGTCTCGAAGGAAGGACGTGGAGGTGTGTCAAGTGTTCGGGAGTTTACTTGATTGGGCCATGCATTGGATTCGAGTGTGGTGTTGGGTGGATTGTGAGTGAAAGGAGTTCATAAAGTTGGTTTGATTGTAAGAGAGTAAAGTAAGGGAGTTTTGCAAGTATGTAAAAGGGTAGGGATTGGATAGTGTTCATGTATGTTGCATGGTAGTGTGACTAAGGTAATGGATTGGGAATGCTAGGATGTTGGCTATTCAAGAGTGCATTGTCTTAGTCCTTTTCCACCCTTGTGTACTAAGGTTTCTTGACTAAGGAGTGCCTACAAGCATCCAAAGCTCTAAGAGGAATTTTATCAAACACATAAGCTACACACTATCCTACTATTCTTTGAGAAGTCCATAGGAAATATGATTGTGTTAAGCTTCAAATCCTAACTCTAATCAAAGACATGAAAGAGTCAAGAGCTCAATCTCTCATCTAAATTGGCCAGATCTAAACAAGATCTCATCAACACAACAATCAATAGACAATAATAGATAATCCAACAACATAAGCATATAAATCCAAGATATAGAGATAAGATCATCACACTAGCAACATTCAATCACACAATCCAAATCCCTAGATTAAACTAGCCACTCATGATATGAAATTCAAGACAAAAGCTAATTTAATCCAAGAATAAGATAACTAAATATTATAGAAATGAAATAGAGATCACCTAGAGTGAAGTAGACCTTCAATCCAAGCTTTGTAGTCTTCTACAATGGAGTTTGATCTAATCTAAGAAATGAAAAACTAAGAAAAATGGAGAAAGTTCTCCAAAAGAAAAACTAAAAAAGGGAAAACTAAATTGTTGGGAACCTCCTCTGAAAATTCATCAAAGGGGTTTAAATAGTCTCTGAAATAGCAACCCTAGTCAAAATTCGCGCAGCACCGTCTCCACGCCATCCACACGCGTGTGAGTGTGTGTAGGAGGCTACTGGATTATTTCCACGCACGCTCACACGCGTGTGGCCATCCAGTTTGGTCCTCTGGGGCTCCGTTCTTGCCTGGTTCGTTCTTTGAGCTCAACTTTTGTTCCTATTTGCTCCCGGGACTCCTGTTTTACCTCCTTTAGGCTAAAAGTAGCTTCTGTGTGTCGGTTAGTGATTTTCAAGCATTTATGAGCATAATTCACCATGTAAGGATGCTATAAATGTGATAAAACACCCTAATATGTGCTTGATTTAAGGGTATCTTGGAGGCTTATCAAATAGCTCAAGCCCTAAGTATACCCATGATTTTTCCACCGGGCTACTTACAACATATATATGAGATTTTTCTACTGGATTCTCATTCTCGATCCATCTCAACATATCTCTGAAAGGATGATGCTCCAATCGATATTCAACACAACATATCTCCCGAAAGGATGATGCTCCAATCGGGTCCTCAAAAAATATACATTTTTCTTCACATATGAAAATAGCGGTGGTATAAACAATTTAAAAACCCCTTTCTTCTAAAAATAGGTTTTCATACATATATACATACACGGGATAAAAACATAGGTTTTCAAGATAATAGATTGAGTGTAAGTGTATGTATTCATAGGTGCAAAGTAGGTTTTTACTTAAAAATATAGAGGTAAGTAGTATATAAGTTTTTAAAGAATATAATCACATAAATATAGGTTTCTAAAGTAGGTTAATAGTTATAGAATACGAAACATAGGTTTTGGTCTAGGTAAAATAGGGAAAATAAACATATACATTAGATATATGTAACCAAGGATACACATAAACCATAATCATAGTTCAAGGGTTCCTAATCATACTCTTAGACTAACAAATCATCATTTTCATTTAACATAAAGCCACAATATCAATCCAAAATTTATCATGCCTAGTTAACATAATAATTTATACTTGAACGCACACAAATAGAAAATCATGTCTTATTTGGAAAAAAAGAATTTCGTACACATGCCACATAGGCACCTAATCACAACTAAACCAAACTCGAGCACAGGAGCCACAATGGCCCACGAATTCAAGCCCACGAGCCACAAGGACCCACGAGGTTGGGCTTCGTGGCAAGGTCATAGTCATAGGACACGGAGGTTCACATTAAGGCCCATGGCCTCACAGGACCATTGCGGTGGAACTCGAAGTTTCGCTGCGCTAACGTTGCGGGCCACGATTGGGTGTGGCAGGCCTGCTAACCCGTGCGAGCTTGGCCGATGGGCTTCCCAAGCTCGTGGTCAGCCCCACATGGCCGCACACGAGAGAGGCAGTAGCTTCTGGTTTCTTTACTTGCAACATTTTACACTAGAAAATCTCCATAGGCAAACCTCAAATCACTTCAAAACCATTCCACCACAACAATACAACCTCCATTCATCATCCCACATCATTATATGCATAAAACAACACCCAAGCACCTCATTCTCATATCAAACACATACATTACACATACAACCACATTTCACAAAATACCAACACACACACACACATATCAGTTTAATGGGAGAAAATAATAGATTTTGGGAAGCAATGAGCTATACCTCAAGCTTGTTAGCCTAATAGCACGAATCCCGCCTCTAACCTTCAATCTTGCCCACTTCTTTCACCTCCTAGTAACCCAAACATGATCATTCGAAACAAACATCATACACAAGCATATACACATACATAGCAGTGAAAAATATTAGAAGAAGACAGAGGAAGGTGAAAGGAAGAAATGAAGGAGAAGAGAAAGAGGTTTCTCACTATTGATGGATTGCCTAAGCTTTGAATACTACCTCTGCAAATTTGATGAAGAAGATGAACAAATGGGAGGGATTAAATGGAGGCTTAATGGAATAGTGTCATATATAGGGCACAAAACCCTAGGCTGAAATGTCACGGATATGAGGGGTATTTTGGTCTTTTTGCGATTTAAAACCTCAAGTTATAATTTTGAGTCAAAAGTTGGGTCAATCTTGGGTATAAGATGGTATAATAAATTTAAAAGTAAGATAGTTTCATTTTGAAATTAATTAAGTTTGGGGCCAAAGTTTGGCTATCAGGTTCAAAGGTTCATCTCAGATAGACTTTTGGGTCAAGATTTTGATAAATAATTTTATCCCCAAATTAGGGTTTTTAAAACCTTAAATAAATATATAAATATTTCGTATCAAACCTTTTAAAAAATAGGGAGTTTAAAATATTTATTTATACTCTTCTTTGACAAAAATTCTTGTAGGAAGTTAAATTACATATATAGTTTTATTTTAAAAGTTTAATAAAATAGGAGTTTTAAGAAAAATGATTTTGGGGTGTTACACGAACGTTCTAAAAAATTTTGGTGATCAAAGGGGAGTATTGGATGGAATTGATGGAAAGAATATTGGAGTGGAATTGATGGAAATAATATTGGAGTAGAATTGATAGGAGGTGGATAGTTAAATTAAGAACTTGAATGTTGTCAAAATTTTCTGCGATCATCGGAAGGGAGTACTAGACAAAATGGATTGGAGGAGCTGGTATGGATGGGGAGAACTTGAGTATTTTCAAAAATTTTGGAGATCGGAGGGGAGTACTAGATGGAATTGATAAAAGGAGTATAGGATGGTTAATTCAATAACTCAAGTATTCTAAAAAACATTTGTTTTTGCAATTACCAATGAATGGACTGGTCGTACAAGATGGGTAACCATTCAAGTAGTCTGGTCATGCAAGATGGGTAACCAATCAGACAAACTGGTCATGCAAGATGGGTGACCGATCTGGTGGACTGGTTATGCAGGATGGGTGACCGGTCAGGTGGACTGATTAGGCAAGAGGAATGGACTGGCAATGAGAATATGCTAAGGAAAGAGGGGACAACCGATGCGAAATTATTAAAGCAAAAAAAAAGGAGTGGTAGGTGGTTTCGGTGATCGACCGGTCAGCTAGAAAGAATCGATTGATCAGGCATCGGTGGCTAACTAATGAGCCGCGCTGACCGATTGATCAAGCACCGGCGGCCACCCAAAGCCTCAGGCTTATAAATTGGATCGTCTAATTGGGAATTTTCTTTCTTTGATGAATTTTCAGATTAATCTACTTTCCTAAAACATCGACTTCGCAAAATCTCAAGAAAGTGTGGGTCTAGATGATGGATGGTATATTGGGGTGACCAATTGGACTAGTAAACCAAAAGAGTCTGGGCCACATGGATCGGCCTAAAAAAGTAACTGGATTAAGAAAGCCCATGAAGGATACCTAGTACGGAGCACTGTAAGGAGTTTGATAAGCACTAGAGCTTAGTATTCATAATGTAATAAGGATTGAGCTTATTATTCATAATGTAACAAGGATTCCCAATATGAGGTAGTCTAGAATTTTTATTCCTTGTAGGGCTCCTAACCCAAAATATGTTTAAATAGACTCCCTCATACATGAGAAGAGTGGAGCAAATTTCACTATTCATAAGTAATATTCAGCAATACATTACCTATATTATCTCCTTATTTTCTATATTCTCTCACATACTTGTTATTTTAACGATTGTGTTGGTCAACCGCTGACTGCCCAATAGTCATAAAACCAACAGAAGCTATCGATGTATTCAAATTTAATCGGTTTTAAGGATGTAGATGAATAAGTTGATTTTTAAATATATAAAATATAAAAAATAAACGAGATTCAGTTTTAGAAAATAATCTCAAGGCAATGAAAAACGAAATAAAGGAAAATCTAAATCACGTGTAACACACACTTTCTTCAAAACTGATTTGCTACCTCTCGATGGTTATAGGAGCATTGTAGCATCAGTTTCGTAGGATAAAATGGATTGAGGTTAGAAAACTCAATAGATATACAAGTAACCTAGTGATACCCACTGGAATGTAATAGTGAGATAATGAGATACTTAAGGTATATATACTCATGATCTTAGACTACACTATACGAGATATTCTATTGTACTTGAAGGGTATGGCAATACTAACTAGATATCATACATTAAAGATTTGAAGTCCACAAATGGCTACGTATTCACGTTAACCGGTGCAACCGTTTTGTGGAAATTCTCAAAATAAACTAAGATAGCTAGATCCATGATGGAATCTGAGCTGATAGCCTTAGACAAGTATTGTGAAGAGGTTAAATGGCTATGCTATTTACTTGAGGATATTGAGATATTCATAGTAATACCTTCAACGAACTAAAACAACATCTTGAACACAAAGCTTTTGAAATGTGTGTGCAGAAGTTTTGAGAGAGAATTGACAGTGTAGGAGGAAAAAATGAATTTTTGAATCTTTTTAAAATCTGCCCATACACTAGGGTATATATAGGGAATGATTAAATCAAAGCATTAATATGACTAATAAATTTGATTTACGGGGTGTTTGAAAAATGGCTTATTAGCCAAAGTCTAGCTTGTTTGACCAACTTTAGCTTGTTTGACTGGTCAAATAGCTAATATGAGTGTTTGGTAAACAACTTTTTGGTTTAACTTATTGATACCAATAATTTGAAAATGAAATAGCTATTTTGAGTAGCTTATTGTGGTGTTTAACTTATTGATACCAATATGTTTTAAATAGTTGTTGGTGATTGTGGTGTTTATATTTATTCAATTTTTATTCAAAGTTACATTTTTAATATCATTAGAATCGCCTAGAGCCCGACATATGAATTAACTCTTTTCCTAAGACACACACACACACACACAACCCTTCAAATCATCCCCTTAATAATCTGATTGTTACCTTCGAAACGGTAATAAAAAGTAGCAGTTACAAAATTAATTTTAATTAATTCATAACTAGCCATAAAGGCATAAATAATTTGTTCAAAAAAAAATGTGTGGCCGAGAAGTCCGTACCGAAAGGATAACATAACACCAGGTGATTTCGACTTCTCTATTCGAGTTGGAAAATTATTTCGAAAATCTAGCATAACGTAGTCCACATGGTTTGCCCACTCCGGGATTTGATTTGCACCCCCCTATGAACGAGAGAGATGCTTTATGCTATACAATTCAAATTCCTTCTAAAAGGGAATTGTATATATATTAGTGCAAACTGGCATCCCTTTCTAATGGGTGACAAGGGCTACTTCTAAGCATTCCCATATCTATTTTCCAACTCATATGAGTATACTTAGAGAACCAATTTATCATTCACACATTAATTAACTGTTTGAGCATACAATATATCAATTTCTTCGTCTCTCTTAGAAGAACCCAAATTCACTTTGATCGATCTAAATCAGAAGTGGACCTCACATATATTTGTACCACAAAATAACCACTCAAAATGTCATTTTAACTATAATTTTCAACAAAATGATCAATGAAACAAACACTAGAAACCCACTTTTTAAAATAGATAAGAGCTAATAGAGAGTAACCAAAATATGGAGGGAAGATATGTTGATTCCTAACAACTAGATGAATAAAGAAGCTAGAAGAAGTTGACATGAATAATTGGGAAGTTAAAAGGCACCATGGTTCTTACAATTTTCCTTTACCTTTTCCTCACTAGTCTAGCCTAATCACCAATTGGAATAATATCAAGGATTTTCTAACACCTTACCTCTAAGTAGAGTACTCAACCATGAAGAAGGAGGATTAGTTAGGGGGGGGGGGGGATAGGGATATGGCTCATACCCCCTTGGGGCCCTCGAAGACCCTAACACAAATGAGGCTTAGCATATGCACACATTCCTCTACTAGGCCTTAGCCCAATGGCAAAGATTGTGCCTTGGCATTAGGAGATAACTCGATACAAAGGATGCGTGGCTCAACGAGAATGAGGTAACATTAGTTAAGAATATAATCTTATACGTAACGACTATCCACAATGGAATTTGAAAAATTTTCACGATTAGTTAAGCTTACCTGAGAGGTAAACTTAACGTCTCAATCAGAGTTTTAAATGCACAACGGAAATTATAAGTTAACCCTCTTTAACGTTCTTTGCATGCTGAGTTTGCTTGATAAAAATATTAAGTTTGATTGATTAAGAATGCGAATGTAAGTGCAATAGAGAGGGAGAGAGAGAGAGATAGAGAGAGAGAGAGTTTTTAGTGGTTTGGCTGTTAGCGAAGTCTACCCCACTCTTCTTCACAATACGTGAAGGTTTGCACTAATCCCTTTAGTACAAAAACCACCAAGATTCACTCATTGACCACAAAGCTGGATGTGAATCTCAACCAGGTTTTACAAGTCCTACAGAGTTTACTCCTCCTCTTTCTACTTCTCCGAGTAGAGTTACAAAGGTTGAAGAAAGTAGTTTCGTTTTCTCGAACTGGATGTCTTGGCTTGATTAAAATCTGGATCTTCACAATTGATGCAGCATAAGACTCCTTAACTGGATTTAAATCGTTTTAGCTCTTGGTCTCTCTTCTCTTAGAACACTAGTCGCAAACACTTGATTTTTTATAGCTTTTTTCGCACTTAGAATATATGAATGACCAGCTCCTTTTTATTTATTTTTTATTTTTTTAATACTTATGTAACACCCCGTAATTTCGTTCAAGCCTTGAGACCGGTAATTATTTCTACCGGGTAATTTATTTGATTTAGTTGGGCTTAATCTTTCCAATTGATACACACACACACACACACACACATACACACACACACACACACACACACATATATATATATATTTCTTATTCCGGAATTAATTATTTATTTCAAAGGCCCAATTCTTGATTTAATTCTTGTAAGGGATTTATTTAAATTGGATCCTTACAATTCCTATAAGTAAGGGCATTTTATAATGGCCCAATGTATTTATTCTTGAAGGATTAATTTCCTACTAACTAGTAATGCAATAAATAATGTGAGACTCATTCTTATAAGGGCCCATTAGTTAATCTCCTTACCCTAATATAATACATACATTATCTATCCATATAAAAGGGCTTGTAATAACCCTTCCTACTTTTTTTCATTCCCTGCAAACATTTTCTTCCTACCATTATCACTTCTAAGAACCCTACAATATACATTATCCCTTCTTCTTCAAGATCCAAGACCAAGATTGCTCCTTTAGGATTTCTAAGGCTTGGGTAAGTGTTTATCTTTAGGAATATGCTTTGCATCATCTCTTTTCATAATCTTTTTATAAGATTCTTATGGTGTTCTTTTGGGATCTTTCTTTGGGAAAAAGATGATCAAGTGGGTGGGAGTGGCTTGTGAAAGAGAAAGAGTTGGCTTGGTTTGAAGTGTGCTACAAGAGGTAACCATCATGTCCACTAAAACCTATTTTACACTCTTGATCTATGAATATTATTTGGTGTATTGGAATCCTGTGGAAATCTTTGCTGCTTAGCCTATTCTTTGTTGGTCTGTGAGTTATTTTGATGGATTTATGAACTTGTGTTCTTGATCCTTTGCATCTTGATGTTTATGGACATTTGTTGGTATGGATTCCATGTTTATTTGGCTTCTGGGAGATGTAATCTGGACAATCTGATCCTATTTTTGTATTCTGGAATGAACATTGCGTATTCTAATCTGAGTCTGTGAGCTAAGTGTTGGGTTTGCCCTTGCGGAGTACCCCAGCGGTATAATGTGTCCCGCTGGAGTCTTCCGCAAGTGGATCGCAATGAAGGGTGGTGGGGTGATTCTTCCGTTGAGGGGATCTGCCTCCTTCCTGCGGAGGAGTGCGACGGAGGGCGGTGTTCCGTCTGGGAGCTCCGCTAGTTCTAACGGAACTCTGGTTCCAGTGAGTTGTTCTGTGATCTGTTGTCTGGTTGTTTCACCTTTGATTCTAGATTTTGTTGGGATATTTTGTTGAGTATTTTACCATGATTCTGGAGTATTTATTCATATCTCTTGGTCCATTATGTGAGTCTATTGGTTGGTTGAATCCTTGATTATATTCTCTGGGAGTTGGTTGTGTTCATAATCTGAGATGAACACTGTGAGTGGATTGTGCTTGGGTTAAGTCTAAGGTTGGACATGGAGTGGTGGATCTTTGAGTATCTTTTGGGCTATTAAGGGTGAACTAACTGTGGGCATTATTACCTCTGTGATTGGGCATTCTTTGCCTCTGTGTTTGGGCACCATTTGCCTACGTGTTTTGGGCATCATTTGCCTCTGTGATTGGGCATTCTTTCCCTCTGTGTTTGGGCACTCTTTGCCTCTGTGTTTGGGCATCATTTGCCTACATGTTTTGGGCATCATTTGCCTTTGTGATTGGGCACCATTTGCCTATGTGTTTGGGTTTTTGCCTCTGTGAACTAACTTTGGGTTTGATGGTTGGTATGAGGGATAGTATTTTGGTTGGAAGGTAAGTTTTGGTGCTTATCCTTGGGTTGAGGTCTGTTTGGTTCTTTATTGATTCTTGAGTTGTATCGTATCTCGTTGTTTATCGGTTATTCCTTGATATATTGCGGTTTGGTTGTTTCTTGTGAGTATTCGGTTGAGTTTATGATTCGGTTGATATTCCGTTATGGAATTGTTGTCTTGTGGAATTATGTTGGATATTGGTATTGTTGGAAAGTCCTTGGTTTATTGCTTATTCAGCGTGTTGTTGTTGAGTATCCGATTTAAATACTAAACAGTTCGTTGGTGTGTATATTCTATATGGGTGTGTAAACCTATTTACAAACTTACTATATATGTATGTTTATCACGGGCGTTAATGGTGGTTGCTTAGCAGTCTTTTGCTAATGGTTTCTTACATGTTTTCCAGGTATGGAGTAAGTCTAAGCGAGAGCGCGTTAGAGCTTACCGTTATGAGGCTGCTTAGACTTAGCTTATGATGTTTAGACTTTATGTTTTGGGCTTGTGTGCCTATGTTCAGATTATATACTCTTGATTAGATTCTTGTTATGATGACATCGTTTTGAGGATTTATACTTTATGAAGTTCAGTTTTGGATAGCCTATGCATCTAGGCCGTGTTTTCTTACCTAGATGTGGCATGATACCCCTTAGGTTATAATTCGCTTCCGCTATGTTGTGTTTGATAGTTGAGATAGACAGCTTTTATGTTAAAGTTTTAGCTATCTTAGCTTGTGAAAGGTTGGGGTGTCACAACTTAGAAGAGAGTATTTATAGGTAGGGAGAGAAATAGTTTCGTTGGAGGAAAAATTATTTTCAAATGCCTAAGTAACCAGCGGGTAGAGACCGATGGGTAATCCGAAAGGTAGGTGAGTTGTCAGATTCTCCAGCCGTTGAAACCTTAAAGCACACTGATTATTTGCTTTTTGTTCTACACACACTGTCGGGGCATTTAATGAAAATAGACCTTGGGATATATTCCTAGGACTCACTTTCCCTTAGGACATATTTACTTCACATTTTTAAAGTTTCAGGCTATTACACTTAGATAATGTCTCGAGCAGACCTATCGAGTGTTAACTAGGTTAACGCCTCGAGACTTAGGTCATCTCGTATACGAATGGTTTACCTTACTGTTTGTCCCTTAACTCCTCGAAAGGTAGGTCCTTCCTAATCTTTGACCTTTGCGACTTTTGGGTATCGAATGGTTGACCTTACCATTCAGTTTGCAACACTTCGAAAGGTAGACCCTTCCACCTCTCGGTCTTTGCAACCTTTCAGTCTTGATTGTCTTCTACTCTTCGAATCTTCAATCTTCCATCTTCAGTTTTGGACTAGAGTTAACCATTCAGTTACTCTTCTTCTCGAACCATTGAAAAAGGTGACCCCTCGGGTTGATCTTCGAATTGTTGATTTATGAATACAAGACTTAACCACTCGGGATACTCTTCGACTTGTTGACTGTCCTCTCGAGTATCCATTCAGATGAATACAGTTTAACTACTCGAGGTACCATTCGGATGATTCAAATGTTGAGCAGATTAGACTAAGTCTAAAAATTATAATGATGGGGAGTTTAAACTCCTATTGTTTGATATCATCAAAATCTAATACAAAATTTACCTAACACTTTAAGCATTAAACATAATAATTTATAGCACAAATCTAATACTTCATAGCATGAATATAATAAAAGTCTACATGTAGATATATTTAATACTTTAAGCATTAATATAATACTTTATAGCACAAATCTAATACTCAATCTGCAGGTATATATATATATATATATAATATTTTAAGCATGAAACATAATACTTTATAATACAAATCTAATACTTCATAGCACAAATATAATACTTAGTCTACAGAAAGATAAAGTCAATACTTTAAGCATTAAACATAATACTTTATAGCACAAATCTAATACTTCATACCACAAATATAATGCATAGTCTGTATGTAGATAAAATCAATACTTTAAGCATTAAACATAATACTTTATAGTACGAGTCTAATACTTCATAACACAAATATAATACACAGTCTGGATGTTGAAACCTAAGAATGTCTAAAGTTGTTCATCGTTTGAAAGGAGGACAAATGCCAGTGTCTAAACCAAGGTGGTCACTAATTTCTATAGGGAGAAGATGTAACCGTGGCATTGATCTCAAGCCTTCATCCACAACATCATCTTCACTCAATCATCTCACTCAAGCATTATATTGTGGCATTGATCTCACTGATCACTAGAAGAATTTCTGAGTAGATCGAGATGATTTTTAACATTTACATAAACAATTTATAGGTAGAGAATTATGGTGTGGTTGGTTGGTGGGTTTAGGCATAAGGAATGGGTATGAAAGTGATTGCTTGTGTTTGGTTGATAGGTTTTGTGAATGCTACTATGGGTTTGGAATACCCCATTAATGAGAAAATTCATACCCTTATTAAATAAGAGTTTCATCTCCCTTCATCCTTTCTTCCCCAACTATTAATAATCATATCCATTCCACCCAACTACCAAACATGTTAAATACTTTCACCAAAACCCATTACCATTACCAAGTATTTGATACTCATTCCGATTCCGATTCCCATGTGCGAACCAAATGCACCCTTAGAGATTTGAATGAGAGATATTCTCATTAGACAAATCTAAGACTAGCCGTTGCGAGTTGCAACGATTACTAGAGTCGGAGGCCGCGACAGAAAATGGAGGCGGAGGAAATGGGAGAAGGAGGATCTCGGGGGAGATGGGAAGAGGCGGAGAACGTGAGCGGAGAAGATTGGAAGAGGCGGAGAGCGTAAGCGGAGGAGATAGGAGGAGGCATAGAGCATGATCGGAGGAGATGGGAGAAGAAATCGTGTGGTTGAAATAGAGAGAGAGAGAGAAAAAAAAAAAACGATTAGGGTAGGTGTGATGGTGTGTGTGTTAACACATATAATAAAAGATCCTACCCGTCTCACAGATTTCAATCCGTGAGACGGTCTAACACAAGTTTTTGCCTTGAAAGTGAAAAAACATTCCAAGAGTATTGATAGCCTTATTAGTAAATAGTTAAATACTTGACATGTTGCTATTTCTAAGTATGAGATACTTTTATGTTGAGGGTAACTTCAGCCAAGTTAGTTAGACTGTTGACTTAATAACTAAAACGTTACAAGTTCAACTCCCAACAGTATGCTTTATTCCTTATTCAAATATATCTCAAATACAAGGTGGGATATTAAAAAAAAAAACTTTTATGCTTCCCTTATGCAAATATCTCAAATTTCATGGGAGAAACTGAAATTACATTAGAAGTTAGGGGTACTGATAAGAAAAACCCCAAATAGATGTTGCATCTAAGAAATCATCGAAAGAGAGAGAGAACAGCCGGAGTCTTCAAAATTTTTCCTCGTCTTTCTTCTCTCCGTTCACTTCCGGCTGCTTAAAGAGAGAAGATAGAGATACAAAGGTCTCCAAGAGTGAGAGAGGGACCAGACGAATAGACGATTGATCTCCTCCTTCAATATATATACGTATACATCTATATATTGATATACACAGAGATCGCAGAAGTGGGAGGGTGCATTTTGATAAAATGGATTTGGACCAGTGGATAGTGAAGGTGAAGGACGGTCAGCACTTATCCGAGGATGAGCTTCAGCTTCTATGTGAATATGTACGTTTCTTCCATTTAAAACCCTAACTTTTCATTTTTTTTTTGAAAGACTAACTTTTCATTTCTCATTCATTGCCATTATTTTCTTTTTCGTTTTGAGCAATTTTTGTTTGTTCATTTACTTTGTCTGTTTATTCTTGCTTTTTAAAATTATACTTCTTGCATGGTACCCAAATGATTTCTGGAAAGTAACTGGTGGTTTAAGGGTAGTTGGTAGTTTGAGACGATAAGAAGAATATCACTCAATTTTCTTTCAATTCTCTGATTTCTGTGTTTCTTGGTTACAAGATGTAACGACCTTTGAATCCTGAGCCTCAGATTGCCAGAGTTGAGTTAATAGAAGGATGAAGTGAGTGCAGGTCTGCAGGAAGAACAGAATGATTTGCAGAGAGGAGAGAAAAAGAAAGAATATAGAGACAAAGAAGGATATGGGTTTTTTTTTTTTGTTTTTTTTTTTTTGTTTGTTTGTTTTCCATTGTAATCTTCAGATACAACTCAATTGCAAGCAGTTAGCTCTAGCTAAATCAATTGAAATGTAACTAATCTAGCTGGAATTATGCCACAAATTCAATGCTGTCAGCCTGGGTGGCAATCTTGTAATTAACCTCGAAATATACTTGCCATAAATGATACTGTTTAACTCCTTGATCATCCACCCTTTTTGCTAATCAAAATGATAACATTTTTCTTGTGTGTACAACTTCTTACAGCAGGACAATGCACAACCATATCAGCTGGGTCATTAGTTCATTACACTAGATGACTTTGTTGTTTCTCTACTTTTAAATTGGATATCTTATCTGTTCTTGTAAAAGTGGGGTTTTGCCATTCTATTGGGATACTTGCTAGAGTGAAATATATGAACTATTTGAGATAGTCATGTTAATTAGACATTAGATGGTGAATAACTTAACACATTGATATTTTTACTAGAAAGTGATGCTCTTTGCTCTCATCTTTGGAACTTCCAAGGACAGGATCTGGTTAGATATAATGCATCTTCACTATTCTGGTTAGATGCAGTCCATTGTACTGTACTTTCAGTTGTACTTTATGCTCACAATTCCTTATTCCAGGTGAAAGAGATCCTAATCGAGGAGTCAAATGTGCAACCTGTTAACAGCCCAGTTACTGTTTGTGGTGACATACATGGCCAGTTTCATGATCTAATGAAACTCTTCCAGACTGGAGGTCATGTTCCAGAGAAGAATTATATTTTTATGGTAAATTTTTTTTTCTCATTCTATTCTCTTAAAGCAATGGTTGTTTTGTATATTATTTGCTAAATTATTGATGCTGTCAGTTTCATAGTTTTATTGATTAACTTTTGATTTCTCGACAGGGAGATTTTGTTGACCGTGGATATAATAGTCTAGAAGTTTTCACTATTCTTTTGCTCCTTAAAGCAAGGTATATCAAAGCTCATAGCTGTAAATGTTACCTCAAGGATATACATAAGTGCATGCTTCTTTCTACCCTTCTATTAAAATGCAATATACTTGTAATGTCACTTCTTAGTATATGATAATCTATATGTGTACTATACTTCTTATTGCATTTTCTATGAATTCTTAGCCTGGAATGTAACCAAACTTGATTGTAGGTACCTGCTAAAGGTTGTTTAGAAATTGAAATATTAGTTGATATTTTGGCTACTATGATTGGTGAACTTTGAGTTTGGTCTGACACTGAATTCTGAAGGATTAGTTGGGTGTACTGCGGTTTATGGTTGTTATTTCTTTCAGCTCAATTATTTCTTCCATCATAATTTTGTTCAGAGATTGTTTAGTGACTTTATTTAACTGGTGTTTCGTTTGCTTGAACAATTATAACCTTGATGCTTTTGTCGTTAAACTTACTATTCTGGATTGCTGTAAAAAAGTTCAATGCTATCTAATTTTCCTGGTTTTTTTTACTTCCAGATATCCAGCGAATATTACTCTTTTACGTGGAAACCATGAAAGCAGGCAACTGACTCAGGTAATAGACGTTTGTCACTTAACTTTGGTTTCAGGATAAATAATTCTATGAAATTTGTTTACTATATGCAATATTCACAAATTGGATTAAAGGAAACAAACCTTGCACACTTTTCCTACACTACATGGCCTTGAATTTTTTAAATCAGTTACGTGTATTTTTCTTTTTAACTGTATGATGCAATTGTCCACCACATTGGAGAGGGGATTTCTATTTTCAGTAACCTAGTCATTAAGGAATACCTCCATATAAGCTTAAGAAGGAAAAAGTAATGTACATATCACCAGCCACGGCATGTTTACCGGGAGGTGTATCATGTTTACAAAGTAACCTAAGAAAAAAGGAACTTGCATTTTATGTTTTTTTCAGTTATGATAGCTAATTGGAGTGATTTTTTTAGTTCAGGTGGCTAATTGTATTTTTTTAGGGTAGTAGGAGGCCTATTTGGCCCTTATCCCTTTGCTTTACTACTGTGTTTTCCTCTTGTCATTTAATATCTAATTGGTGGTACATTGATTTCTTTGTCTACTTTGCTTAAAATGGTCATGCAATTGATGTGCTCAGCTAGTGTTGAGTGTGCATTATCTTTTACCACTTATCAAATGAAAAGGAGTGTTGTCTTTGATTTTATCCTTTTTAAAATAGGTTTATGGTTTCTATGATGAATGCCAAAGAAAGTATGGAAATGCCAATGCTTGGCGGTATTGCACTGATGTGTTTGACTATCTTACTCTCTCTGCGATTATAGATGGAACAGTATGTGCTACCACTTCTCTCCCCTCTTGCACCTTTTTTTTCATCTATGATTGGCTTTAAAGATCTACCTATCTATCTATTATATTTAACATATTTTCTTTAATTTTCAGGTACTATGTGTCCATGGTGGGCTTTCTCCTGATGTTAGAACTATTGATCAGGTACCTTTTGTGTTAAATATTCTTGCATTTTAACTATTCTGTTCGTTGTGATAATGTTTTTTTGATTTTTTTTTTATGCAACTTTCTATGATGTCATCTCGGTATGTAAGTGGGCTTCTATATGGCTGGCTTACATAACCTTTTTTATTCTTTTTGTCCCAAGGTGCTTAATGTGCCACTTGTAGAGTTGTAATTCTTTCTGCACTTCTGAGTTTGCACCTTCTGTTGCAGATCAGGATCATTGAACGTAATTGTGAGATACCTCATGAAGGGCCCTTCTGTGATCTTATGTGGAGTGACCCTGAAGATATTGAAACATGGGCAGTAAGTCCTCGTGGAGCAGGATGGCTTTTTGGATCCAGGGTTACATCTGAGGTATGACAGATTATGACATGTAAATTGTGTTACATCCCCTGTTTCTAGAAGTGATATTTTCCTCTTTTGCAGTTTAATCATATCAACAAGCTGGATCTAGTTTGTCGGGCTCACCAACTTGTCCAGGAAGGTCTAAAGTACATGTTTCAAGACAAAGGACTTGTGACTGTGAGTTGTCTTTTCTACTTTGGTTTACCTTTAAAGATGGCATTCCTACTCTGTGGCATGATCAATTTCTTATTTTCTTTTGTTCCATGCAGGTGTGGTCAGCCCCTAATTATTGCTATCGGTGTGGAAATGTAGCTTCCATTTTGAGCTTCAATGAGAATATGGTATTGACTCATGCTATTTTAAAAGTTAAACCAATGAACTTTTATCTGTTTAGGGACTACTTGCAGATAGCATTATGTTTTCAATCTAGCTTCATTGTTAACACGCACTTCAATAGGTCAAGCTCACTTCTAGGAATTATTTACTTCTCATTTTCTTTCACCTTTGACATTATTGGAAATTTGTCCCGTATCTACCCTAAACAGCTCATATGGTTAAATGCTTAGGAATATACCTAGCTGGAAAACGGATTGCATATCTGTAATTTAATAATTGATCTACCCATAACTGGCTCACTGGCTTAGATGGCAGCTTTATGAGATGAGTTCTAAATGAGGCTCTTAGTTTCATTTCTAATAGTTCTCTGCAAAGTTTCAATGTCTCTGTACTGTATTGACACAATTATTTCATGAATTAAAATTTTGTTTTATATTAGTCATGTAGGATAGTTTATTTTGTATGGTAAATTTTTCCATACCACAACATCCTGGAATCGGACATTGGGTGAATGTTTAAACATTGTCCTATATAAAATTTGTTAATCACTTTATTTTAGTTACAGTCAGGATTAACAGACTTATTTAGCTGACAGATTTTCCCCTTTTTATTGGCACTGCTATATATACAGTGGAAAGTTGAGAGTTTGGAGAAAGAGAACGCAAGGGGGTTGCAAACATTAGAAATTTTGGAAAGCCCTTTTAATGATTAATTTTAGAAATTTATGCCTGAATATACCTCCAAAATGTGTGTTCTTTTTTCATAGGTTTCACTTTCCTGCATCAATGTTAGCCATGGAATTGACTTTGAAATCCACTTTTGTATCTTTCCTCTAATGCTTGTTTATTCTCTCAGGAGCGTGAAGTGAAGTTCTTCACTGAAACTGAAGAAAACAACCAAATGAGAGGACCTAGAACGGGAGTTCCGTATTTCTTATGAGCTAATTTTCTTACATTGGTTATTGCAATATATTTCTGCACCTGATTCCACTTGTCTGGAATGAGATATTTGTCAGGTTGAGGAAACCTGAATATATGTGGCTTGGTGTTCTAACAAGATGGTTTATGCACCAAAGCTCGATGCCGTAACCTTGCCATGTCTGAATAGTTTGTGCCCTGTAGGGTGTAGCAAAGATAGTGTCAAATATTTGTTTCCCTTCTGTTTCATAGTTCTATGTAGCGTGCTATATTTTGGTTCTCATTGTTATCAGTATAAACACTTGAGATTACCTGCAGTCATTTGGTATGGCCTCTCAGTCTATTTTAGTTTTGACTAAATATAGCAGTTTTTGATTTATTGGATAGTTTATTTATCCGTTTTAAACAATAATGCATTTTGGTGTTTGGTTTTGTCCCTTTTGAGCTATATGATGTATTGAAGAGATTTGATTTCTTGATGCTGTTGGTACCAATTATAGAATGGACGGGGGTTCAATCTTGCAATGTAAATCCTGTTTTAGTTAAAAAAAAACAATATTCAAACTTGCAAATAAATTGAAGGTAAATATGTAAATCTTGTTTTATTTCACAAAAAAAAAAAATGATATTCAGATTATGCCCGATCAAATAAATTAAATGTATATAATATGTTAATTGTAATAGGTAAATAATTTTTTAATTGAAGATACACAATATGTTAATTGTGACTGTATGTATGTAATATGTTAATTATAATATGTATATAATTTATTAATTATAAGTATATACAATATGTTAACTGTATGTATTTTGGATTAGAATTCACAATGCAAGGTGAATTCTAATTCTAATCTATGGTATAACATTGTGTTGGTACCTATATATAGATTATCTAATTGGACTTTTGTTGCCCAAGAGTAGTCCGTGCTTGATACATTTGTTTCTTCTTATTCTCTCATCCTATGACTTGCAATCATTATTCGATAGATCATGGTCCACATAATTGTGTGTATTAAGAATAAATAGTTATATTATTTGTATATTGAATATACATTATTTGATAGTATACAGAATAATGTACTTCAAGTATTTAAATAATGTATTTTCAATATATAAATAATGTACTTTTTATTCATGTTTTATATAGCTGTGGCCTGTGTGGGCCATAATTGACATAAAAAATTGTCTGTCTTGTAATCTCCTCCTTGGGATTCGTGATATTTATTAGAAATTATTATTAAAAAAAAGGATGAAATAACAAAGACGTGAGGATAATATTATCTTTACAATTTTTAGACACTGAAAACAAATTTTTTTTAAGGCAATGGAAACAAAAATTTTCAACAAAAAATAAGTTTGATCCTCTATGAATAGACCAGATAGAATTAGCCCTTTCCTCATTCCAAGAATTGCAATGTAATTTGTATAAATTTGTGGGATGTATGTTCAACATGACAGATGAAACTCATCTCTATCAGAAGATGGCTTTCTGTTCTGATAAAATCTTCCTTCATATCAACATATTTCTTTGAAGAGGTATCCAAATGTTGTATGGGTAAATTCTCCCTCTCACATCCCATTCAGTGGAAAACAATGACGACCTGCCTGGCTTCTCTAGGACATTCTTTAAGTTTTGAGGCAAGCAACACAACTAGAAAACGGTGTAGTACAAAGACCAGTGGCCAAACAGCTTGAGGTAGTTTCAGTAAAATTTCACTTTAATCTTTCCGAGAAGGTGATTTCTTAAGCTGTGTTTTTTAAAAGGTAATGACCCTGTTTGGTAAATGACTGTTAGCTGATTGGATTAGAAGGTATAATTAATTAATAATATTAGCTGATTGTAGAAAAGTGTTTGGTAAATTAGCTGTTAGTCGATAGCTGTTTGGTATAATTTCTTTTTTCTCAAAAGGCTAATTGAAAAGGTTGCTTGAGTAGTCTTTTGAAACTTAGTATTTTGTAGTTACAAAGAGTTTATTAACCAAACACTTATATTGATTTTTTAACCAAGTCAAACAACTAATAATGGTCAAATATGCCAAAATTGGTTGATAGACTAATTATTTACCAAACAGGACCAATATCATTAATTAAGATTCGAATACAATGACCATGTTTGGTAAATAATTAGTCTATCAGCCAATTTTGACTTATTTGACCATTATTAGTTGTTTGACTGTGTTTCGTTAATAAGCTTTTTGTAACATTAGTTGATAACATTAGCTGATTATAGAAATGTGTTTGGTAAATTAGCTGTTTGATTATAGTAAAGAAGTTGTTTTGAGTAGCCTTTTGAATTTTAGCATTTTGGAGTTACAAAAAACTTATTAACCAAACACTTATATTGATTTTTTAACCAAATCAAACAACTAATAGTGGTCAAATAAGCCAATATTGACTGATAGACTAATTATTTACCAAACAGGGCCTGTCAAATCTTCTCATTTCTAACTTCCCAAAATTTTCAGGAAATCACGCTAAATAGGCAGAGTTTCCATTGTTGAGATTATGAAAGTTTTGCACCATTAGCCTTGTGCTCAAATGGCATGTAGTGGTTCCCCCTTACGGGAGATCGAGCTTCAGTGGAGGCGATACTCTCTTTGTGCTTCAACAGGTTGAGAAAGTATGCAACACACTTGCCTAAGAAAGACTTTAACATTGGGAGATATCAAGATTCCATAGCTTAGTCTAGTGCTTAATCTCTTCTATTGGAAGATCACCAGATAGTGCTTTATAGCAACTCCACTTTGAACCATCATTAGTAGGGGTGTCAAAGCGGGCCGGCCTGCCCCACTGCGGGCTTAATTTCTAGCGGGTTTTTGCGAGCTGGCCTGTTAGGCCGCGGGCTAGGGTTCAAGCAACCCTAACCCGCCCCACGCGGGTTGGCGGGCCCCGCGGGCCGGCCCGCGGGCTTTAAAAAAAATTATATTTATTAAATTTTTTAATACAAATAATATAATTAAATCTAAATAAATAAAAGAGTAAATACCCAAAATGGTCCCTCGACTATAGCATAATTCACAAATTGGTCCTCGACTTATGATTTTAACCAATAACATCCTTAACTTTCAATTTTTGACCCAATTTGGTCCTCCGTTAGTATGCCCGTTTGTTGACCGTGAGATCCGAGGACAGAGTAGTAATTTCACTCCTTTATGCCGCGCAGATCACTAAGCCTCCGTTCTCCTCCATCGTCAAGCCCTTCGTCGACTCCATTTTCCACGAGCAGGACCACAACTCCCAGATCGGCGCCTCGCTTTGCCTCGCCGCCGCGATTGAGGCCACGCCGGACCCTGACCCGGCCGAGCTGAAAGTCCAAGTATTGCAAAGAGTGAAATGCAAAACGTTCCTCGTGAGTCACAGCCTTTGAGCAGGAAGGTAAACAAGCGAGGGAGTTTTGGCAGCTCGAGTGATACTATGGAGGATGAAGAGAAATTTGAGTCAGTGGATGAAGATGAAAGTATGTAGATGCCCTCGATACGCTCTCGAGAACTGAGTCGTTTTTCTTGAATTGTAGTGTTAGTGGCTTAAGTGGATTGGATGAACCGGAGAGAAATCCATTGGGAACCTTTCCAACAGATCCACAAACTCGGGATTTCATGATTGATCGATTTCTGCCAGCAGCTAAGGCCATGGCTTCAGACATGACCTCTGATTGCGTTCTAATTTTACAGCGATCAACATCAGATGGAAGTGAGCAACAGTCAGCGTTTGGACTCGACGGCGGAGGACAATGGTTCGTCGCCAAAAACATAAAGGAGTGAAATTACTACTCTGTCCTCGGATCTCACGGTCAACAAACGGGCATACTAACGGAGGACCAAATTGGGTCAAAAATCGAAAGTTAAGGATGTTATTGGTTAAAATCATAAGTCAAGGACCAATTTGTGAATTATGCTATAGTCGAGGGACCATTTTGGGTATTTACTCTAAATATAATTATGTATATAATTAATTATATATAATTAAATATATATAAAAACTTAGTGTATTGTGTTCGCATGCGAACACAGCACACAAGATTCCCCGTTAGGCCCGCTTTTTCGCGGGCCACTTATTTAGTAGCCCTAACCCGCCCCACCGCGGGCTTCGGCCCATTTTGACAGTACTAATCATTAGTCATCAAGGAGTTCATTATAGCATTTTCAAGGTGTAAATAAAGATGGGTTGAAACCTTAGCATCATGAGAATTTGGCAACCAACAATCTCTCCAAATATTAATATGAGTGCCACTCCAACCGTCCATTTGCTACACTTACGAATAATTTCCTGGTTCCCTAGAGACTACTTCATATAAATGAAAGATTACTCCCTTTACTAGCTAGGTAATATCTAGCTTTGTAGATTTTAGCCACAAGGGAGGATGGGTTTTGAATTCTCCAAGCTTGTTACTTAGCATGACAATATTAAAGTCTGTAAGATTTTTAAAGCCCCCCTCCCCCTATGTTTTTTTTTACGACACAAGTGATACCAAGCCTTCCACATAATCCCCTTTTCCTCCCCTTACCCCACTCTTCCACAAAAAAAAAAAAAAAAAAAAAAAAAAAAAAATATATATATATACTATATATATAGCTCATGTTCTCTTTGTACCCTTCACAAAACTGATAGGGAGTTTTAATATAATACACTCATATCAAATGTGGATATGGCTTGAATAACATTCTTAAGTAAAATCTCCTTCCCTACTCTAGATAATACATATAATAAGGCTTTAGCTCTACACTTTATATATTACCCGGAAATTTTGCTAACAATATTTAATTTTGTTATTAAAAATATTTTCAGCAATATTATTTTGACAATAATACCTAAAAAACATTACTTTTTTTTATGATCCAAAATCATACTAGTGTATTATTGAATTATTTTATTATACAATTTAACCCCAAAAATATTTTGAGAATCATCTTATACTTTCCTACTCTCTCTCTCTCTCTCTCTCTCTCTATATATATATATATATATATATATATATACGGGAGGGTTCAGGTGCGAGGATAGCTTTCAGTGCGGTGATCAATGCTCTTTAAAACAAATTTCTAAACTGATGCACCTTAACCTTTTAATCTACGCACCTTAAGCTGCATTAGCATAAATATGGCTTTGTAGAGAAAATCTTATAAAAATTTTTGGTTGCATTGGAATTGCAACAACTGACACACCTTAGGCCGACACACATTTAAGAAGGAAAATCATGCACCTAAAGTTTTAGGCCGACACACATAAGTTTAAAAAACATACGTACTTTAAGAAGGAAAACCACACATCTAAAGCTTTAGATCGATGCACTTAAGTTTTAACAACTGACGCACCTTAAGCAAACAACACAAAAACCACGCACCTTAAGCACAAAAACCACACACCTCACGAAGAAAAACTAAGCACCTTAAATTTGACCTAGATGCAAAAACACCAAATTGCCACCACATTTTATAAACATTGTTAATCTTGGACATTGATTTATACAAGATCAATGGCCCTTATCTCACCGCTCAATCCGCACCTAACACACCCAACCGCACGGGAACCCATTTCTACACACACACACACATACTTCAACTTGTTCTTTTGGAGTAAAGGAAGAAATTAGATGGGATATTATGGAGTAAGTGTATATGATGGAAAATGATGACATATTGATGGAATTGTTAATAATGATGAAGTTAGTAGAAGTAGTATGATGATGAAATTAGTAAGGATGGAGTTAGTATGATGATGAAGTGGTATTTTCGCACTATTTGGTAGCATTTCGATATTTTGATCATATCTCAGCGTAGAAATGTCCGAATTAAGTGATTCTTAAACCTATTGTAAGGTAATTTAAAGGGATACAACTTTGATGAAGATCACTAAGACACTAACGGATTTTATGACAGTTAGAAATGGATGGAAGTCAGTGGTATCTTATTTTTCCAAATGGTGTGCTATGAAATATATTATATCAAATTAAAATAAATTATCATGGTGGTGGAACATTATTGGAGACAAGATGATGGCTGAAGATAAGATAATGAGGAGATAATATATTTTGTGGAATAGGTAAGAAGATAACATGGATTAGTTGTGTGATACCTCGGATTTAATTCAAGCCTTGAACTCCGGTAATTATTCCTACCGTGTGATTAGTTTTATTAATTGGGCTCCATTTCTTTAAATAAAGATATGTTATATACTCTCATTGATTTAATTAGTAAGAGGGCCCAATTCCTTGATTTAATCTTGTAAGGGATTTTCCATTTGGGTCTTTTATCCCTTATGGTAAATTAAATATTTAATGGACAATCTTTGAAGGACCATGCTTCATATTCATTGGATTAATATTTGAATTGGATAGCCCATCTCTTTTGGATGAGCCCATACTCTATTTTAACACTCTAGTGTTATATGTATTATGTATGTAATGATTTCCAAGATTCATATAAAAGCTTCATAATAATATTCCTAGCCTCTTTCCTTCTCCTGCAAAAGACTTTCATCACCCCTTTCACTTCCAAAAACCCTACACACACACCATCCTTCATCTTAGCAAGATTTCAGGAAAGGTTGCTCTCTTAGGAATCATGGTGCTTGGATGATCAAGGAGGTGGTGATGAATTAAGGGATTGAGCATAGGAGAGGTGATTGCTTGGGATTTTTAAAACTCCAAGAGGTAATCTTCCATGTTACACTAAAACCTACTTTCACTCATGAATATATGAATATCATTTGGTGTTGTGGAACCTACTTGGGGTTTAGCCTTTGATTTGTGGATTGTGAACCTATATTGTGGATCTATAGACTTGTGTTCATTATCCTTGCATCTTGATGAGTATGAGTATTTATTGGTATGGATTCCATGTATTATTTGACCTCTGAGATGTGTAATCTGTGTAATCTGTTCATATTTCATATTCTGGAGATGAGTATCGTGTATTCTGTTCTAAGTCTGGAATCTGGGTTGGTTTTGCACTTGCGGTGTACTTGGGCGGTATAATGTGTCCCATCCAAGAGCTCCGTACGTGTTTGGCAGAAGGAGATGGCGGAGGGAGTTGTTCCGCTGGGAGAGTTCGCTTCTTCGTGAGGAAGGGTGCGGCGGACCAAGGGGCTCCGTTGAGGGGTGTCGTTAGTTGGGGTGATAGGTAGCAGTGATTCGTGGTGTTCCGCTACTGCGTTCTGTTAGTTCAAATTCTGGGTCTGTTCCAGTAAGCTTTTTATGGTCTGTTGACTCTGTTGTTTCACCTTTGATTCTGGAACATGTCCTGAGCATATTATTGAGTACTCCATCTTGATTGTTGAGTAGTTATCCATGATCATTAGTCGTTTGTCTTGACTTATTGAGCTAATATTGTGGTTGATTCCTTGTCTATTGTTCTGAGCATGTGCTGTGTCCATGTTTTGAATTTGAGTACTGTGAGTATGGATTATTCCTTTGGGATTAACTATGAGTTTGATGTATTGAGACCTTAAATCCTTATGAGTATTCCTTTGGCTTATTGAATTTTTAATACCCTGTGAGGAATGGTTATTTGAGCTAAGGCTTTACAGGTGGTTGTTGTTTGAGAGGAGTTGGTTGGGCTGGGTTTGCCTCTGTGTTGGTTGGGCTAGGTTTGCCTCTGTGTTAGTTGGGTTGGGCTTTGTGCCTCTGTGGTTGGACACGGTGTGTCTCTGTGGTAATGGACTTTACGCCTCTATGATTGGGCATTATTTGCCTCCGTGGTGTGATATTGGTAATATGGTTTGGTAGTAATGGGCTTTACGCCTCTGTGATTGGGCATTGTTTGCCTCTACGGGATGATATTGGTAATATGGTTTAGTGGTAATGGTGAAGTGATTGTGCTTTGGGTTTTGTCCTATGTTTCTAGGTTGAGGTCACTCTGAGGGAGTGATGTGAGATTGTGTTTGGTTGGTTTCACTTGTGGTTATTCTGTTGAACTTATGACTCAGTTGGTATCTTGTTATAGAACTATTGTCTTATGCATTCGTTACTTGTTATTGGATTCATTTGGAAATGTCCTTGGTTTGTGATTCATTCAGCTTGTTGTTGTTGAGTCATCTGATTTTAAATAAAGAACAGTTTCATTGGTGCATATATTCTATATGTGTGTGTAAACCTATTTACAACCTATGCTATACTATGTATTTCTCACGAGTGTGAGTGGTTGATTACTTAGTATTTCTTTGCTAATGTTTTCCTAATTGTTTTCCAGGTATGGAGTAGACTAAGCTGAGAGTGCGCTAGAGATAGATCTACCTCACCTTATGCTTAGTCTAGTGATCTGTTTAGACGTTTTCAGGCCTGTGTGCCTCAGACTATGTTCATGTATTGACTATTTCAGTTATGTTTACGTTGATGGATTAGTGTTGTGGATTCTTAGCCTGTGCATCTAGATTCAGATTTGCCTAGATGTGGCATGACACCCTTTGAGTACTAGTATGCTTCCACTTTATTCTGTTGTTAGTTCTGAGATTTGCTAGCTTTTATGTTAAGTTTATACCTATCTCAGCGTGAAAATTTAGGGGTGTCACAAGTTGACTTCTTTTTACATCACATGGAGAAAGTGATTTGGTCGGGATAGGGGAATATTTTGTAGGAACAAGTTAAGTCTTATAAAAGGAGAAAGAGAAGGAGAAGGAGAATGAGAAGGAGAAGGAGAAGGAGAAGGGAAATCGGGAAGAAGAGAAAGGAAGGAAAGATAGGAAGGAAACAGAGGAAGGAAAAATATAGGCGATTTAGCAATTTTGGCTTATAGGTAAGTGTTTATGTTCACCGTTCTTCATTCCCTAAAAATTTATTTTCTAAAAAATTTATGAATAATTTATATATGTTTTATAGATTTATTTATGATGTTTGAAATTATATATGTTATATGATGATTTTATGTTGTTTAAAAAAATTCTGCCTCATGCAGTCGGAAAAAGAAATTTGAGAAAAATACTTGCAATACTCCTTTTCACTTGAAATTTTTTTGGAGGATGTACACTTATAGAACTTGATATCCATAAAAATTTTGAGTTGAAAACATGCTCCAGTAACCACAGAAAATTTTGTTAATTTCTTGCTAGTGTCGTCCAGAAAAAAAAAATCTGTCAGAGCAGTTTTAGAAAAAATAATTGAGAAAATTACTTCTAGGCCTTGGATTAATATGAATTTTTTTTCTATGTTCTAGGCTTTTCGAACTTCACATCTGGAAAAATTTGTACCAAAACTTGTTGCCAATTATTCCCAGAAAATTTCAAAATCCATGTTAAAAATTTTTGAAATTTCTGCTAGCTCCAGTATCTTATTGTTCACTATACCCCAAATTGATGCTCATGGTATTTTAATGAATTATTATTTATTTTTAAAAAAATTATTATATCCTGGAAAATTTCACTGTTTAATTGATTTTTGTATAAACATTGTGTTTTGGTGGAATTGTGGATTTTGAAGGTGTATATTTAAATCCCTGAGCTGTGGATGTAGATTAGACGGTGGACGGCTGAGCTGCTAACGTAAGTCACCCATAGATACGCGGTTGATTTCCTCAGGAGCGACAACGACCACGTTTCCGTTTGCATGCCCGTTCGCATTCCCATTCGTTGCATTATTAGCGTTTGGGTTACCCGAACCCGAACACCAACTACGTCGGGTTTGTGCCATATAATCAGCGTAGAAACGGAACTTTTTGTATCAGTCCCCATAGACGACGCCAATGTTGGTTTTACGGTTGCGCGACAAAAGTTTTGGTTGGCCAACACTACCGTAAAACTTAGGAAAAAGTATTAAGAGAGAATACATGTCTAATTAAAGAGTAACTATTAACCAACATGGTTGGCGTGGTGGTTCAACACCTCGTCCCTTAAACATGAGGTTAGTGGTTCAATCCCCACCCAGGTGAATTGAGTAAACCATTACATCACATACACACGATAGATATATAGGGTACTAACCACTAACATACAATTCTCACCACGTAGTATATATATATATATACGAATAATAATATATGGATTTTAAAAAGAACTAATTTGTTATCACCCAAATTTGAACCCAAAAACCATTACAAGAAACTTAAAGTTTTAATCCATCAAGCTAAATCAATTCTTGAAGATTATTTTCGAAATAAACATATATATGCATATACGTTCGAAAATATATATATATTTTGTCATAAATAATAATTTCTAAAAATTCTTTTGGGCAACGTAAAACATAAATATTTCGAAAATAGTAATAATATTTTCTTTAAGGTAAAGGTCCCGACCGAGCTGAGGTAAAGGTCCCGACCGAGGTCCAGGTGCCTAGTTGACGAATCATGCTGTATAATGATGAGGGCAACGAAGAAAGCTTGCAAATTGAGAAGAACTTCCTAGAAGAGATGCGTGATGCCGCGTACGCTCGAATGGCTAAATACCAGCAAGCGGTCAAGCGGTATAAAGATAAGCGAGCCAAAGTTAAACACCTTTTAGTGGGCGACTTAGTCTTGAGGGATCAGGAAGCCAGTCGACCCACTGAGGAGGGGGGGGGGGGGGAAGCTAGCCATAAAAAGGGAAGGACCTTATAA
>NC_044926.1:20899281-20910016 GCF_003576645.1 Ipomoea triloba | reverse complement strand
CTTGGGGGGGGGGGGGGGGGGGGTAAGCTAGCCATAAAATGGGAAGGACCTTATAAGATCTTAGAGATAGTCTACCATGGCATATACCGACTAGAGACTATGGACGGTAGGTAGGCATGTGGACAGAACTTGGAATGTCCACCACTTGAAGACATTTTATCAGTAGTATGATATAGTTGTTATCCCTTTAATCATTCGTGTTATTCGATGTAGGCACTTAACTATCATATTTAGTTAGTGTATTATTTACCTGGAGTAATAAAACATCTTCATTAGTTACGAAAATACTAGTGTGGAATCAAATGGAATACTGGCCTATTCAGGCCAAAGAGAAAGGGGGTTTGGTGTTGCAGTTAGGAGCTGACTAGTCGCACTTCGTAGCGAAGTCGGTCGACAACTAGCCTTTTCAGGCCTTAGAAGAAAGAAGATGTTGGTGGATTTATTGTCAGGAGTTGACCAGTCGCCCTTCCTTGCAAAGCTGTTAGAATATTGGCCCATTCAGGCCAAGGAGAAAGGGGGTTTAGAATTGTAGTCAAGAGCTGACTAGTCGCGCTTCTTAGCGAACTCAGTCGACACCTGGCCTTTTCAGGCCTCAGAAGAAAGAGGATGTTGTTAGAGTTATTGTTAGGAGATGACCAGCCGCACTTCCTCACGAAGTTGGCCGAATACTGGCCTATTCAGGCCAAAGAGAAAGGGGGTTTGGTGTTGCAGTCAGAAGCTAAACAGTCGCGCTTTCTAGCAAAATCGGTTGACAATTGGCTTTCTCAAGCCTTAGAAGAAAGAGGATGTTGTTGGAGTTATTGTCAGGAGCTGACCAATCGCCCTTCCTTGCGAACCTGGCTGAATAGTGACATATTCAGGCCAAGGAGAAATGGGGGTTTGGTGTTGCAGTCAGGAGCTGACCAGTCGCGCTTCCTAGCGAAGTCGATTGACAACTGCCTTTTCAGGCCTTAGAAGAAAGAGGATGTTGTTGGAGTTATAGTCAGGAGTTGACCAGTCACCCTTCCTTGTGAAGCTTGCCAAATACTGGCCTATTTAGGTCAAGGAAAAAGGGGGTTTGGTGTTGCAGCAGGAACTAATCAGTCGCGCTTCCTAGCAAAGTTGGTCGACAACTAGCCTTTTGCCTTTTCAGGCCTTAGAAAAAAGATGATGTTGTTGGAATTATTGTCAAGAGCTCACCATTCGCCCTTCCCTGCGAAGCTGGCCGAATACTGGCCTATTCAGGCCAAGGAGAAAGGGGGTTTGGAGTTGTAGTCGGAGCTGACCAGTCGCGCTTCCTAGGGAAGTCAGTCGACATCTGGCCTTTCTAGGCCTTAGAAGATAGAGGATGCTATTGGAGTTATTGGCAGGAGGTAATCAGTTGCCCTTCCTCGCGAAGTCGGCCGACAGTCAGCTTTTTTAGGTCTAAGAAAAAAAAGAATGAAATAAGAGGAGATACCAAGTGAAAAAGAAGCAAAGGCTAGTTTATTCATACATCATACAAGGCAGTGGAATACATCCGATTATGCCTTTTATTCCTTCTTAGGTGGGTGAGACACGCATTTGTAAGACCTAACTGGATCCACGACTTTTGGCGAAGAGGGAGGAGAGTCACGCAGTGTGACGGCGCGCACCTCTTCCCAGAAAGGACGAAAGGCCGGCAAAGCGCCACTCGGGGAGTTCTAGTCGATCATGCCTTGTATCTCTGCCAAGAAAGCCACATGGTCCAGATCTGCTAGCTGGTCTGCTTCCCTCTCGGGGAGGTGCTTCAAGTCACTCTTCATCGTCCGAAGGGACTGGCAAGGAATCGGTAGGAAGGTCGCCCAGCAAACGACCGCCCTGAGAGGCCCGTTGTGCTCTCAGTTTCTCGAGTCGAGTCCGCTTGGCTAAGCGACCAGAAGACCGCCTACCAGAGCCTTCACCGCACTCATTTGTATCCTTCTTTGACCCCATGATCAAAGGAAATGTAGGAACTTGGAAAATTTCGGAGGAAGCGGTCCTATTTACTGGACAAAAATGAACTTCGGTCTAGCCAAAGGGCTAAGGACCTAAAGCCACGTGTACTACGCTTGAATGATCACGATGGGACCTTTCGAAGCTAGTCAATCCTTCAGAAAAAATGAAAGAAGCTTTGTGATGGGCTAGATTGACAGCCATGGAATAATGAGTGGATTGAATTGGGAAAAACCCCAATGTGGAACTTGGCCAGTTTTGGCAACCATTCTGGATAGGTTTGAAAAACACTTAGCAAATAAAGGGATAAAATATGCAAGCAAAACGAAAAGCGATTGAGGAAAGCAAATAGATTGTATTAAAAGCAAAACGGCCTCAGCGGAGGCAAGCATTTACAAAAAGGAGAGACAGAAAGTAAATGTTGTTAAGTTATCCTAGCTAATTGATGGGCTAATAATCTCCTCCATTGGTCAGAGGTGAGGGCAACCGGGACAGTAGCAACAGTTCTCGAGCGACCCCTCACTAGGCCGTCGGATGTATCTTCATCTTCCTCAAAGTTGAGTAGGCCAGTTGTGGACCCCCAGCTAGAGCTTGTTGATTGGCGGCCAAGTCTAAGTACTCAGAGTCCAAGGGATGCAAACCGCCATATTGTCCCGCAGCCTGATGGTCTAGGCCTACGTCCCATGACTAGGTACGGGGGTAGCTGAGTGCTATTGTGCCTCCTCTAAAACAACTGGGAGCCCTTAATTCTAAGGATTGAAGCCTTCAGAGTGGTTGGCCAAAGCAGCATAAATCATCTTCTACATGTCCGCTAAGCCCAGCTAATAGTCTTCACCACCCATCTCGGCGTAGAACTTCAATCCCTCCGGAGTAGCTAGCCAGTAGCTATGCGCTCGGCGCGCTCTCGGGCGTACTACTCAGTATCTCTCTAGAACTCCTCCGACTCCTTGTAGGCATTTAACGTAATAAGGCGAGTAGTCTGAAAGTCCGGCTCCAGATGCTCGGCCTCTAGCGCAAAGTTGGTAGTGGCCAGTTGGAAGTTCAGCTTCTCTACCTGCTTGTCGTGATTTGCCCAAGCAGCATGAAACACTTCCATCTCGGAGAGGATGGCCTTATGGCGTCGGCGAAGTGCCAATTGAGACATATGAGATTACAAGCAAAAGAGGAGTTAAAATTCAAAGAAAAATGCTAAGTATGGAAAAGGAAAAGACCGACCAGTTAACATGAGTACCTAATAAGGTCCTTCGCATCCAACCCTTCGACAGAGTCCAGGTCGCGAGGAAAGACGACCTTGTCCAGCCAGTTGCCCACAAGGTATTTACCCTTGTGGCCTTCATTCTCATTGGCCTCCAACCGACCAATATCCTTTTGGTAGCAGGGGGCTCGATCACAGTCTTGCTCGAGCGTTTCCTCCACAACCGATGAGCAAGAGGCGCAGTCGAGGGAGTTAGCTCTCTTCACCTAGTAGATACGTCGGCCTGGGCGGTAGCAGTCAGAGACCCACCGATGACAAGTGGGACTAGGCTGCGTGTGGTTGGGGGTGGTATGGAGCCAGTAGTCACCTCTCCCTTCCTCTTCTCAGCGGTAGACAGGCGAGCAAGTCCTTGTGTGCGAAGAAGAGATTTTCGATTAGTCATGGTAGTGGGGGCAGGCGATTGGTCGTCCTCGGAGGAAAGGGCGATAACCTCTTCAGCGGTAGCCATGGAAGAACGAGAGAGTAGGTGGTGACTCAGTGAGCGATTAGCTCGTCTTGCTCGGCTTCTCCTTCTGAACCGCTGGACGACTAATTAGTATCGTGGTTTCCTAAAAATAAAGAAAGGAGCATGAGAAGATTAAGCAATGTATAAGCAATTATAAAAGGTAGAAAAGAAGCAAATTTGTGTTGGCCGCGCCTTTGGGCAGCAGACCAGCCCTTTGCATGACACTCAAACGAGACCAACGGCGAGCCGAGAAGGGTTTTCCCTCAATAATGTCCTGGCTAGCCGTGAGAGATTAGGAGGGCAAGCTGCCAAGCGAGAAAAAAGTCAAAAGCCGGGTGTAGCGCAACTGGTAGGACAAAGAAGAACTCCTCTTTCCAACCCTTATGAGAGGACTCCTACTTCTCTAAGAATTTGCAACCGTCCCGAGCATGAATTTGCGCATAATCGAGGGCTATAGTACCGACCGCAGTCAATCCGAAAAGCTAGTGAAAGTGAGCTAGAGAAACCTCCCTCTTGAGGCGATAAAGGACTGTGAGGAAACTGACCAGAAGACGATACGAGTTAGGCACCAGTTGCCTAGGTATCAACCCATAATAGTTTAGAAGAGTGTTGAGAAAAGGGAAGATAAGCACTCGGAAGCCACAGCGCACCGATTGGTAATGAATTCCCAACGAAACCACCCTCTGGTGGGTTTGAAATTGTTCGCTGGTCAACCTCCTAAGTCTTTGCCACTGATAAGCTCCCAAGATACTCATTATTTGAGTATAAACTAGGGTGCTTTATAGCATTTTCAGTATCCTTAAATGATAATTTTGAGAGAATTTGTGTTTTAAATTCATTAATCGCACACAAAGCTACCTTTGGCATGAATTGAGACAGTACAAAGGTCCCGGGAGCTATTAGGAACAAAGAACGAGCTAAAGAAACAAACCAAGCAAGTCAGGAGCCCCGAGGGACCCAGAATGAAGCCGACACGCGTGTTGAGTGGCGTGGCAGCATTCTAGTAGCCAACCACGCATGCAACTACGCGTGTGGGAGGAGTCGATGGAACACTGCGCGAGAATATTTTCTAGGGCGAAATTTTGGAGACTATTTAAGGCACCTTGATAGAATTTCAGAGGGAGAGCCCCTTCTTTCAATCTGGAAAAATTCCCTTTTCATTTCTTTGTTTTTAGGATAGTTTAGCCTAGCAATTTCACCTTGTAAGAAAACAAGCTTGGATTGAAGAAACATTTCATTACTAGGTGATCTCTATTACATCTTAATCTATTTTATTTTCATGATCTTGTTCTTAGATTGAATTAGCTATTGTCTTTGAATTCTTGAATATGAGTGGCTAGTTTAATCTATGGTTTGGATTGTGTGAAGATATGTTGCTAGTGTGATGATCTTATGTCTTATTTTGGATTTAATTGCTTGGATTGTTGGAATTTCTATTCTTGTCTATTGATTGTTATTTTGATGATATCTTGTTTCGATTTGGCCAATCTAGATGAGAGATTGAGCTCTTGACTCTTTCATGTCTTTGATTAGAGTTGGGATTGAAAGCTTTGTGACAATCATAGATCCTATGGACTTCTTAAGAATAGTAGGAAAGTGTGTAGCTAAGGTGTTTGATGATAAAATGTTTTTAGGACTTTGATTGCTTAAAGGCATTCCTAAGTCTAAGAAGCCCTAGTACAAAGAGGTGGGAGAGGACTAAGAAGACACACTCCTGAATAGCAAACATCTTTGCTCCGTTTATCCATTGCATTAGACACACTAGGATGCAACATAGATGAGCACTATCCAATCCCTTACTTTCTTATATACATTTACTCATATTTGTTTACCTTCACTCTATACAACTTTATGAACCTCTGCACCTTGCGAATCATCGTTCACCACACTCAAATCTTTAGCATGACCCAATCAAATGAACGCATGAACACTTGACACACTTCCACGTCCTTCCTTCGAGACCGACACTCGGGGAGTCACAGACTCTTCGTTTTATCCTTACACACATTCACACATCGTTTGACAATTCAGCTTATGCACGCAAACTTTGTCAAAATGGCGCCGTTGCCGGGGAACCAATAGGTTGCCAATTGTTTTGTTTATTTTGATTGAATGATTGTGAGATTTGAGTATTGTTAATCCATACCATTTTACTTTGTTTTATTTTTTATTTTACTTGTTCTTGTTACTTACCCAATTGACTACTTTTAGTCAATTGTGGATTATTTGCTTCATTGATAAACTTAACAGGTGAATGCACACGCGAGCAAAAGGAAATCAAGGTTTATTCCCTTATATTCCAGAAATCAACAGAGCAACTCGGAAGAAAAGCATCCAAAAATCACAAATGGCTTCGTCAAGCGCAACAAGAAATCCCCCAGGGAGAGGAGCAACTATACCAAACCCACCCCCTGTACCGGTTAATCCACCAGGACCGATTAATCATGAAGAATCAATTTTGGAAGAACCACAAGTTAATAGAGCAAATCCACAAGAGCATATACGAGAAGAAGATTACTATGGAATACCTCAAGAACAACAAAGATCCATCGCCGACTATATGACGCTGGACTTCAATATGCACAATTCGATCTATGTACCACCTATGAAAAATGTCAACTTCCATGTGCATCCGACTATACTCACTTTCGTTCAAAACAGCCAATACTCAGGATTGCCTTCAGAGGATCCTAATGCGCACATCACCAGGTTTATAAGAGCATGTGGGATGTACAGACAGGAAGGGGTCAGTGAAGAGATTATTAGATCAAGCTATTCCCGTTTTCAGTGATTGGAGATACAGCACGCTGGTTGGAGAGTCAAGATGATAACCACTTTAGATCATGGCAGCAGCTACACCGAGAATTTATGAACGAGTTTTTCCCTATTACTAAAACTATGAGAATCAGAAGACAAATACAAGAATTCAAGCAAGGAAGACTAGAAAATCTGGGAGAAACTTGGAGAAGATTTAAAGTTCTAAAAAGGCAATGCCCACAAGACTTAATGCACCCATGGGATGTAATAAGCTCATTCTATGGAGGGCTGACTGATGAAGGAAAAATGCTCCTTGACTCATCTTCGAGCGGCGCTTTCGTTTCTTTAGCATTACCGGAAGCAGAAGAGTTGATAGAAAGGATATCTAAGAATATCTCCTGTTGGTATGACCGACGAGGAGAACACGGATGCATGTATGAGATAAATAGTCACGTGGCAAGCGAGGCGAAGATTGAAGCACTGAATCATGAAATCAAAAAGCTACAGGCAATGGTAGAGAAAATGGAAGGAAAACCCAAGCCTTGCATGGCTTTGGCACTGTATTGTAATATCTGTGGAGGACCACATGACACGAATATCTACACTTCACCATCTGCATCTGAGCAGGTTGAGGCGGTGGACTATCAAAGGAACTCCAACTATAATGCTTATGGAGGAAATCAGAGACCAAATAACAATTGGAAGCAGGGCGAGGGATGGAACAACAACAATGATGGATATCAAGCGCGAGGACAGTATAACTATGGAAACAAGCCTACCTACGGACAAAATGACAAAGGAAGACTTATGTATGGTCAGAATCAAGGCAATGGAGGCCAGATGACCCAGTTCAGACTGCAATACAACTCTCAACTTGATTTTACTCAACAGAGAAGGGACGATATCCGAGAAGTGGATGAAAGACTCACTAGGACGATTATGGAACTGAAAAATGATTGAGCTAATCTAAAGCAGGAGATTACTCAATAAATCAGACAGGAGATCTCGAGTATTAGGCAAGAATAAAAGGCCACTCTCAAAACGATTGAAAACCAAATTTCTCAAATGTTCAAAATGGTGTCTGAGAGACACTACGGACAGCTCCCCAGTAACACAGAAAATAATCCAAAGGAGAGAGTTAATGCGATCGACGCAAAGGAAGAAAAACATGAAGGATGCGATCCAATGGATGTAATTTGTGGAATATGCCAATGCAAGAAAAAGGGAAAGGAAGAAGAGACTACCTCTTGTAGTCCAAATCTTGAATCAAATACTGCGAATGCTCATTGCAAAATTTTAATGAAGAAAAAGGAAGGAAAAATCACTTCTGGCAACCAAAGCAAAAAGGATGAATTGCAACAAAGCAAGACCAAAACTTCGAAGGAGAAAGAAACGGCAAAGGAATGTACATCTAATGCTTTTATCCGTAAATTCTTCTATAATAAGCAATGCCGTGAGTTGTTTGAAGAGGATGATTGTGATAGCTATGCTTGTTTGAGTAAAGAGTCATCGGCTTGCATGACTACGGGTTACCCCGTAAAGAAGGGTGACCTAGGAGCTTTAGTGATCCCTTGTTCTATACAGAACATGGACTTTCCAAATGCTCTAGCCGATCTCGGAGCTTCAATCAATGTAATGTCCTCTAGTTTCTTTGAGAAATTGAACTTACCAAGTCTGAAATCGACGAGGCTGATGCTTCGCCTAGCTGACGGAACCACACGGTATCCGGAAGGCTTGGCAGAAGATGTGCTAGTGAAAGTAGGAAAATTTCTTGTGCCCGTTGATTTCATAGTTTGTAAAATGGGAGAAAATGAGCCCCATGGCTCCTTGATACTTGGAAGACCGTTCTTGGCCACTTGTCACGCTCGAATAGATGTTAGCTCAGGGGAAATCACCTTGAGGTTCGATGGGCAAGCCAAGAAGGAAGGAAAAGAGAGAATAGAAGAGAAGGATGAAGAAGTGAATGCAATGGTCAAGACTAGGACCAAAACAAAACCAAAATGGAAGAATGAGAAGCTGATTTGGAAAAACACGTGGGTACCAAAATGCTTTCAACCCACTACAAAGGAATATGGCTGAGAAAAGAAAAGGTATGATGCGTCTAGCCAAAGACGTAAACGGTGGCGCTGCTTAGGAGGCAACCCAAGGTTTAATAAATTGTCTTATGTTTATTTTTATGTTTTCTTTTTAATGTTTTTGTTAGTAGCCTACTTGGTACAATGTTTTCGGAGACTAATTTGTAGGATTTAA
Source organism: Ipomoea triloba (assembly GCF_003576645.1). NCBI lineage: Eukaryota > Viridiplantae > Streptophyta > Magnoliopsida > Solanales > Convolvulaceae > Ipomoea > Ipomoea triloba. The sequence continues at coordinate 20,901,377 of NC_044926.1, read as the reverse complement.
GACCGGAAAAATGCAATGGAAAGGCCAAATTGTGGATAAAAGGCGAAGGAAAAACCGAAACCGAAGGAAAGGTCAAAACTGGACTGACCACGCGACCAACACGCGTGTGGGATGTGTGGTTGATTTCCAGTACGCAACCACGTGCCCCAACACGCGTGTGGGACACATGATTGCCACAAAGTGGCGTGATATAACCCTCTCGGCCGAACCACGCCATTCCACCCCAAAAACCTCCAAATTCCTCTTCTTCTCCACGCAAGACACCATCCCAAGTCTAAGGTTTGAGAAAGTTAATTTATTTTCATCTTCCAAAGGTCAAAACCATCAACAACAAGGTAAAAACATCTCTTTTACCTATCTTTATGAATACTTATGGAGTTGGAAGAATATAATGTTGCGAATTTATCCTACCATGCTTTGTAATATTTTGAATGATTTGAATGTTTATATTGGTTTGTAGAACATCATAGAACTATCCCTTAATGTTTTCTTTCATTATGATGATTGCATTGATGGATTGAATTTGAATATTGAGCTTATGTATGAACACCATTGATATGCATATGGGTTTGTTTAATTTCTTGGTTAGATGATGAAATTGATGATTGAATTGATGAGTAAACTTGTTATAGAACCATTATATACCATCAATTTGATGTTACACATGCTACATTGTTGAAATTGAATTTTCACCTTCAAAACCCTAATTTTTGAATTTGGGGAAGAAGATGAAGTTGACTTTTTGAAATTCTTGACTTTTAAGTTGACTTCTTATTTGACTCTCAAATTGAACTATCTTATTATGAAATTGAGCATGTGTGTGATATTAGAATAATATTGTCAATATTTTCATAATGGAAATTGATCAAAATATAGGGGAAACTATGACAAAATTTTCGAAAATCCATACCCCTTCTTTTTTCGAAATTCTACAATTCTTGGCAAGAAATTTTAGCTAAAGTCATTGGTGTCCTAATGAAAGTTGATTACAAAAAACCAATCATTTTGTGCATTATTTTTAATTCTCTTAATTTTGTAGGATGAGAAGACATAAGGAAATGACAAAGAAGGCAAAGCATGATCATGCCGAATCAAGTAGATCTAGGACAAGAACTCAACCGCCTCGAAACCAACCACAGGCAGATGTTCCACCCGTTTCCCAAGAACGTGGCACCCGACCCTTACGGCATTTGACAGCAATAGAGCGTGCTTTGGTAGATGTCTATTGAGGAAAACGGTTGAGCGAAGGCTGGTTCTTTAACCAAAATGTTTTGCAATAATTTGATTGCCAAGAGGACGTAAACAGATTAAGGAGGCACTCCCAGTTGGGCAGATTGTTTGAGTGGCGAGGTTCGAGTTACTCGCCAGTTACTTATGAGTTCTTAGCCACGCTTGACATCAGGCGTGAAGTCAACGACGCGAGGGAGTCAATCAAGTTCTGTCTATTCGGTAATCGCTATCACATCTTGGTGAACGATCTGGGTGTTGCCCTTGGTTTCCATGATGAAATTCAGATAACCATGCCTTACTTTAGAAACTTCAAGACTGACTTTGATACTGACAGGGTCACATTGTGTAGTTTTGCTTAGGGTTGAGGTGTCAAAAGATATTTGTGTTAAAACGGAAATGTAACACCCCCAGATTTTCCATCATACTAAAAGGCATAATTAATCATAATTACTAATTTCCCAAAACGGAAGCGCATAAAATCCAGAGGTGCTACTCCACACCTAAGTTTATTACAAACTTAGATGCTAAGGTAGTCTTTACATCTACTATCCTTATTAATACATACTATTACTACCTTACATCCCAGTAATATACAACCCAAAAACCATAGTAATTTCTATCATCAAGAGTAGATCCATTTTCTCTTCTATCGCTCTCGGATAACAAGATCTACTCCATACCTGAAATTCATTTGGAAAACAGAATTAGCACATAGTGCTAAGTAATCCCTACTCCACTGTGTAAAATCATGGTTTTGGAAAATAGTTTTATTCTTTGTTTTCGAAAAGCAGTTATTTCACATGATAACAAATTTTCAACAAGATTTCTCATATAAGAGATATTCATTTCCTCATTATTGTTTCAAA
>NC_044926.1:20896606-20898959 GCF_003576645.1 Ipomoea triloba | reverse complement strand
TTCCTCTAGATGCTCACTCTTCCACTTCCTTTGGTTCTTCTACACAATCCATAATTTATCCACAACATACATAATATTAGATCCTTGAGAACACTAACTATACTAAAATAATTAGTAAAATAGGATTTTCTTACCCAAAAATTTTCCTACAAATCCTAGGAAGTATATAACATCCTAACCACATATTTTAAGAAAACTATACTTGGGTTCAAGATCTAGGAAGAAAAATAAAGCTTTTGAACCGATTAGAATAGAAATTTACCAAATATTTGTGATCTTGTGAAGAAATTAGCATGGAGCTCTTGAGCTTAAGGAAGAAGATGAAGATGAAAATCCTCTCCCTTTTTCCCTCTCCAATTTCGGCCAAAGAGGGGAAAAAATGGGAAAACAAAGCTTATATATTATCCCTTATAAGATAAGAATGAAGATATGTGGCATAGAGAGTGACACTTGTCACATTCTTGTGGTGGGTAAGGGAAAATATCTTCTTTTGGACTGTTCGGGATTAAAACAGATGAATTCTCGGTAGAAACTAATTTAATTCAAATTATTTTCGAAACCAAAAATTTACTCCAGACTGAAACTTAAAATTGGGCTAGGTTCGGTGCACCGCGAAATTTAGCGATGTACGATTAAAATAAATTTTCGCTGCTATGGGTTGATTTAATTAAATAGGAAATTCAAGAATAATAATATGGTGTCTAATAATCCATTTCCTAGGACAAACGGGTCCGAACACCAGCTTCCAAAAATTTTACGGTTCGTGACCGGTACGTACGATCGCAGCATATTGGGAAATTTATTAAAATAATAATGTTAGGAAAATACGGGGTATTACAGGAAAGTCTGTGACTCCCCGAGTGTCGGTCTCGAAGGAGGGACGTGGAGGTGTGTCAAGTGTTCGGGAGTTTATTTGATTGGGTCATGTAGAGGATTCGAGTGCGGTGAAGGGTGGATTTGTGAGTGAGAGTAATTCATTTGGTTGGTTTGAGTGCAAGAGAGTAGTAAAGTAAAAAGGATTTTGTAAATATGTAAAAGGGGTAGGGATTGGATAGTGTTCATGAATATTGCATAGTGGAGTGTCTAAGGTCATGGATTAGGATTGCTAGGATATTGGCTATTCAAGAGTGTGTTGTCTTAGTCCTTTTCCACCTTTGTGTACTAAGGCTTCTTTGACTTAGGAGTGCCTTCAAGCATCCAAAGTTCTAAGAGAAATTTTATCAAACACTTAAGCTACACACTATCCTACTATTCCTAAGAAGTCCATAGGAACTATGATTGTGTCAAGCTTCAAATCCTAACTCTAATCAAAGACATGAAAGAGTCAAGAGCTCAATCTCTCATCTAGATTGGCCAAATCCAAACAAGATCTCATCAAAACAACAATCAATAGACAAGAATTGATAATCCATCAACACAAACACATAGATCCAAGATATAGAGATAAGATCATCACACTAGCAATATTCAATCACACAATCCAAATCCCTAGACTAAACTAGCTACTCATAATATGAAATTCAAGCAAAAGCTAATTTAATCCAAGAACAAGATAGCTAAAATTATAGAAATGAAATAGAAATCACCTAGAAAGAAGAAGATCTTCAATCCAAGCTTGTTGTCTTGCTACAATGGAGATTGATCTAATCTAAAAAACTAAGAAAAATGGAGAAAGTTCTCCAAAGGAAAAACTACGAAAGGGAAAACTAATTTTCTGGGAACGTCCTCTGAAAATTCATCAATGGGGTTTAAATAGTCTCCGAAATGACAACCCTAGTCGAAATTCGCGCAGCACTGCCTCTGTAACACCCCGAAAATTCGTTCAAGCCTTACTACCGATAATTAATTCCTTGGGTAATTTAATTAATTCCAATTGGGCTAATTCTTTCAATTTAATATATATACATATATATATATTCTTGAGCCTAATTTGATTATTCTAATCAAGAGCCCAATTAATTGAATTTATTCTTGTAAGGGATTTTATTCAATTTGGATCCTTACAATATTTGTAATTAAATATTCCTACAAGCCCAATTTCTTGATCATATATTATATAATATATATGTAATGTTCCTAAGACATTTTATGGGCTTCCTTATTCTAATTCTTATAATTAATTGTAAGGGGTGAATTCATTTAGCCCAACTTACTAGTCTTGGACATATATTTAATTCTTGTAAGCCATTATAATATGTACTTAAGCCCATCTCATATTAAAGTCTTACACCCTAAATATTGTATGTATTCTTAGTATATATTTTGATGATCAAAATACCCTAAAAGCTTTCACTCCTCTTCCTCCCTCCCTACACTCTCACGCCATTTTCACCATTCTTGCATCCAAAAATTG
>NC_044926.1:20893087-20895833 GCF_003576645.1 Ipomoea triloba | reverse complement strand
TTTTCTTTCGGTTCTTTAGTTGTGAGTCCTTGTTTACTCAGTTGATATCTCGTTGTTCTCGATTATGATTGATTGTTCCTTATACTCGTGTTCAGTTGGTATCTTGGTTATGACTCGTTGTTGTCTTATGCTTTCATCGTTGTGCTTTGGCTTTATTCGAATGAGTTTTGGTTATGCTTCGTTCAGCTTATTATTGTTGAGTATCCGTTTTGAACTATCGAACAGTCTGTTGGTGTTTATATTCTATATGGGTGTGTAAACCTATTTATAAGCTTATGTATATCTATATCTCCTTGCGGGTGTGAATGGTGGTTGCTTAGCATTCTTTTGCTAATGGTTCTTTGCGTGTTTTCCAGGTATGGAGTAGTCTGAGCGCGAGCGCGTTAGATGCTTATCTATGAGGACGCTTAGACTAGTTTGATGATGTTTAGACTTTGGTTGTTGGGCCTGTGTGCCTTTGAGATATTGATATACTCTTGACTAGTCTTTTGGGTACCTTTGGATGATTTGGATTATGTTTGAGGATTTATTCAGTTTTTATGATATGACAGCTTAGTTTATTCTTATGTTTAGCCTGTGCATCTAGGCTGTGCTTATATCTAGATGTGGCATGACGCCCTTAAGTTTTAAATTCGCTTCCGCTACGTTTGGTTTTGGTTGAGATAGGCAGCTGTTGTGCTAAGTTTTATCTATCTCAGCCTGTGTGAGGTTGGGGTGTCACAGTTGGTATCAGAGCCTGTGTTGAGGTCTGAGTAGAGATCCTAGGGTTGAACTTTTGAGAATCTAGGACTTGATCAGTAGGAATTAAGATGTTTGAGAATCCTAGGATGTGTGAATTCTAGGAATCGCGGTGAGGACACGCCTTGTTTGTTTATGTTGTTTGTGTTTTGTTAACCTTGTTGTCTGCAGCTTGCGGCTCATCTACTCGGTAAGTCTTAATCGCTTTTGGTTAAGTTGCTTCGTTTTAGTTTTGCCTAGGAGCCTGCCTTAGATTAGGAATAAGTAGTTAGTTGATGCGGAACGATGGATAGCACCGTATGCGTCTAAGCAATCAGAAGATCGGGCGGCTCGTCAAAGAAGACTAATCCACTCGTAGCTTGGAGTTATCGACAGCAATCTACGTTCTTCGGGAATGGCGTCTTCGCGTGTGAAGCGTCGTCGGCAAGATCTTCGTTCACCTCAAGACTTGAAGAACAAGTTCGTGCAGCTGAAGTGCGATAAGAAGACGAAGAAAGCAATAGGAGCTCGAAGACTGAAGACTCGAAGACTCTCGGCTATGAGAGAACGGCACGAGCAAATGCCGACGCGTCAAGGAAGAGTTAAAGCACGCCAAGTAGGAGCTTTCAGGTCGGCCATAAGGAGTCTCGTGCAAGCACTCTAAGGAAGGAACCTCGGTGGCAAGAAATAAATAAAGGAATAAACTAAGCAAGATAGTAAACGACCGAATCAACCGCATATCAAGACCAACCGAAGTGAACCTAAAGGCTAGCTCAATCCCCGAATTTTCCAAAGTGGAGTTAGCCCGTAGTGCTAATGGAGTTCCGTAGAAGACTTAATCTACCGAGCAAGTAAGCAAAGGCGCCCTTGATCGCGCTAAACACAAAGATTAAAGTTGAGAGCTGCGTTCCACTACTTTGGATGACCAACAAGAAGAACCAATGAAGAGTGGAAAAATAGGTTGATATGTGTTCGTGCTATTGACCTGCAAGAATCGCAAGAAGAACACCAAGATTTGACCGAACCACCTCACAACGAAGATTGCCAATCGAATAAATAAAGGACTTCTCGTAGAACCCTGAACGATCAAAAGAGCAAGAATTCTTAATGCTAAAGAAGATGCACGCGTTACGTCGGCTTTAGGACCTCGATGTTTCAAAGTACAAGAAAGTAAACCTGGTTTTCAAGATCACCAGTAATCGTAGGCGAATCTCCTTTCAAGATCAGGCGATACCTCCCTAGTTGAACCTACCTTTTCATGAAGCTTCCTCAGGAATCCCTCGTTCTGCACCAATCAGTCTTTAGTAATCCATCGCCTTCGACTTCTCCTGGGGTGGCAAAGGTTGTGCGTGTCGTACCTTACGAAGTAGAGCGTATCCGAACTGTAGACCCACGTTGCGTAGGAAGCAAGGTCAAGATCCGTCAATCGGTCAGAGTATCATGGTCAAATCGTCAAGCTGTGGAAACCGCTTAGAGTTGAGAAACTCCTTATTCTTCTTAAATCTGAATTCCTCTTTCATCCTTGAAATCCCAATTATCCTTTTGTTGAGAAATCCCTTCTATATGTTCTAATCATTATTCACATCTCTTGTGGGAAACTAAATTCTTCTTTGTTTCTTGAGACTCCAAATGCCTTTTGCTGAAACATCCCTCCTATTGATTCTAGACCTCATTGCTATCGTCCCTTGAAACCGAATTTCTCTCGTTCCCTTGGAAATTGTATATCCTTTCGTTGAGACGTCCCTTCAGTTTATCTTAAGTCTCATTCTTACCTCCTTTCAAGATTGAATTTCTTTCTTTCCTTTGGAAAATTGCATACCCTATCGTTGAAAATCATTTATGTCTTTTCAAACCTCATTCCTAATTCTTCTTGGAACCTGATTCCCTCCTTTTCCTTGAATAAGCTGGATACCCTATCGTTGAAAAACTCTCTCCGCGTTTTCAATCTCGTTCCTATCTTTTCTCAAATCCGAGTTCTTTTCATTTCTCTTCTTTGTTGAAAGAACTAGATATTTCCTTGGTTGTAAAA
>NC_044926.1:20871105-20892613 GCF_003576645.1 Ipomoea triloba | reverse complement strand
CGCCCAGTCAAGAGAAGTGCACCGGCAAGCAATGAAGTCCGTGAAGGCGGTGTGATCCAACCACGTGGCCAAAGGAGCGACCTTGGATATGGGGGATGTGATGAGAAATCAGCTCCAAGCAGTTCGGCATGAGGAGGTCACCCAGTTCAGTTGATAGCTTCCGTGCATATGTTAGATCTTTGTTAGGAATCCTTTTTACCTAAGTAAGTAGCTAGTTTAGTTCTTGCATGCTAGTTTTGGGTTGGGTAAGTTATAAGTTTAGAATGTTAGAAGTTAGTAAGTTCTTGAGTTTAGTTGCATGTTAGTGTGTTCTTGAGTTTAGGATTAGTTGAGCAATCGTTTTCTTTTCAATCTTTCGTTGAATCCCTTGTTCCCTTTGAATCGTTCTGTTTCAAGTTCCCGTTAGCTTCGAGCTTCGGGGACGAAGCTCCTTTTAAGGGGGGTGGAGTGTAACACCCCGAAAATTCGTTCAAGCCTTACTACCGATAATTAATTCCTTGGGTAATTTAATTAATTCCAATTGGGCTAATTCTTTCAATTTAATATATATATATATATATATATTCTTGAGCCTAATTTGATTATTCTAATCAAGAGCCCAATTAATTGAATTTATTCTTGTAAGGGATTTTATTCAATTTGGATCCTTACAATATTTGTAATTAAATATTCCTACAAGCCCAATTTCTTGATCATATATTATATAATATATATGTAATGTTCCTAAGACATTTTATGGGCTTCCTTATTCTAATTCTTATAATTAATTGTAAGGGGTGAATTCATTTAGCCCAACTTACTAGTCTTGGACATATATTTAATTCTTGTAAGCCATTATAATATGTACTTAAGCCCATCTCATATTAAAGTCTTACACCCTAAATATTGTATGTATTCTTAGTATATATTTTGATGATCAAAATACCCTAAAAGCTTTCACTCCTCTTCCTCCCTCCCTACACTCTCACGCCATTTTCACCATTCTTGTATCCAAAAATTGATCTCCATTTCCCTACAAGTTTTCAAGTAAAGGTTGCTCTTTTATGCTTGTCTAGGAGTGGGTAAGTGCATCTAGCCTAGAATCTCCTTTGTATTTTGTGGTTTGGTTAGTCTTTTTGCATATTCTTATAAATGTTCTTTTGGGGTTCTTTGGGTAAAAGATGATCATCAAGAAGGTGGGGCTTTGTGAGCTTGCTTGAGGCTTGTTGGATTAGGAAAAAGCTCTTTGAGGTAACCACTATGTCCATCAAAACTATTTTTATTCACTCCTATTCTAAATGATGTTCTTGGTGTTGGAAATCCTGAAAATTCCTTGTGATTAGCCTATTTTGTTGAATCTATTTGTTGGATTTCATCTTGATCTTTTGATTAGTGTTGTATGATCATTGATGGTTTGGATTTCCATGTCTTTGGCCTCTAAATTGGATGAAATGTTGGTGTATTGGGTCTGATTTTGCTCTCTGGAAATACCTCTTTCGTGTCTGCTGTTGATGTTCTGGAACTGGGGTTGGAGTTGACCTTGCGGAGGTCCTCGGCGGCACAATGTAACCCGCCGGGGAGTTCCGCAAGGCCAAGGCGGTTGGGTTGAACGGAGAGTGGTGTTCCGTTGAGGCAGTCCGCCTCCTTCCTGCGGAGGAGTGCGGCGGAAGACGGTGTTCCGTCAGCGTGTTCCGCAAGTACTCTGGGAATCTGCTTCCAGAGGCTGTTTCTGTGATGTTGTTGTCTGTTGTTCCTCCTTTGTTTCTGATTATTGTTGGATTGTTTTGTGGAGTATTTTACCATGTCTTTGGAGTATTTATCCATGCCTTTCGTTGGGTATTTATTACCTTGTCTTGGAGATTTATTCGTGTCTTTGGTTTCTCTTTTTGTACTCTTGGTCTATTGATTCTTGATATTCATTTACCTGGGAGTTTGTTTGTGTTCATAGATGAGATGAACACTTTGTTTGGTTGTTTTGGGCTGAGGTTGGAGTATGAGTATGTGATGTTGGTTTGTTGGTATCATTGGAGTTTGTTGGGTGAACTATATGTGCTACTATTGTTTGTATTCGGGTTCATTACCCCTGTGATTGGGTTCATTACCCCCGTGATTGGGTCGATGACCCCTGTGATTGGACTTAGGTCCCTGTGATTGGACTACGGTCCCTGTGATTGGGCTCATTACCCCGTGATTGGGTTCATTACCCCCGTGATTGGGTCGATTCACCCCTGTGATTGGACTTCGGTCCCTGTGATTGGGTTTTTACCCCTGTGTACTTGGCTTTTGTTTGGGGTCGGGTTCGATATGATGATTGGTGCGAGGTTTGGTGGTTGGTGTTGGGATTTTTCTTTCGGTTCTTTGGTTGTGAGTCCTTGTTTATTTGGTTGATACCTCGTTGTTCTCGATTATGGTTGATCATTCCTTATACTTGTGTTCAGTTGGTACCTTGGTTATGACTCGTTGTTGTCTTATGCTTTCATCGTTGAGTTTTGGCTTTATTCGAATGAGTTTTGGCTTATGATTTGTTCAGCTTATTGTTGTTGAGTATCCGTTTTGAACTATTGTACAGTTCGTTGGTGTTTATATTCTATATGGGTGTGTAAACCTATTTACAAGCTTATGTATATCTATATCTCCTTGCGGGTGTGAATGGTGGTTGCTTAGCATTCTTTTGCTAATGGTTCTTTGCGTGTTTTCCAGGTATGGAGTAGTCTAAGCGCGAGCGCGTTAGATGCTTATCTATGAGGACGCTTAGACTAGTTTGATGATGTTTAGACTTTGGTTGTTGGGCCTGTGTGCCTTTGAGATATTGATATACTCTTGACTAGTCTTTTGGGTACCTTTGGATGATTTGGATTATGTTTGAGGATTTATTCAGTTTTTATGATATGACAGCTTAGTTTATTCTTATGTTTAGCCTGTGCATCTAGGCTGTGCTTATACCTAGATGTGGCATGACGCCCTTAAGTTTTAAATTCGCTTCCGCTACGTTTGGTTTTGGTTGCTTAAGTTTTAAATTCGCTTCCGCTACGTTTGGTTTTGGTTGAGATAGGCAGCTGTTCGCTTCCGCTACGTTTGGTTTTGGTTGAGATAGGCAGCTGTTCGCTTCCGCTACGTTTGGTTTTGGTTGAGATAGGCAGCTGTTCTGCTAAGTTTTATCTATCTCAGCCTGTGTGAGGTTGGGGTGTCACAGCCTCCACGCCATCCACACACGTGTGAGCGTGTGTGGGAGGCTACTGGAAAGTTTTCATGCACGCTTACATGCGTGTGACCATCCAGTTGGGTCCTCCGGGGCTCCGTTCTTGCCTAGTTCGCTCTTTAAGCTCAACTTTTGCTCCTATTTGCTCCCGGGGCTCCTGTTTCATTCCTTTTAAGCTAAAAGTAGCTTTTGTGCATCAGTTAGTGATTTTCAAGCATTTATGAACATAATTTACCATGCAAGGATGCTATAAGCGTGATAAAACACCCTAAAATGTGCCTGAAATAAGGGTATCTCGGAGTCTTATCAAATTTTCCACACTTTGTTTCTTGCTTGTCCTCAAGCAAGACATTTTTCTATCTAAGCACATAAGTCTCCGAGATACTTTTCTCATGTAAAACAAAGCTTTTGGCAAGTCAAAATGATGGGTGTCTAAAACTGTTAAAACGGGAGAAATCATTTGTATTATCTACAAAGAATTTTGGTCAGATGTCAGCAACTCAAGAAATATTTTCGGGAAATAAAAACCTTTCGTAGATAAATAAGAAAAACAAGGGATCACACTCCTCGCACCATACGCAAGCATGCATTTCCGATGTTTTGGTTCACCTTCTATTTAAATAGGGCCTCTAGCCTATCCCACTAGTGGGAACGATGTGCACTAGCTAATCAACTTTCCATCCTTATACGCCAAAGCCCAACGTAAATGTAAATGAGGGTAGGGGCATGGACCACTCACCGCTTTTGGCTTAGTGCGGTCCCTTTTTCTTCTCACTTCCCAGGATAACGTCATCGAGCCACCCGACTTCACATGGAGCTCCAAGTTTTTTCGAAGGTCAATGCAATGGGTACTCGAATCCTAGCGAAGCGGCTCACCTCAGCTCTATTTTCTCAATTCTTGGGATCTCTTTATGTGAACAACCGACTCCAGATAAAGCTTTTTGCTTACCGAAGACTATGGTTTGAACACAACCCAACAAATTGGCTTCCCTCAATTTTAAACTCTTGGTGATTGGCCTTTTGCCTTTTCGACTTCTCCTCATGTCAACCCCTCATGCCTTTTTCTATTAATGATCAAGGGTTTTGTTTTCTCATTAAGCTTACCATTAGGCTCACCTTTTGCCCCATGCCCCACCAAGGTTAGTTCAATTCTGGGCCTCGCTAGTTTTATCTTTCTCAAATTAAAAAGTGCACACTCCCACTTCGAGAGATCCCTGACTAAGGTCCTACGTAAATAAGAGGTGAACATCATGCAAGCAGGCAAAAATATAAACTTATTTGGCTCTAAACACTCTCATGGGTGCGAAAAGTAACTTCCTCAAAGATATTTCGAGAGTAAAAATTTTTGGGCATCCAGTCAAAATTCTCTCTAGATAACACAAATACTAACTCTCTTTTCAAAACTGCAAATGCACCCGCTTATCATTCCCAAGAGCTACAACTTCTTATACTAAGCATGTAAGCATATAAAACAAACATCGTCCTCGATGTTTCCATACGGTTCAGGGTGAAGGAACGAATAGGGATTCTAAGGATAGACAAATAAAGATCCCTTTCCACACTTTGGAATTTGCTCTGGGATATAGGGTATGCATCAAACGATCCTAATAAACATGGTAAACTCTAATATACGCATACACAAAGCTATAAAGGAAATATTTCCACACTTTAAAGATCAAAACGGGGCTTAAAATTAGAAAAGGGATAAGAGGATAAACCAAGTATGCATCCCTCTTTCCACACTTTAGCTTCCAGCATAGGCCTGCTCCCGTTATAGATGCTCTATAAGAAATGGAGACATAACATACAAAAAGGGTTTTCGGAGTGCTATTTAATTATTATAAGCTGATAGAAATATAAAAGCAATTAAAAACAGAAACTTAGATTATAAAGCATATAATTAAGCAGAATTATTTGAATAGAAATGCGATAAGTAAAGTAGTTATAAAGTAAATAACATAAAGCAATAAAGATAAGTAAAGCAAAGTAAAGAAATAAAGGAAATAAAAGTCGGAAACCCGCGCGTAGGGATCCTAATGTTCAGATGGGGCTATCAACCATAGTAACCAGTGTCAAGGAACTCAGTATCAAATGTCAATAGGTCAGGATCGAGGACAGTCGAAGGAAGGCATCAGTCATCACCGAAGGGTTGGAATTGCCTATCAAATCTAGCTTCGAGAGCAGCAATTCTCCTATCATTTTCCTCCACCGCCCTTCTCATGCGGTTGAGGTCTTCGGTGTGGACATCTTGTCTTGTAGAGATGGATGTAAAATGGCCTTCCTGCCATGTATGCTGCTCACGCCAGTAGTTCATCTGTTCATCATGGAGCTGCCTATGAAAGTTCTGCGTCGTGTCCCAATCCATGGGAGTATGGCCATGCTCTTGTGCAACATTATCGTCCTCGTTTTCTTCTTCTTCCTCATCATCAGAAGCTGCCAGATCCGGTGCATCATCACCTCTAAGCTTTAATTCTGCGGCAAAGAACTCACCCACGGAGAGAGGAATTGTGAAACCTTCAGCTTTCTCTTCCATCAACCGGTCTAATAGGCCCAACCCGAAGCACATTCTAGTAACGAAAAGACGAATAAACACTGTCTGAACCTTAGGCTTTTGCTGGGTTTGGAGCCATTTTCTAGCTTGAATGCCCATGTTGATGTCAACCTCGTTCTCCATGCACCACATGTAAAACAAATCCTGTTTCTATACCTTGTTGCGATTTGTGGTTCTGCCGGAGAGGTTTATAGTAAAGGCTAATCTGATAGCCTTTAAAGCATTGCGGGTGATGAGGTTTGCCTTTAAGTTTGAAGAGTTGTATGGGGCATTGTTGGTGATACTTCTCCAATATTGAACAGCTACCGGCTCTGAATCAAAGTCCTCCTTAAAATCTCTGAAATAAGGCATAGTTACGCTCACGGCATCATGAAATCCAATCGTGACACCCAAAGTGTTGACCGACATACTGTAGTGGTTGCCGAATAGAGTGAACGAAATGGATTCTCTTGCATCATTGACCTCCTTTCGAATTTCCAAGGTCGCCAAGAATTCATAAGTAACAGGCGCATAGGTAGGTCCTCTCCACTCAAATAGATAGCGGAGCTGTGGGTGCCTGAGAAGCCTGTTTACTTCATCCAAACAACCCAACTCTCTTAAAATGTTATCGTCGAAGTGGCGGCCGACTAAAAGCTGTTTACCCTTGTATCTATCCACCGATGTAAGTTGGACGGGTGTCAAGTGTCTTAATGACCTTGACCCCGGCTCCTAGGGAGCTCGTTGAACTGTAGCTTGCTGCCGTGTCCTCGACCGACTCGATTCACCATGATCGTGCTTTGATTTCTTTGCGATTTCCTTTGAGCGTCTCATCCTATAAATTATAGAAATTAACATTCATGGTAATTGGTTTTGAATAATTAATTCACAAATAAGTCACCATTGTATTTGTGTAAAATTCCTTGTCAAGATAATGGATTTCAATCATATAGGGCTAAGAATTTTTCGAAAATTTCGCCATAGTTTCCCCTATATTTTGGACAATTCTAGCATAAGAATATCAACAACAACATTCCATTATCACACACATGCAAAAATTCATCATAAGATATATCAATTTGATAGTCAAATAAGAAGTCAACTATAAGAGTTAAGAATTTCAAAAAGTCAATTTCATCTTCTTCCCCAAATTCAAAAATTAGGGTTTGAAATTGAAAATTCAATTTGGGCAAAGTAGCATGTGAAAAGTCAAATTGATGGCATATAATAGTTCCATAACAAGTTTACACATCAATTCAAGCATCAATTTCTTAATTTCAACAAGAAATCTAACAAACCCATTTGTTCATCAATGGTGTTCACACTTGAAGCTCAAGAATATATAACAATCCATCAATGTAACCATCAATAATGAAAGAAAACATCAAAGGATAGTTCTATGAAGCATTATAAACCAATTTAAACATTCAAAACATTCAAAATCGTGCAAGGGAATGTAGAACAAATTTTTCATTCAAGCTCTTCCAAACTCATGAATATTCAAGGATAAATAGTTAAAAAGATGAGAAATTACCTTGATGTTGATGTTTTTGACCTTTTTGAAGGTAAAAAGTAAGAGATGTGTTCAAACCTTGAGTTTGGGTTCTTCCTTGCGTGGAGAAGAGAATAGAAAATAGGTTTTGGGAGCAAAATGATGTAGAAGGCCGAAGGGGGGGGGGGGTATTTGATCGTGGGGCACCTTTCACGCGAGCCACACTCGTGTGTGTGTGCGTGGGAGCTCATTGCCTCGCTCCCACGCACGGCTACACGCGTGTGAGCGTGCGTATGGACACACTGTTTTGTTCCCACACACAGCTACGCACGTGTGAGCCTTCGTGTCAGCTTGGTGCACTGTTTCCTTCCGGTTTTGGTCCTTCCCTTCATACCTACGTCCGAATTAAGCCTTTCCAAAGTAATTTTTAGTCCCAACTCCTACAAGTTAGTCCTCAAAACATGGTTCCAGTTGATTGTAGCAATTTATTAGAATAAAAACATTAAAAACGAAAGCATAAAAATGATGTAAAGCATATTATTTAAATCTTGGGTTGCCTCCCAAGTAGCGCCACGGTTTACGTCATTGGCTAGACGCATCATACCTTGTTTAGAATTCAACCATATTCCTTGGCAGTGGGTAAAAAGCATTTTGGTACCCACGTGTTTTTCCATGTAAGCTTATCATTTTTCCACTTCGGTTTTGGTTTCATCTTTGGTTTGACCTTTGCCCTTTCATCGTCATCAGTTCCTTCTTTTGCTCTTTACTTATCATCATTTATGGCTTGTCCATCGAATCTCAGGGTAATTTCACCTGAACTCACATCTATTCGTGCACGACAAGTAGCCAGAAATGGTCTTCCAAGAATTAAGGATTCATGGGGATCATCATCACCCATCTTACAAACAATAAAATCGACAGGCACAAGAAATTTTCCTATTCTCACTAGAACATCTTCCGCTAAGCCTTCAGGATACCGTGTGGTTCCGTCAGCTAAACGTAGAGTCAGCCTCGTCGGTTTCAAACATGGTAAGTTCAATTTTCCAAAAAGATTTGAAGACATGACATTGATAGAAGCACCAAGATCAGCAAGAGCATTTTGAGGCTCCATGTTCTGTATAGAACAAGGAATCAATAAAGCTCTAGCGTCACCCTTCTTTATGGGGTAACCCTCAGTCAAACAAGCCGAAGATTCTTGGCTTAAACAGGTAAAATTATCACAAATGTCATTCTCAAACAACTCACGGAATTCTTTGTTATTGAAAAATTTTCGGATAAAAGCATTAATTGTACCTTCTCGAGCCGTTTCTTTCTCTTTTGAACTTTTGATGTTGTCTCGTGGTAGCTCCTTTTCTTTTGGGGATTCTTCCGAAGTGGTTTTCTCCTTGTTTTCCTTCATTCATATGGTGCATGAACCGCTCGCATTCTTTAGTTCGAGAGTGGGACTACAAGAGGTAGTCTCGTTTCTTTGGTCATCTACCTTACATTGACATTTTCCACAAATGGCATCCATTGGATCACATTTCACATGTTCTTTTTCTTTGGCATCAATGGCATTGACTCTCTCTTTCGGATTGTTCTCAGTGTTACTTGGGAGTTGTCCGTAGTGTCTATCCGACATCATTTTAAACATTTGAGAGATTTGATTCTCAATTGTCTTAAGTGTAGCCTTAGAGTCTTGTCGAAGACTAGAAATTTCTTGTCTAATCTCTTGAGTAATCTCTTGTTTCAGATTTACCCGATCATTTTTTAGTTCC
Source organism: Ipomoea triloba (assembly GCF_003576645.1). NCBI lineage: Eukaryota > Viridiplantae > Streptophyta > Magnoliopsida > Solanales > Convolvulaceae > Ipomoea > Ipomoea triloba. The sequence goes on along the minus strand of NC_044926.1, from coordinate 20,883,659 downwards.
ATGGTCGTCTTTGTAAGTCTTTCATCTACTTCACGGATGTCATCCCTCCTTTGTTGAGTAAAGTCAAGTTGAGAGTTGTATTGTGGCCTGAACTGGGTCATTTGATTTCCATTTCCTTGGTTTTGATTGTACATCAGTCTGTTCTTGTCATTCTGTCCATATGCAGGCTTGTTTCCATAGTTGTATTGTCCTCGCGCTTGATATCCATAATTGTTGCTATTGTTCCAACCCTCTCCCTGTTTCCAATTGCTGTTTGATCTTTGGTTTTGTCCATAAGCATTGAAGTTGGAGTTCCTTTGGTAATCTACCGCCTCAACTTGCTCAGATGCAGACGGAGAAGTGCAAATATTGGTGTCATGAGGTCCTCCACAGATATTACAATAAAGTGCCAAAGCCATACAAGGCTTGGGCTTTCCTTCCATTTTTTCTACCATAGCCTGTAGCTTTTTGATTTCGTGATTCATTGCTTCTATTTTGGCCTCACTCGCCACACGATTATCAACTTCATATATTCCTCCATGATCTCCTCTCCGGTCATACCAACATGATGTGTTCTTAGATATTCTCTCGATCAATTCTTCAGCTTCTTGCAGAGCTAGGGAGACAAAGGCACCGTTGGAGGATGAGTCAAGCAACATTTTTCCTTCATCTGTCAAACCTCCATAGAATGAGCTAATCATGTCCCATGGGTGCATCAGATCTTGTGGGCATTGCCTTTTAAGAACTTTGAATCTTCGCCAAGCCTCTCCCAAACTTTTAAGTCTTCCTTGTTTTAATTCTTGTATCAACCTTCTAATCCTCATAGTTTTTGTAATGGGAAAGAACTCGTTCATGAATTCACGATGCAACTGTTGCCACGTTCTGAAATGATTGTCGTCTTGGCTTTCCAACCATCGTGCTGCCTCTCCTATAACTGAAAATGGGAATAATTTTAGTCGAACTATCTCCTCACTAACGCCTTCTTGTCTGTACATCCCACATGCTCGTATGAACCTTGTGATGTGTGCGTTGGGATCTTCAGATGGTAATCCCGAATATTGATTGTTCTGAACCAGTGTGAGAATAGTTGGATGCACGTGAAAGTTGACGTTCTCCATTGGGGGTACATAGATCGAGTTGTGCATGTTAAAATCCGGAGTCATGTAATCTGCAATGGATCTTTGTGGTTCTTGAGGATTTCCATAATATTCTTCTTCACGAATGTTCTCTTGATTGTTTGCTCTGTTAGCTTGTGGTTCTTCAATAATTGGTTCTTCATGGTTAATCGGTACTTGTGGATTAATTGGAACTAGGGGTGGATTTGGTACAGTTGTGCCTCTTCCTTGTGGATTTCTTGTTGCGCTTGATGAAGCCATTAGTGATCCTTGGGTATTTTTCCTTCTAGTTGCTCTATTAATTTCAGGAATGTAGGGTAGTAAACCTTGATTTCCTTTTGCTCGCGTGTGCATTCACCTAGTAAAATTATCAATGAAACAAAAATTTCCACAATTGACTAGAAGTAGTCAATTGGGTTAGTAGCAAAAACAAATAAAAATAAAACAAAATAAATTGGAATGCATTAACATTGCTCAAATCTAGCATTCATGCAATCAAAGTAAACAAAAAGATATGACAACCTATTGCCCTCCCCGGCAACGGCGCCATTTTTGACATTGTGCAGTTTTGCTTAAGGTTGAGGTGTCAAAAGATATTTGTGTTAAAACGGAAAGTCTGTGACTCCCCGAGTGTCGGTCTCGAAGGAGGGACGTGGAGGTGTGTCAAGTGTTCGGGAGTTTATTTGATTGGGTCATGTAGAGGATTTGAGTGCGGTGAAGGGTGGATTTGTGAGTGAGAGTAATTCATTTGGTTGGTTTGAGTGCAAGAGAGTAGTAAAGTAAAAAGGATTTTGTAAATATGTAAAAGGGGTAGGGATTGGATAGTGTTCATGGATATTGCATAGTGGAGTGTCTAAGGTCATGGATTAGGATTGCTAGGATATTGGCTATTCAAGAGTGTGTTGTCTTAGTCCTTTTCCACCTTTGTGTACTAAGGCTTCTTTGACTTAGGAGTGCCATCAAGCATCCAAAGTTCTAAGAGGAATTTTATCAAACACTTAAGCTACACACTATCCTACTATTTTTAAGAAGTCCGTAGGAACTATGATTGTGTCAAGCTTCAAATCCTAACTCTAATCAAAGACATGAAAGAGTCAAGAGCTCAATCTCTCATCTAGATTGGCCAAATCCAAACAAGATCTCATCAAAACAACAATCAATAGACAAGAAAAGATAATCCATCAACACAAACACATAGATCCAAGATATAGAGATAAGATCATCACACTAGCAATATTCAATCACACAATCCAAATCCCTAGATTAAACTAGCTACTCATAATATGAAATTCAAGCAAAAGCTAATTTAATCCAAGAACAAGATAGCTAAAATTATAGAAATGAAATAGAAATCACCTAGAGAGAAGAAGATCTTCAATCCAAGCTTGTTGTCTTGCTACAATGGAGATTGATCTAATCTAAAAAACTAAGAAAAATGGAGAAAGTTCTCCAAAGGAAAAACTAAGAAAGGGAAAACTAATTTTCTGGGAAGCTCCTCTGAAAATTCATCAAAGGGGTTTAAATAGTCTCCGAAATGACAACCCTAGTCGAAATTCGCGCAGCACCGCCTCCACGCCATCCACACGCATGTGAGCATGCGTGGGAGGCTACTGGAAAGTTTTCACGCACGCTTACACGCGTGTGACCATCCAGTTGGGTCCTCCGGGGCTCCGTTCTTGCCTGGTTCGCTCTTTAAGCTCAACTTTTGCTCCTATTTGCTCCCGGGGCTCCTGTTTCACTCCTTTTAAGCTAAAAGTAGCTTTTGTGCATCAGTTAGTGATTTTTAAGCATTTACGAACATAATTTACCATGCAAGGATGCTATAAGCGTGATAAAACACCCTAAAATGTGCCTGAAATAAGGGTATCTCGGAGTCTTATCACAGGGATGTTGTGAACTATTGGAGGGAGATTACAAACACTGAAGAATACGAGTCATCAAAATTGAAAGCTAAGCTCATCTCATCCAACTATTTGAAAGCCATCAGATTGGCTTTCGCTGTGAACCTCTCAGGAAGAACTACAAACAGAAACAAGGTTTATAGACAGGACTTATTCTACATGTGGAGCATGGAGAATGGTGTCAATGTTAACATGGGTGTCTAGGCAAAAAGATGGCTACAAACAATATTTATTGGACGTTTTGTGACTAGACTGTGCCAGGGTTTGGGCCTTGGAAACCACCTTGCAGGTGAGAATGATGAGGGTCCCATGATTGCCTTTTTTGTGAGTGAGTTCTTCGCTATGTACCTCAAGCTTGGAGGAGATGATGCGCTGGATATAGGAGGTAATGATAACTCTGATGATGATGATGAGGAGGGAGATGATACCGCAGCAGCGTCGGAGCAAGGCGAGCCAAGTTCACCGCACGGTGGCCCGACTGAGATGGATTGGGAATCTTCTCAAGCTTTCCACAGGCAGCTCCATGATGAGCATATGACATATATGCGCGCCCAGAATGAGGAGATTCTTCGGACGAGGAGAATTTTCGAGGAAAATGCGCGGATGATCTAGGAGCTTCAAGCTCAATTTGCTCGACAATTCAATCCTCCTTCGTTTAGTGATCAGTGATGTGCTACTCATCCTCCCGGCACATTGATTCTTGAAATGGAAGTCCCTGGAACATTGATACTGAGTGGTTGTCCCATTGAAAACACTAGGTTCCCTATGCGTGGGGTTCCGACCTTTATTTCTTTATTTTACTTTTATTTGCTTTACACTTATTTTTAATGCTTTTATGTTTAATTGCTTTACTTTTATGCACTTTTATATATTTGCTAGTCTAATTAAATAATTTTGCTATATTACGTAGTTCTATTTTGAATATTTAATTATTTATGTTTTATGTTTTTATTTTATCTTGCTATGAAATATTCTATCAAGTTTATAATAATTGAATAGTTCTCTTGAATCACTATTATATATTTTGTCACTATCTGTTGAGATAGAGCATTGATAACGGAGGCCGACCGTGTTAGAGCTAAAGTGTGGAAAGAGGGATGCATACTTGGTTTAACCTCTTATCCCTTTTCTATTTTTAAGCCCCGTTTTTGAATCTTAAGTGTGGAAAATTTGTTTATATAACTTTGTATGTGTTTGTTTAAGGTTACCATGTTATTCTATCAATAGAGGATCATTAGAATATACCCTATATCCCAAAGCAAATTCCAAAGTGTGGAAAGTGATTTCTTATTTGCAAAATCCGTTGAAACCCATTTTTCCTTTACCTTGTTGTAAGGTAACATCGAGGACGATGTTTATTCTAAAGTGTGGAAAGGACGCACTTTGTGCTTAACATGCTTATCTGCTTCTACTTAGAATGGGAAAGTTGTTTTCTTGGGCATGATAATAAACGGGTGCTTTTGCAATTTGAAGAGTGAGTTATTGTTTGTGTTATCTAGAGAGAATTTTGACTAGATGCCAAAACTTTTTTTTATTCTTGAAATATCTTTGAGGAAGTTACTTTTCGCACCCATGAGAGTGTTTAGAGCCAAATAAGTTTATATTATTGCCTGCTTGCATGATGTTCGCCTCTTATTTACGTAGGACCTTAGTCAAGGATCTCTCGAAGTGGGAGTGTGCACTTTTTAATTTGAGAAAGATAATTTCTAGCGAGGCCCAGAATTGAACTAATCTTGGTAGGGCATGGGGCAAAAGGTGAGCCTGTTGGTAAGCTTAGGAGTGAAAAATCCCTTAATCCCAAAAGTAAAAGGCATGAGGGGTTGCATGGAGAAATAGTTGAAAAGGCAAAAAGGCCAATCACCGAGATTAAAAATTCAGGAAAGCCATTTCACTGGGTTGCGTTCAACCATAGTCTTCGGTAAGCAAAAAGCTCTATCTGGAGTCGGTTGTCCACGTAAAATGATCCCAGGAATAGAGAAAATAGAGATGAGATGAGCCGCTTCGCTAGGATTCGGGTACCCATTGCACTGTCTTCGAAAAATCATGGAGCTCCATGTGAAGTCGGGTCACTCGATGGTGTTATCCTAGGAAGTGAGAAGAAAAAAGGGACCGCACTAAGCCATAAGCGGTGAGTGGTCCATACCCCTACCCTCACTTATTTTATCGTTGGGCTTTGGCGTTTAGGATGAAAGGATTGATTAACTAGTGCACATCGTTCCCACTAGTGGGATCGGCTAGAGGCCCTAATTAAATGATGAGAGGTGAATGCGAATTTTGGAATTGCATGCTTGCGCTTGGTGTGAGAAGTGTGTTCCTTTGTTTTAATTGTTTATCTACGAAAGGTTTTTACTTCCCGAGAATATTCCTTGAGTTATATGGCATCTGACCAACATCCTTTGTAGATAACACAAAAGATTTCTTCCTTTTCGATAGTCTTAAATACCCACTATTTTGATTGACCAAGAGTTCTGTTTTGTATGAGTTGGTATCCTAGAAGCTTATGTGCTTAAAGTATATTGTCTTGCTTGAGGGCAAGCAAGAAGTAAAGTGTGAAAACTTGATAAGCTCCCAAGATACCTATTATTTGAGTATAAACTAGGGTGCTTTATAGCGTTTTCAGTATCCTTAAATGATAATTTTGAGAGAATTTGTGCTTTAAATTCATTAACCTCACACAAAGTTACCTTTGGCATGGATTGAGACAGTACAAAGGTCCCGGGAGCTATTAGGAACAAAGAACGAGCTAAAGAAGCAAACCAAGCAAGTCAGGAGCCCCGAGGGACCCGGAATGAAGCCGACACGCGTGTTGAGTGGCGTGGATGGAACACTGTGCGAGAATATTTTCTAGGGCGAAATTTCGGAGACTATTTAAGGCACCTTGATAGAATTTCAGAGGGAGAGCCCCTTCTTTCAATCTGAAAAAATTCCCTTTTCATTTCTTAGTTTTTAGGATAGTTTAGCTTAGCAATTTCACCTTGTAAGAAAGACAACAAGCTTGGATTGAAGAAACATTTCATTACTAGGTGATCTCTATTACATCTTAATCTATTTTATTTTCATTATCTTGTTCTTAGATTGAACTAGCTATTGTCTTTGAATTCTTGAATATGAGTGGCTAGTTTAATCTAGGGTTTGGATTGTGTGAAGATATGTTGCTAGTGTGATGATCTTATGTCTTATTTTGGATTTAATTGCTTGGATTGTTGGAATTTCTATTCTTGTCTATTGATTGTTGTTTTGATGATATCTTGTTTGGATTTGGCCAATCTAGATGAGAGATTGAGCTCTTGACTCTTTCATGTCTTTGATTAGAGTTGGGATTGAAAACTTTGTGACAATCATAGATCCTATGGACTTCTTAAGAATAGTAGGAAAGTGTGTAGCTAAGGTGTTTGATAAAATGTCTTTTAGGACTTTGGTTGCTTAAAGGCATTCCTAAGTCTAAGAAGCCCTAATACACAGAGGTGGAAGAGGACTAAGAAGACACACTCCTGAATAGCCAACATCTTTGCTCCGTTTATCCATTGCATTAGACACACTAGGATGCAACATAGATGAGCACTATCCAATCCCTTACTTTCTTACATACATTTACTCATATTTGTTTTACCTTCACTCTATACAACTTTATGAACCTCTGCACCTTGCAAATCATCATTCACCACACTCAAATCTTTAGCATGACTCAATCAATTGAACGAATGAACACTTGACACACCTCCACGTCCTTCCTTCGAGACCGACACTCCAGGAGTCACAGACTCTTCGTTTTATCCTTACACACATTCACACATCTTTTGACAATTCACTATATGCACGTAAACCTTGTCAGACACCAAGCTGAGTAGGCGGCGGGTGTAAGCATAGTTAGTGGCAGAAAGGGAGGAACGGCGAGGAATGGGGCACTCCAAGTTCTCAAACTAACCCGGGTCTCTCTCAATGACTCGGGCACTAGAGGTGGTTTGGTTCGCAGCTGCCGGTTATAGAGAAGAAAAAGTGACCGGAAAGATAGTGTCGCCTTGGCAACGAGAAGAAGCGGACGACGCGGGGGAATATGACATTGCAAAAGAAAAGGGTGAAAACGTTGAAGGAAAATGAGAGAATGAAGAAACTGACCTTTTAGAAGAGAAGATGACGATCGAACGGCGAAGAAGGGATGATCGGAAGAAGAAAAGATAATCGAAGTAGCCAAAGGGGAGAAGGAAGCGTCGAAGGAAGAAGAAAGATTGAAAAGAAGAAAGGATGGAAATTGAAGGGTATCTATAAGGATAGCCGGACGAGTAGATCGTGACACGTGTCCTGGATCAAACGGATAGGGAGCCATCCGCAACAGCTGGCAGACGATACGGTTATTGTCTTGAAAAGGTAACAGATAAGAATCAAGGAGTTGTAATGATTACACCATATTGATGGTGAATGTTGTAGAACCAGCTGGGAAAAGAGGGACTAGTTGGGAAAAGCGATATAAGTCAAGACAGTGTAACTGGTCGGGCAGTGTGTGTTTAGTTAGTTGCGATATGACTGAGAGGCGATATTGTGTTTAGCTACATTGCAAGATTGACAAGGTAATCAATTGCTTGCTTGTGGGTGGTGTGTTTATAAGAAATCAGTTGAAGGATTACTTTCCCGAGTCGTTGCCCTTTAAGAGCTCGAGAAAGTGAGGGACTAGTGATGGATACCCTGACTGTGGTACCTGACCCAAGAAGACCGATATTTGGAGCCCGCTAACTGACCGGTCTGAATGGATATGTAGCGCGAGTTCTTTAGATCTGTGTGGCTCAGTCCAGGTAGGCAGTCGGGAAGCGGTGCCCGACCGAGTGCGCTTTGAAAGGCGATTACCTTGCGCGAATTAGGAAACTTGGGCCGGGATTTAGGGAAATTTGCCTTAATCAGAATTTAGTAACTTCCATGTTAGTTGGGTAGCCCTAAAATGCCTTCCTAAATTATATTTGTTAAGAATTTTATTTATTTCCTTGTGTAGGCTTATTATTCTTGTATAAATATCCCCTGGGGTCATATTGTAAAGGGTTCGGATTGGAATACAAGTGTAGTTGCTCTTTAATTAAGCGTGTATTCTCTCTTAATACTTTTTCCTTTGTTCTACGATAGTGTTGGCTAACCTAAACAGTTGTCATGCAGCCGTAAAACCAACAGAGTCCATCCTGTTATATGAGTTCGAGTGGACAGATCTGGGCTATTGAATGCTTGAGATCAATGACTTAGATTTCGCGAACTGTGCGACACGAACTGTCCAAGTGAAGTACACAGTTGCACAGTTGGCCAAATTTAAGTCATTGATCTAAAGTATTCAATGACCCAGATCTGTCCACACAGACTCATGGGGAAGGGATTATATTCTTATTTTGGTTATAAATTATTGACGTGAAAAGAAATGAAATTATTTTTGAATATCAATCGCTTTTCCAGACAATATATTCTAAAAATGTTTTACGGGGTAAAGTGAACCTTACTTAGTGTTATGCTAATTTTGGAAGTATCTTGTTTATTGTCATAATGGTTTTCAGGTGAACATATGCATAGAGATTCAAGTTTGAGAGCGACCCATGTTATCATAGATTCATTACTTTAGAATTTAATTTTATTTGGTTGATCAAATATTGTATAAGTTGTTTATACTTATGGTTTTAGAATTAGTGTTTGAGTATTTTAATGAGTTGTAAATTAGCCTTGCATTTGGGTATAGGTAGATATTTGAACGCAACGGTAACACTCTGTTTCCTTTAGTTTGGTTTAGAGGTGTTATGCTTTCGTAACTCTATTAGTGAATTTTCAAATGAGAAAAAAAAAATTGAAGGCAATTTTGGATATGGAAATGGGGTGTTACAAGGTGGTATTAGAGCTTTGGTCGTAAGATCTTTGTTATAGGCAATACAGTTGGTTAAGCTTTGTTACAAGTTGGTATTAGAGCTTAAGTTACGAGATTTTTGACATAGGAAATAGAATTGGTTAGGCTCTATTATAAATTGATATCATAACCTAGGTTATGAGATTTTGGATATAAGAAATAGAAGATCTTAGGTTGCAAAATTTGGAATATAGGAAATAAAGTTGACTTGGAATTTAAGATTATAGAAAACCACAGTGAGGATGTGTGGCATTGCATAATTGTTGCATATTTATCTTTTTGATTGTTAGTACATGCAGATGGTGCTATATGTTTTGGTGAAAATTGAAAATTTTGGAGGTAACACTTTATAATTCGATGAAAAAAGGTAGTGCTTTATGCTTTAGGGTGTGGTTTGGAAACCATGAAAATGGCTTCTGGATGAATGAGTCATTTTCCAGATAACATTTCCCTTTCCAGTGTTTGGCTACATTTTAGAAAAATGTCTTTGTGTGTTTGGTTCTTTTTCCGCAAAATGAAAAGAATTGTATAATCATCTTGAATTATCACAAGTTCACAACAGAATTAGATAAAAAGTCAGTCGGCCAGACTGGTTTCCATCTGGTCGACTAGTGCAAACCAGTCGGCCGACTGGTTTGCGAAACCAGTCTGGTGACTTGTTTTCGGAAGTTTCCGATTCAGAAACTTTCATATGGTCAGATCTGCTAAGCCGCTAAACTGAACGGGAAGGAAGAAGACTTGAAAAATGACTTACCCCAAAAAAAGGGAGAAGTCATTTTCCTAAAAAAAGGACATATTTTCCTTTGACCAATGCTTCAATTTCCATTGACCTTATTTCCCCCTCTCTTGCCAAACACCGGAAACCCAGGAAATGATTTCCATAAATCATTTTCTGAGTTTCCAAACACAACCTTAATGGAAATAAAACGTTGGTCCCGGTAGGGTTTGGGTACAAGTCTACTCTAGAGTAAGCACAACAGAAATAAATTTTCAAAAACTTGTACAAATAGTTTATTCAAAATAGTTAAGGTAACCGAAAGGTAACTTTAACTACTCAAGAGTATGCACAACAGAAATAAATTTTAACCCTTTTACAATTTGTTTCGACGGAACTTGTTCTTGTAAAGTTTTAGGTTTGATCATTGTGAAAATTATGCAATAACCGTAGTAAATCATATATATATATATATATATATATATATATATATATATAGAGAGAGAGAGAGAGAGAGAGAGAGAGATTTATATATAGTGGTTCGGCCAACTCAGCCTACTTCACTATTCTCCTTGAAACTCCTAAGGAGGATTTGCATTATCCCTTAGTATAACACGGACGTTCAAGCCTTGAACACCAAGTTGGCCTTGAATCCCACTAGGTTTTTCAACTCCTCAATGAGTTTACTCTGCCTCTTTCTTCTTATACTGAGTAGAGAATACAAAGATTGAAGAAAATGTTTCTTCTTTCTCCAACTAGAGATCTTGATCTTCACTAATCAGCCATACAAGTCTCTTGAAGCTTTATGTTGAACTTTTATGTTTTTTTTCTCTCTATCACTAGTCACTAGATGTGAATGCTTTAAATTGCTTGAATACTTAGAATATTTTTCGAAATTGATCAACCCTTTTGTCTGACTTGGAAGAGGGTATTTGTAGGCATGTAGAAAAAGGTCTGTTCGAAAGAAACCAATTTCAAACGTCTATTAACTAGTGGATAGGGACCGACAGGTAATTTGGAGGGTAGGTGAGCGTGCCAGATTTTCTAGCTGTTGGTGACTTAATTTGCGCTAAACATATCTTTTTGCTCTGCACAAACATTATGGCTTTTAAGGAAAAATCTTTCTTGGGATGTGTTCATTAGGACTCACTTTGCCTTGGACACGTTCGCTCAATTTTAAGGTTTCGAACTATTGGCTTAGAGAATGTCTCGAGTAGTTCTTTCGAATGGTTAACTAGGTTAACATATCAAACCTTAAACTTCTCAGATACGAATGTTTGACCTTACCATTCGTCCCTTCTTACTCCTCGAAAGGTAGGCCCTTCCTCGTTTTGACCTTTTGCAAATTTTCATTCACGAATGGTTGTCCTTACCATTTGTTCCTCTTACACTTCGAAAGGCGGGTCCTTCCACCATTCGGCCTTTGTAACCTTTTGGTCTTGAGGTCTTCTACTCTTTGAATCTTCAAGTTTTCAACTCTTCGAGGTTTTCTTTCTCGAGCTCTTCGAAAGATAACCATTCAGATCAATGTTTGAAACTTTAAGATTGACCGAGTATCATTCGAATTGATTGACTATTCAAATTTTGACTTCTCGAGTTACTATTCAGACTATTCAAAGTTTGAGCAGAATTCAAAGTTTGGGGACTAAAATTCCTAATCAGTTGGTATCATCAAAAATCTAAATACAAAGTGTTCCTAACAAGACATATTTAGATTTGGTGACCTTATTGAGTTGATTATTTACTTTGAAATTCTATGTCTCGAGGAAATTAGTTGGACTTAATGATTTTATTAAGCCTGGAACGTTTTGGAATTTTGTCTTGAGGAGAATATTTGGCTTAGTAAAGACTTGAATCGTTTATTCATTGTGAAGAAGATATTTGGATTTGATGATACTATTAATACGTGATTACTTATTTGAGGTTATATATTTTGAAAGAAATATTTGAATTTAGTAGCTTATTTAAGCATTGATCACTTATTCATCATAAGGAAAAGATGATTTTATTAGGACTGGACTATTTGTTCATTTGAAGATTTATATTTGAGGGAAATATTTAGAATTGGTGATTTTATGGGCGTGATTCATTATGATGAAAGTTGAATTATTTTAGTAATTGATTCTTAAATAGCCTAGCTAAGGACTGGAATTTTCTATTTCGCCTCTTAGTGGCCTATGTTTTCTGTCTCTACAACTTACTATTAAGTTTACATACAAAATTTTTCAATATGGAGAGGAGAGTATTTTCATTCTTCAAATATATTATTGGGATGACAGAAATCATCAAGTAAAGATTTGAGCACTTCATCTTCTTCCTCAGTGTTTGACTAGGAATTGTTGGTAAGTTGACAATTGATAGTTTTGCGTAGGGTTGGAGTGTCAAAAGATATTTGTATGATAAAACGGAAAGTCTGTGACTCCCCGAGTGTCGGTCTCGAAGGAGGGACGTAGAGGTGTGTCAAGTGTTCGGGAGTTTACTTGATTGGATCATGCATGGGATTCAAGTGTGGTGAAGGGTGGAATTGTGAGTGAGAGTAGTTCATTTGGTTGGTTTGAGTGCAAGAGAGTGGTAAAATAAAAGGTATTTTGCAAATATGTAAAAGGGGTAGGGATTGGATAGTGTTCATGGATATTGCTTAGTGGAGTGTCTAAGGTCATGGATCGAGATTTCTAGGATATTGGCTATTCAAGAGTGTGTTGTCTTAGTCCTTTTCCCCCTTTGTGTACTAAGGCTTCTTTGACTTAGGAATGCCTTCAAGCATCCAAAGTTCTAAGAGTAATTTTATCAAACACTTGAGCTACACACTATCCTACTATTCTTAAGAAGTCCATAGGAACTATGATTGCGTCAAGCTTCAAATCCTAACTCTAATCAAAGACATGAAAGATTCAAGAGCTCAATCTCTCATCTAGATTGGCCAAATCCAAACAAGATCTCATCAAAACAACAATCAATAGACAAGAATAGATAATCCA
>NC_044926.1:20819616-20870787 GCF_003576645.1 Ipomoea triloba | reverse complement strand
CATAGATCCAAGATATAGAGATAAGATCATCACACTAGCAATATTCAATCACACAATCCAAATCCCTAGACTAAACTAGCTACTCATAATATGAAATTCAAGCAAAAGCTAATTTAATCCAAGAACAAGATAGCTAAAATTATAGAAATGAAATAGAAATCACCTAGAGAGAAGAAGATCTTCAATCCAAGCTTGTTGTCTTGCTACAATGGAGAATGATCTAATCTAAAAACTAAGAAAAATGGAGAAAGTTCTCCAAAGGAAAAACTAAGAAGGGAAAACTAATTTTCTGGGAAGCTTCTCTGAAAATTCATCAAAGGGGTTTAAATAGTCTCCGAAATAACAACCCTAGTCGAAATTCGCGCATCACCGTCTCCACGCCATCCACACGCGTGTGAGCGTGCGTGGGAGGCTACAGGAAAGTTTTCATGCATGCTCACACACGTGTGACTATCCAGTTTGGTCCTCCGGGGCTCCGTTCTTGCCTGGTTCGCTCTTTAAGCTCAACTTTTGCTCCTATTTGCTCCCAAGGCTCCTGTTTCACTTTTTTTAAGCTAAAAGTAGCTTTTGTGCATCAGTTAGTGATTTTCAAGCATTTATGAACATAATTTACCATTTAAGGATGCTATAGACGTGATAAAACACCCTAAAATGTGCTTGATTTAAGGGTATCTCGGAGTCTTATCAAATTTTCCACACTTTGTTCCTTGCTTGTCCTCAAGCAAGATATTTTACTCTCTAAGCACATAAGTCTCCGAGATACTTTTCTCATGTAAAACAAAGCTTTTGGCAAGTCAAAATGATGGGTGTCTAAGACTGTTGAAACGAGGAGAAATCATTTGTGTTATCTACAAAGGATTTTGGTCAGATGTCAGCAACTTAAGGAATATTTTCGGGAAATAAAAACCTTTCGTAGATAAACAAGTAAAACAAGGGATCACACTCCTCGCACCATACGCAAGCATGCATTTCCGAAGTTTTGGTTCACCTTCTATTTAAATAGGGCCTTTAGCCGATCCCACTAATGGGAACGATGTGCACTAGCTAATCAACTTTCCATCCTTATACGCCAAAGCCCAACGTAGATGTAAATGAGGGTAGGGGCATGGACCACTCACCGCTTTTGGCTTAGTGTGGTCTCTCTTTCTTCTCACTTCCCAGGATAACGTCATCGAGCCACCCGACTTCACATGGAGCTCCATGCTTTTTCGAAGGTCAGTGTAATGGGTACTCGAATCCTAGCGAAGCGGCTCACCTCAGCTCTATTTTCTCAATTCTTGGGATCTTTTTATGTGAACAACCGACTACAGATAAAGCTTTTTGCTTACCCAAGACTATGGTTTGAACACAACCCAACGAATTGGGTTCCCTCAGTTTTAAACTCTTGGTGATTGGCCTTTTACCTTTTCAACTTCTCCTCATGTCAACCCCTCATGCCTTTTTCTATTTATGTTCATGGGTTTTGTTATCTCATTAAGCTTACCAACAGGCTCACCTTTTACCCCATGCCCTACCAAGGTTAGTTCAATTCCGGGCCTCGCTAGTTTTATCTTTCTCAAATTAAAAAGTGCGCACTCCCATTTCGAGAGATCCTTGACTAAGGTCCTACATAAATAAGAGGTGAACATCATGCAAGCAGGCAAGAATATAAACTTATTCGGCTCTAAACACTCTCATGGGTGCGAAAAGTAACTTCCTCAAAGATATTTCGAGAGTAAAAATTTTTGGGCATCCAGTCAAAATTCTCTCTAGATAACACAAATAATAACTCTCTTTTCAAAACTGCAAACGCACCCGCTTATCATTCCCAAAAGCTTCAACTTCTTATACTAAGCATGTAAGCATGAAAAGCACAATGTGCGTCCTTTCCACACTTTAGAATAAACATCATCCTCGATGTTTCCATACAGTACAGGGTAGAGGAACGAACAGGGATTCTAAGGATAGACAAATAAAAATCCCTTTCCATACTTTGGAAATTGCTCTAGGATATAGGGTATGCATCAAACGATCCTAATAAACATGGTAAGCTCTAATATACACATACACAAAGCTGTAAAGAAATATTTCCTCACTTTAAAGATCAAACGGGGCTTAAAATTAGAAAAGGGATAAGAGGATAAACCAAGTATCCATCCCTCTTTCCACACTTTAGCTTCCAGCATAGGCCTGCTCCCGTTATAGATGCTCTATAAGAAATGTAGACATAACATACAAAAGGGTTTTCGGAGTACTATTTAATTATTATAAGCTGATAGAAATATAAAAGCAGAAACATAGATAATAAAGCATGTAAATAAGTATAATTATTCGAAAAGAAATGCAGATAAGTAAAGCAGTTGCAAAGTAAATAGCATAAAGCAATAAAGTAAAGCAAAGCAGAGTAAAGAAATAAAGAAATAAAAGCCGAAACCCCGCGCATAGGGATCCTAATGTTCAGATGGGGCTATCAACCAACGTAACCAAAGTCAAGGAACTCAGTATCAAGTGTCAATAGATCAAGATCGAGGACAGTCGAAGGAAGGCATCAGTCATCACCGAAGGGCTGGAATTGCCTATCGAATCTAGCTTCGAGCGCAGCAATTCTCCTATCATTTTCCTCCATCGCCCTTCTCATGCGGTTGAAGTCTTCGGTGTGGACATCTTGTCGATGGATGTAAAATGGCCTTCTTGCCATGTTCGCTGCTCACGCCAGTAGTTCATCTGTTCATCATGGAGCTGCCTATGAAAGGTCTGCGTTGTGTCCCAATCCATGGGAATAGGGCCTTGCTCCTGTGCAACATCATCCTCCTCATTCTCTTCCTCGTCCTCATCAGCATCATCATCAGAAGCCTCTAGATCAGGTGCATCATCACCGCCCAACTTCATATGCATGGCAAAGAACTTAGCGATACTAAAGGCAATTGTGAAACCTTCATCTTTCTCTCCCATCAACCGGTCCATAAGGCCCAACCCGTAACACAATCTCGTAACAAAAGGTCCAATGAACATTGTCTGAACCTTAGCCTTTTGCTGGGTCTGGAGCCACTTTCGTGCTTGTACGCCCATGTTGATACCAACCTCATTCTCCATGCACCACATGTAAAAGAAATCCTGTTTGTATACCTTGTTGCGATTGGTGGTTCTGCCTGAGAGATTTATAGCAAAGGCTAATCTGATAGCATTTAAAGCATTGCGGGTGATGAGGTTTGCCTTTAAGTTTGATGAGTTGTACAGGGCATTGTCGGTGATGCTCCTCCAATACTGCCTCGCAACAGCTTCCGAATCAAAATCCTCCTTAAAGTCCCTGAAATAAGGCATGGACACGCTCACGGCATCATAGAATCCAAGTGTAACACCCAAAGTGTTGACTGACATGCTATAGTGGTTGCCGAATAGTGTGAATGAAATGGACTCTCTTGCATTGTTGACTTCCTTTCGAATCTCTAAGGTCGCCAAAAATTCATAAGTAATAGGCGCGTAGGTAGGTCCTCTCCATTCAAACAAATGATGGAGCTGTGAGTGCCTTAGAAGTCCATTTACTTCATCCAAACAACCGAACTCTCTTAAAACATTGTCCTCGAAGTGACGGCCAACGGAAAGCTGCTTCCCTTTATAGTTATCCACTGTTGTAAGTTGGATGGGTGTCAAGTGTCTTAACGTCCTTGACCCCGGCTCCTGGGGAACTCGTTGAACTGTAGCTTGCTACCGTGTTCTCGACCGGCTCGATTCACCATGATCGTGCTTTGATTTCTTTGCGATTTCCTTTGAGCGTCCCATCCTTGATGGTGATGTTTTTGATCTTCTTTGAAGTAAAAATAGAATGGATATTCAAACCTTGAGTATTGGATTCACCTTGCGTGGAGAAGAGAAGACAAAATATGGTTTTGGGAGCAAAATGGCGTGGGGGATCCGAAGGGGTGTTTTAAAATCAGGAGAAGGCTGTAACACCCCAATTTTCAACTCTTACTTGTATTACAAAATCACTGCTAATGCGTCGCGGAAGCTTACATCTAACTAGCAGAAAACTGGGTGTTACCGCCACGCTTAGGTATCTCTCCTATACCTAAACGTTAAGGCTAAACTTACAACCTCAAATAACCATATCAATATCCAGATATGTACGTATGGAAATAATCCCTCCAGGGTGTCTATTCTAGGAAAGAGTAATCTTCAACCTCGACTCCCATCCTAATTAGAGCTCATCGGCCACAGGGGCCCACGCTAGACTGCATCTAATAAAGGACACAATGAAGTGTAGTTAGCACGACAGCTAAGTAAGGAAATCCATTGTCACTTAAAAATAGACAAAGGTTTGAAAGCATAAATAATCTGAAAGCTTTATAAAGTTTTACCCATGATTTGAAAATCTACCTGCAACCAAACGATTTATGGATAGCATAATAGCGTATATACGTTAAACCATGTAAAGCTTTTCTCATATAAGAGATATTCATTTCCTCATTATTGTTTCAAATAAAATATGTGCCAATAATCACAACTTCCACATGTATGCACCATATCATACTCATAATCATACCCATACTCATACTCATCCTCATACTCATAATTATCATCATAATCATATAAGCATTTAAATAGAAATAACAGCTTTTACCATAATGAAGTTAAAGATATTCCAATTAACACCACCATTTCCTTCTCATTTCCATCACCTCACCACAACCTAGTTATTCCAACTAGGGGAAGCAGATCTAGGACCTTTAGTGTGCACACCCCTTGTCGGGATTCCAAGCCCGCAGGTTAGTCACTAGCTCTAGTAACCCTGGATCTGTTTCTACAAGGTTACTCAAGTGGTTAACACCAATCATTTTGGGGCCCAATGTTTGTAATTCCATTATGAATGTTAAAAAGGAATATCCTCCAACTTCACACCGTGATTTCATTTTGTCTCATTCTTTACTTTCTCGATTTATGCACTTTGAACAGTATAAACATACTTTCGCATATATATATATATATAATAACGTAATTATGATCTCTTAACCCATCATCAATGTCAAAAATTACCATGATTAGAAACTAAGCCTAATTATCCTCTAATTATAGTAGCATCATCACCAACAATTATCATATCATGCTTCACATTTAATAATTACTATTAAACCATGAACCCCTCATTGCCACACACTTCATTATCACCATACGGTAATATGCATCCTCACCTATAATCGTCAATTAGCTCAACAACTTAGTGACATCACCATTATCAATAACATTATTCATTATTCCATCATCCTTATTTAACTCTATCCTTAGCAGTAATTTCACCACTAACAAATCATATAAACAGATCACTTCGACAACAATAATATTAACATCATCCCTAAGCTTCAAGCAACAACATCATCCATAACCCATAAGTAATTCATACTTAATAACTACTAATTACCTCCTCACTATACTTAATCCATATCTAACCCTTAACCTTAATTTCTTCATAATCCACCATCAATGACAACATTACAGTACCTTCAACACCACTAATTTATAATCTCATCCTCATTATTACTTCATCAAAATTTAATTATCATCACCCAATCATCAATATACTTAACATAACCAGTTCATCATTAATCCTTAATCATTCCCAAAATCAATAATATTTGCACTTAAACACCTCAACACAAAGCTCATAAATTCCTATTTCAACTATCACTAAGCATCCTTAATCATTATAAGTCCATAATCAAACTAATTAGTCACCATAACCCATAATTTAGCAATATACTAATCACCATTAAGCTTAATAAACGCCACCATCATCAGTATCAAAATCGGTCCAACATCATCATGTTTATACTCCTAATAATCTCTTAGGATCCTTACCATTCCATCATCTAACATCAACAACAATCAAGCTTAGTTTGATCTCACGAACATCAAACAACCACATCATCTAAACATCAATAATCAATAATCAAGCTTACACCATTTAATCTTACTCTCGAACCTACTGGACTCCACTGGACGCGCAGTGGACGCGCGTCCAGGTCCGCGTCCAACACGTTCTGCCTATTCTGGACAGTAATTCAGCTTGGCGCAGTCCGAAAGATTGAGCCGGTAAAAATAGTTCCCGAACTCTTTTTCACTTGAAATTTTTATGGTAGAACCCCAACTCATAGTACTTGATGTCCATAAAAAGTTTTGGTCATTTTGGTCAGCGAATGAACACAGAAAATTCCATCTTTGCCCTTGGCAGTGTGCTGTCCAGAATTTTTCTCTCTGGACCAGTTTTGGAGAAAAATTCGAAAACCATACTTCCACTACTCCGATCATTATGAAATTTTATATGCGGGTTCTACACTTATAGAACTACATGTCTAAAAAAAATAGGATCAAAATACCTTACCAATTTTTCCCAATAAATCTCGGAAGTTACTGCCAGAATCTACCCTGATTTCCTTTCACTATTTTCACAAGTACAAGCCTATATGGACATAAATACAACATATACAAGCATATCCAAGCTATGAACATGTATACAAAAATATTCCCAAAGCTCCAAAACACCATATTTCAACCAAATAATCAATTATCTAATTTCAAGTGACTAAACCAACTTAAGGCAATTCCTTACCTCAACCGGGTTACTAGTCCTCGTAGAAGACTTTTGGAGTTGATTTCCCCAATTTCACCTTAAAATCCTAAGATCACAATCAACACCATAACAAGAGATTTCAAGAAATTACTCTCAAATTCATGCTCTAGGAAGGAAAATAGAACTTTTTACCGAATAAAATCGAAGATTTACCGAACGTTCTTGAGAGATGTGAAGGAAATTAGCTATGGAAGCAATGGAGGAAGAAGAATGGTGAAGATGATCTCTCTCTCTCTCCTCTCCTCTTCATTTCGGCAAAAGCAAGGGAAAAAGGAAAAAAAAATTGGCTTTTATACTACATCACAATCTTATGTGATAAGATTGGAAAAAAAAAATAATAAAATAATAAAATATCTCCAACCTTATCAGTTGGGGTCCAAACAGATAAAGTTTCGGTGGAAAATAATCCAGATAGAATAATTTCCGAAACTAAAAATTATTTCCAGACTAACCCTCAAAATTGGGCTAGGTTCGGTACACTACGAAATTTCGCGAGGTACGATCACAAATAAATTTTGGCTGCTATGCGCTAATCTAATTAAATAGGAAGTTCCAGAATAATAGTATGGTGTCTAAAAATCCATTTCCTATGACAAACGGGTCCGAATACTAGCTCTTAAAATTTTTACGGTTCGTGACCGGGACGTTCGATCGCAGCTTAATAACAACTATACTCACTTATAAAAATTCTTTTGAAATATCTGAAGATCATAACTTATGAATGTCAACGCCTTAGGATAAAATAATAATGTTAGGAAAATACGGGGTATTACAAAGGCTTTCACGCCGGTCACACTCGTGTGACCGTGCGTGGGAGCTTACTGCCTTGCTCCCACGCATGGCTACACGTGTGTGAGCGTGCGTGGGAAGCAACTGCTTCGTTCCCACGCACGGCTACACACGTGTGAGCCCTCGTGTCAGTCCTCTGCACTGTTTTCTTCCGGTTTTGGTCTTTCCCTTCATACCTATGTCCAAAATATGCCTTTCCAAAGCAATTATTAGTCCCGACTCCTACAAGTTAGTCCTCAAAACATGGTTCCATTTGATTGTAGCAATTTATTAGAACAAAAACATTAAAAACGAAAGCATAAAAATGATGTAAAAACATATTATTAAAACCTTGGGTTGCCTCCCAAGTAGCGCCACGGTTTACGTCATTGGCTAGACGCATTATACCTTGTTTAGAATTCAACAATATTCTTTGGTAGTGGGTAAGAAGCATTTTGGTACCCACGTGTTTTTCCATGTAAGCTTATCATTTCTCCACTTCGGTTTTGGTTTCATCTTTGCTTTGACCTTTGCCCTTTCATCGTCATCAATTCCTTCTTTCGCTCTTTCTTTTTCATCATCTGTGGCTTGTCCATCGAATCTCAGGGTAATTTCACCCGAACTTACATCTATTTGTGCACGACAAGTAGCCAGAAATGGTCTTCCAAGAATTAAGGATTCATGGGGATCATCATCACCCATCTTATAGACAATAAAATCGACAGGCACAAGAAATTTTCATATTCTTACTAGAACATCTTCCGCTAAGCCTTCAGGATACCGTGTGGTTCCGTCAGCTAAACGTAGAGTCAGCCTCGTCGGTTTCAACATGGTAAGTTCAATTTTTCAAAAAGATTTAAAGACATGACATTGATAGAAGCACCAAGATCAGCAAGAGCGTTTTGAGGTTCCATGTTCTGTATAGAAAAAGGAATTAGCAAAGCTCCAAGGTCACCCTTCTTTCTGGGGTAACCCTCAGTCAAACAAGCCGAAGATTCTTGGCTTAAACAAGTAAAATTATCACAACTGTCATTCTCAAACAATTCACGGCATTCTTTGTTATTGAAAAATTTTCGGATAAAAGCATTAATTGTACCTTCTCGAGCCGTTTCTTTCTCTTTTGAACTTTTGATGTTGTCTCGTGGTAGCTCATTTTCTTTTGGGCATTCTTCCGAAGTGGTTTTCTCCTTGTTTTCCTTCATTGATATGGTGCATGAACCGCTCGCATTCTTTAATTCGAGATTGGGACTACAAGAGGTAGTCTCGTTTCTTTGGTCATCTACCTTACATTGACATTTTCCACAAATGGCATCCATTGGATCACATTTTTCATGTTTTTCTTCTTTGGCATCAATGGCGTTGACTCTCTCTTTCAGATTGTTTTCAGTGTTACTCAGGAGTTGTCCGTAGTGTCTTTCGGGCATCATCTTAAACATTTGGGAGATTTGATTCTCAATTGTCTTAAGAGTAGCCTTAGACTCTTGTCGAAGACTAGAAATTTCTTGTCTAATCTCTTGAGTAATCTCTTGTTTCAAATTTGCCCGATCATTCTTGAGTTCCATGATCGTCCTTGTAAGTCTTTCATCTACTTCACGGATGTCATCCCTCCTTTGTTGAGTAAAGTCAAGTTGAGAGTTGTATTGTGGCCTGAACTGAGTCATTTGATTTCCATTTCCTTGGTTTTGATTGTACATCAGTCTGTTCTTGTCATTCTGTCCATATGCAGGCTTGTTTCCATAGTTGTATTGTCCTCGCGCTTGATATCCATCATTGTTGGTATTGTTCCAACCCTCTCCCTGTTTCCAATTGTTGCTTGATCTTTGGTTTTGTCCATAAGCATTGAAATTGGAGTTCCTTTGGTAGTCTACCGCCTCAACTTGCTCAGATGCAGACGGAGAAGTGCAAATATTGGTGTCATGAGGTCCTCCACAGATATTACAATAAAGTGCCAAAGCCATGCAAGACTTGGGTTTTCTTTCCATTTTTTCTACCATAGCTTGTAGCTTTTTGATTTCGTGGTTCATTGCTTCGATTTTGGCCTCAGTTGCCTCACGATTTTCAACTTCATATATTCCTCCATGATCTCCTCTCCGGTCATACCAATAGGATGTGTTCTTAGATATTCTCTCGATTAGTTCTTCAACTTCTTGTAAGGCGAGGGAGACAAAGGCACCGCTGGAGGATGAGTCAAGCGACATTTTTCCTTCATCTGTCAGCCCTCCGTAGAATGAGCTAATCATGTCCCATGAGTGCATCAGATCTTGTGGGCATTGCCGTTTAAGAGCTTTGAATCGTCGCCAAGCCTCTCCCAAACTCTCAAGTCTTCGTTGCTTGAATTCTTGTATCAGCCTTCTAATCCTCATAGTTTTGTAATGGGAAAGAACTCGTTCATGAATTCACGATGCAACTGTTGCCACGTTCTGAAATGATTGTCGTCTTGGCTTTCTAACCATCGTGCTGCCTCTCCTATAACTGAAAATGGGAATAATTTTAGTCGAACTATCTCCTCGCTAACGCCTTCTTGTCTGTACATCCCACATACTCGTATGAACCTTGTGATGTGTGCGTTGGGATCTTCAGATGATAATCCCGAATATTGATTGTTCTGAACCAGTGTGAGAATAGTTGGATGCACGTGAAAGTTGACGTTTTCCATTGGTGGTACATAGATCGAGTTGTGCATGTTAAAATCCGGAGTCATGTAATCTGCAATTGATCTTTGTGGTTCTTGAGGATTTCCATAATATTCTTCTTCACGAATATTGTCTTGATTGTTTGCTCTGTTAGCTTGTGTTCTTCCAGAATTGGTTCTTCATGGTTAATCGGTACTTGTGGATAAATTGGAACTGGGGGTGGATTTGATACAGATGTTCCTCTTCCATGTGGATTTCTTGTTGCGCTTGATAAAGCCATTAGTGATCCTTGGGTATTTTTCCTTCTAGTTGCTCTATTAATTTCAGGAATGTAGGGTAGTAAACCTTGATTTCCTTTTGCTCGCGTGTGCATTCACCTAGTAAAATTATCAAATGAAACAAAAATTCCCACAATTGACTAGAAGTAGTCAATTGGGTTAGTTGCAAAAGCAAGTAAAAATAAAACAAAATTAAGTAGAATGGATTAACATTGCTCAAATCTAGCATTCATGCAATCAAAGTAAACAAAAACATATGACGACCTATTGCCCTCCCCAGCAACGGCGCCATTTTGACAATTGATAGTTTTGCGTAGGGTTGGAGTGTCAAAAGATATTTGTATGATAAAATGGAAAGTCTGTGACTCCCAGAGTGTCGGTCTCGAAGGAGAGACGTAGAGGTGTGTCAAGTGTTCGGGAGTTTACTTGATTGGATCATGCATGAGATTCAAGTGTGGTGAAGGGTGGAATTGTGAGTGAGAGTAGTTCATTTGGTTGGTTTGAGTGCAAGAGAGTGGTAAAATAAAAGGGATTTTGCAAATACGTAAAAGGGGTAGGGATTGGATAGTGTTCATGGATATTGCTTAATGGAGTGTCTAAGGTCATGGATCGGGATTGCTAGGATATTGGCTATTCAAGAGTGTGTTGTCTTAGTCCTTTTCCACCTTTGTGTACTAAGGCTTCTTTGACTTAGGAATGCCTTCAAGCATCCAAAGTTCTAAGAGTAATTTTATCAAACACTTGAGCTACACACTATCCTACTATTCTTAAGAAGTCCATAGGAACAATGATTGTGTCAAGTTTCAAATCCTAACTCTAATCAAAGACATGAAAGAGTCAAGAGCTCAATCTCTCATCTAGATTGGCCAAATCCAAACAAGATCTCATCAAAACAACAATCAATAGACAAGAATAGGTAATCCATCAAAAGAAACACATAGATCCAAGATATAGAGATAAGATCATCACACTAGCAATATTCAATCACACAATCCAAATCCCTAGACTAAACTAGCTACTCATAATATGAAATTCAAGCAAAAGCTAATTTAATCCAAGAACAAGATAGCTAAAATTATAGAAATGAAATAGAAATCACCTAGAGAGAAGAAGATCTTCAATCCAAGCATGTTGTCTTGCTACAATGGAGATTGATCTAATCTAAAAACTAAGAAAAATGGAGAAAGTTCTCCAAAGGAAAAACTAAGAAAGTGAAAACTAATTTTCTGGGAAGCTCCTCTGAAAATTCATCAAAGGGGTTTAAATAGTCTCCGAAATGACAACCCTAGTCGAAATTCGCGCATCACCGTCTCCACGCCATCCACACGCGTGTGAGCGTGCGTGGGAGGCTACTGGAAAGTTTTCACGCATGCTCACACGCGTGTGACTATCCAGTTTGGTCCTCTGGGGCTCCGTTCTTGCCTGGTTCGCTCTTTAAGCTCAACTTTTGCTCCTATTTGCTCCCGGGGCTCCTGTTTCGCTTCTTTTAAGCTAAAAGTAGCTTTTGTGCATCAGTTAGTGATTTTCAAGCATTTATGAACATAACTTACCATGTAAGGATGCTATAGACGTGATAAAACACCCTAAAATGTGCTTGATTTAAGGGTATCTCAAAGTCTTATCATAAGTGAATAAACATGAGATAAGCTAGCAAGAGGAGCAGAATAAGTAAGATCCATCAAATCTCGACATTTTCTCTTCTTAGAGCATGAATCTCTAAGTTTTTGTTTTTACATCCAACTCAAGATTGGGATCTCTTAGCATCTGCTCCCTTTCATCTTCTAGCTTTTTCACAGTCTCTCTCCGATCAATATCCCATCTAAACCTGCCAAATTGTTGGACATCTTAGACTAGTCGCTCCAAACTCCGCAATTTCCTAAATGACCATCGATCAATTCTTAAATTTTTTCAGATTTTCTTCAATTTGGCTTCCCCAACCTCCAACTCCTTCATTGCCTGAATCATAGGCAAGTGGGAGTATGGGGAAACCTTCTCAAAGCTCCATGACTTCTTATAGGTCATCTTTTCTTCCTTTACATCTAATATGTCTACAATTGCAATAGAAGTTTCCTCTGCAGTTACAACTCCTGTAGTTGCAACATTTACATTAAAGAAATCTACATGTTATCAACATCATTATAGATCAAAATATGGTCTTTAACCACTTGAAAGAAGCAATATCCTTTACAGTTGGTCTTGTTCAATTATTCCACCTCATTCTCAAAATCCCATAAGGAATCAAACTCTGCATAAAGAATGACATGTTAATACATAAAGTACATTAAGGTATATGTAATTACACATCTTACCTTGGCCAATACTGAAGAGTTGTTCATTATTCAAAGATTCAAAGGCTTCATTTATTGAAGCTGATGGAAATGCCTGATATTGATAATCCCATAAAGAATACTCTGTATTATCAAAAGTAGGGCATGTCCACTACCAAAGTTAGTCACTAGACTATTAGGATTTCACCACTTTGGTACTCGACTACCAAAGTTGCTCAATTTAGTTCCTAACTATGTAATTTTTACCTAAACTGGTCTCTCGACTATTAGGATTTCACCAGTTTGGTCCTCGACTACCAAAGTTGCTCAATTTAGTCCTAACTATGCAATTTTTACCGAAAATGATCCCTTGACTATTAGGATTTCACCACTTTGGCCTGTGACTACCAAATTGCTCAATTTAGTCCCCAACTATGCAAATATTAACCTAAAATGTAAGTTTATTGTGGATTTAGGAACCTTTTTGGAGAGTCGAGGACCAAAGTGGTGAAATCATAATAGTCAAAGGACCATTTTAGGTAAAAATTGCATAGTTAGGTATTAAATTAAGCAACTTTAGTAGTTGAGGACCAAAGTGGTGAAATCCTAATAGTCGGGGGACCAAATTAGGTAAAAGTTGCATAGTTGGGGACTAAATTGAGCAACTTTGATAGTCGAGGACCAAAGTGGTAAAATCCTAATAGTCGAGGGACCAAATTGCATATTAACTCGACCCCTAGAAGTTTCCCAACTTTGTGCTATAATCTCTCTACAATTAGCCTCCCTCAATCAAATGTTCTCACATTTAAATTTTTTCAATGATTAACAACTATAATAAAGGAGGTTTTTTGCTTCTCCAAACATGTCAATTAAAAAAAAAAACAATGGCTTCTTTGAACATATTAAATCCACAAGAACTTGGATAGTCTGTGATTGAAAAGATCAACTCTTAAGTAAGGACAATATGTGTAACAATTGTATAATAGCCCATAAATCACATAGGAACCCATAAACCATACTGAAAGAATCATGTGGTACAAACTCAACTGAAAAGATGTTAGGAAGAATCAAAATGCATAACCTTAAGATAGGAGCATCACACATACGTACTAGATTAATTAATTTTTGAAATGCTATTTTAGTCCACACATATTTCGTTAAAAAAAAAACTAGTAATTCAATTCCTAAGTGAAAAAATTATAAAGTGATCCTGCATTTATCAAACTTTTGGAATGACTCCCCAAGAATTAGGCATGTGCATAACTCGGCCGACCCGAATTTTCTGACCGACCCAAGATCCGAAACCATCAAGTGTGTGGATATCTGAACCTGATATTTTAAAATCCGAACCGAGCCGAAATATTTTCGTGTTGAGTAATTCGGGTGGGTGGGGGGGATATAAAAATATACCTGACTCGCCCGAATATTAAAAAGAAAAAAAAAAAAGGGTTTATGTATGTATATGTATATACGGTGCCGTATGTATGTATGTATGTATGTATGTATGTATGTGTGTGTGTGTGTGTGTGTGTGTGTGTGTGTGTGTATATATATATATATATATATATATCTGTGTGTGTGTGTGTGTGTGTGTTTGTGTGCACATAATTAACCAACAGTCAACAAACCCTAGATCATTTCCTCAATTAATCATTTGCACAGCCGCAACCTTCCATTATTTGAACCTATATATGCACATAATTAACCAGCATCCAACAAACCCTAGATCATTTCCTCAATTCCTCATTTGCACACCCGCAACCCTCCATTATTTGCACCTCCTCTCACTGTTTGTTCATCTCTTTCTACCCTCACTCATTATCTCTTTCTATTCCCTCAAAGCCTTTGCCACATGCGCACATGATACTTCCACTCCTCCTCTTCCAAACACTACACCTGCAAGGCTGCAATTGGAGCTACCCCTAGCCCAACTATTCCTTCACACACTAGTGCACTACATCTAGGGGTTTTGATATAATTTTTGTTGGTGAAATTTTGGGGGTTTTGATATCATTCCTTCACACACAGTTGTTGCTGCTTTTCAAGGTGTGCTTATCGCCTAAGCCTAATTGTAAACTTGTGAGTTTTAAGTTTTAATTTGTAAATCTTAGGTAAGTTTTAATTTTTAACTTGTAAATTTAAGTTTCAAGTTTTAACTTAAAGGTTGAAATTTGTAATTTTTTTTTTTACCTTTTATTTGCTGCTACTGAGGCTCTTATATTTCTTCCATTGTTTGCTCTAAGGAATCAAACTCTGTTCTTTACCAATGGAAAATCTGGAAAAATTTGAAATCCAATTTAAAAAAAAAAACCGAATCCGAAAATATATATATCCGTAGGTTTTAATTTGTAACTAAAATATGACGGGTTGGATTACAAGAACACAAACCGAAATCTGAACGGGTAAGTCATTCTTATATCCGAACCCGTCCAATGCACAGGCCTACCAAGAATAGTGATAAATTTATGATCAGATCCCTACCGATATTCTCTTTCTCAAGTCCTACTTCCCCCATTCCAAGAAGTCCTTTCGAAGAAGCCCTTATGTCCATTTTTCCCCAAATCTTAAAACACACCCATCCATGTTTAAGGGATTTCTCCTCCCCTTAAGGCGGGCTCTGGGCAAGTTTTCCCTGGGCCTTTGCACATGTCGCCCAAATTTGGGGGGCCCCATATATTATGTAGGAATAGGGTTAGCCAATAGCCTTTATTCCCTGCACAACCCTTTCATTCGGCTTCTTATTCGGCAACAAGTGCACAAATCTCACATTCACAAATCACAAACAACAACGACACACAGGCGGCAATTCACGAATTCTCAACTTCTTCCATTATCGGTAATCAAAATTACTAAATATTTCATAATTTTTGTTTTCTTTTTGTTTTATTTACGTAACTTAATAATTCTGATTTCAAAATAATATATTCAAGAATTTGTTTCTTGATTAATTATTTATTCATAGAGTTTTTAAATAAATTCTGATCTTAATCTTTCTTTAGGATTTTATAATTATGTCTTTTAGAAAATATTCATCTAGGTTTGAGAAGCGTAAAAGGAAGAGAAGAATTGAGCAATTAATTCAATCTCAAAAGGGAGCTCTTGAAAACTTCATTACAAAAGAAACTCAAATAGATGTGCAAAAAGATGATGTTAAGGAAAAATTGTTAGATGCTAATCTTCAAATAGAAGATCAAGATGATTGTGAGATTGAAAAAAATTTAAATGATAGTGTGCAAAACGATGATAAGTATCACTGCGACAATGAAAATAATAAGAATGCTAATAGTTGTTTAGATGATGTTGGTCAGAATGATAAACCAAATGATTCGATTTTATTTGACATATATGATCCAAGAAATTGGGATGCCATTGATTCTAGATTAATAGATATTGTTGTGAAAGATGGTCCTAAAAGAGATTTATCAATAAATAAATGTCCTAAAGATAAATTTTCTAGAAGATGGACTAGATTTATTAATCTTACTTACGATCAAGTATGTTGCAAGAGAGACTCAACAGATTAGCTTTAATCTCAATTGAAAATGTGATTTTGGAAGAAGTTGATATCAAAAGTTTTGTAGATGATTTTGCGTCTAAATGTGCACTACGCATCACACTTTTTAAATGAAATTTTTGAAGTATTTTTTATACAATATTTATATATTAAATTTTTTATACAATTTTTTGAACAACTATTATTTTATATATAAATTATTTGAAAAAAGGGACTCAATTTAAAATATTGCCCAGTACCCTTCCCTCTCCAATTTCTCTTTCCAGTCAACGCTTCACATCAGATATATTCATTCATTCATGTTTGAGTGCGTGTGTATTTAATATGTACTGCAATTTTATTTATTATTTACTTATTTTTTTGTTCTTTCAATTTGAAGGAAGATTGGTGGATGCTATGGTGAAGGGGAAGCTGATACTTATCTGCCAGTCCGGCGGGAGCTTCGTGACTACCGGCGACGGAAGCCTGACCTACACCGGCGGTGAGGCCAATGCCATGAACATTACACCGGAGACTGTTTTCGATGATCTCAAGCTTAAGCTGGCCGAGGTGTACGACCTTGACCGATCGTCCGTCTCAGCCAAGTACTTTCTCCCCGGGAACAATCGGGCTCTCTTCAACTTGAACTCCGATAGGGACCTGAAGAGAATGCTCGATATTCATGCCAACTACATTACCGCCGAGGTTTTCGTCAGTGGCAATCCGGAGTTTGATCGCAGTGTCCTCAACTCCTCCACCATTAGGTATATTTTTCGACTCTGTTACAATGTAGTATCTGTTCATAGTTACTTTCACCATAGGTGTTTATTATTATTCATTTTGCATTTTTTGTTAATCTTCTCAGGGCAACTGGCGTAGAAATGGCTGAGACGGTAAATGATAATCATAGGAAGTCGTACAATCGCTTGCCTTGGTTGTGCGAAAAAGTACAAGAGACAAATCCTGGTAGTGTCACTAGGCTCATGGTTAATGAGGAGAAAAGGTTTGAACGCCTTTTTGTCTCATTCATTGCTGCAGTACATGGCTTTCAGAATGGCTGCCGCCCACTTATTTTTCTTGAAGCTTCATCTCTGAGATCAAAGTACAAAGAGACTCTGCTGACTGCAACTGCAGTTGATGCAGATGATAGATTCTTTCCTGTTTCTTTTGCAATAGTAGACATTGAAAATGGTGATAGTTGGCGGTGGTTTTTGGAGCAACTGAAAACAGCAATTTCACCTTTGCGAGCTGTGACTTTTATTTCAGACCGAGAGAAGAATTTAAAGAACCACATGCTTGAGGTGTTTGAGAATGGTTATCATGGCTATTCAATTTTTCACCTCATGGAGAGCTTGAAGAAAAACATATTTCAAGGTGATGGCCAAGGAGATATACCTGGTATTTTTCTGGCTGCTGCTCATGCTGTCCGACTAGATGCTTTTCAAATCTTCATTGAGCAAATTAAACAGATCTCCTCAACCACCTATGATTGGGTTAACCAGATTGAGCCGGAGCATTGGACAACGTTATTATTTAAGGGTGTACCCTATAATTATATTACACATAATGCAGCAGAAACGTACTCCAAGCTGATTGAGGACATGAGGGGATCGACCATAATGCAGAAGATAGACGCCCTGATATGTATGTTGAGCGACCAGATAAATCATCGTAGGGAAGAGTCTAGCAATTGCTTTACCAAACTTGCTCCATCAAAAGAGAAACAGCTACGAGAAAAAGCTATTAAAGCACAAAGCTTGAAAGTTTTGTTCTCATCTGAAGTCGTTTTTGAAGTTCATGATGACTTGACACATGTTGTGAACATTGAAAATCAGGATTGTACATGCCTGGAGTGGAAATTGAGTGGGCTGCCTTGTTGCCATGCAGTTGCTGTTTTCCTCTCATCTTCCAAGAATGTGTATGACTACTGTCCACAATGGTTCACTGTTGAAAGTTTTCGTTCTACATATTCTGAGCCCATTAATCCTATTCCTGGTATTGGGAAGCTAGTCGAGGACGAAGTGGATTCTGAAAGTGCAGATGTGCTCCCTCCTCTTTCTCCTTTTGATAAAACAGAGTGTTCATCATTCTCATCGGCTTCATTAAATGAAGCAATTGGTAACGAAACCCTAATGAATATGTGCTTTGCTCCATTCTGGGATTTTGAGTATGATCTGGCAGAGTTGAATGGGACTATTGGTAAGGGGTCTGGCTTCTTTGAATGATCATATCTTGGGTTGTAATGGTGAGGATAACATATAGATTTTTAATGCAGATGATGCTGGAGAGGAGAATTCTAATGCAGTTGAAGGAGCCGTAGCTGTAGAGAAAAATACCATTCCAACTGCGGATGCTGAAGCTTCGCAATTTGATACTATTGGATGAGTGTTATGTAAGAATGAAAACAGAGATCTAACCTTCAGTCATATTGTGATATTTGTGTTTGAATGCTTTGAACTGTCTGGACTGCTTGCTTGAATGAACTGCTTTTTTCCCCACTTCTACTTTATACTCTCTGGATGGTGTATGAGACTGAATGTCCTGAGCAATGAGAGGTGAAGGACCTTAAATAGCTGCAAACCATCATTGCAGCAAAAATCCCAAATGTCTTCCTACAGTTGTACTATTTGCACCACAAATGGTTTGTCTCCCAAATGAGAATGACAGGTTTGGGGTTTTTTAGATGAAACCTTACTTTATGTTTCATATGACCTTTTAATATCTTTATTTTATATTTTATTAGACAAAACCTTTAATCTCCTTACTTTAATGTTTTATTAGACAAAACCTTTCATGTTAACCAATTAATATATGAATTTGGTAGCATCTAAGAGGAACGAATTTGGTAGCATCTAAGAGGAAGCCGAGAAAGGGAGGTAGTAAAGGAGCTGAAAGATAATAGAGTAATGTTGCTAAAAGATCTAAATTTGGAGTTGGATAAGGCATCAACATTTACCTATTTGTTAGTTTTGATTATCTACATTAATCATTATGAAGGTTTTTGAAGGGTATTTTCCCGTTTTCATGCTCGGTTTACAAACCGAGAGTCCCACTTAAAGGTCAGTTTAGGCGCCGATCTAAATCGGTTTTCTCTACTTGAGACCTTGCTCGGAGTGGTGTATAGACATGTGCTATACTTTCGGTTTAAGGATTTTATCCCTTTGATCTATTCGATCGTCTAGGAAGACTGTTCTCCTTTTGTGCCCTACTCGGGCTAGTCACCTAGGGATCATTCTTGTGATCTCAAGGTCAGTATTGTGGATGTTTCTCCTTTTATGCCACGTTTGGGCTAGGGGTTTAATTGCCATTTGCTTTTCCCAATCCTATGATTGTACATGATGAGGCTTGCTTCCCTTCCCGATCTAAGGATCGTTATAACTTCCGATCTTACGATAATAAATGAGGAGACTTTTCCTCCCGGTTTATAGACCATCGATTTTCCAATCTTCTAAGTAGAGTTAGAGATTTTTTATCACATCCGATTCTTAATGCACAAAATTGTTATAAATGGGTGGCAAAACTTCCCTATTCTATCCTATTTTTTACCCTTAAATTAGACTATTCTTGGTGCTTATCAGCATTCTTTTCCATCAACTTGATACAAATCAAAGTACCTCATATTTGGTGCATTGAAGATCATTCTTACACAATGCTTACTAACTTCGCCAATCAAATGCACATTTTCTTTGAGAAATATCTAACTCAAAATCATGTCATATGGAAAATTTTTTCGGTTAGACTGCTTGCAAAATGCCATTTGTTTAACCATGAGAATGGGTAGATTGAATTTCACCCTATAAGCAAAGGTCCACTCTAGGCTACCAACATCTTTGCTTTTGTTTTTACTAGGTAGATATCTGAATGCAACGGTAACACTCTGTTTCCTTTGGTTTGGTCTAGAGGTGTTATTCTTCCGTAACTCTATTAGTGAATTTTCAAATGAGAAAAAAAAAATTCGAAGGCAATTGTGGATATAGAAATTGGGTGTTACAAAGTGGTATTGGAGCTTAGGTCGTGAGATCTTTGTTATAGGCAATACAATTGGTTAAACATTGTTACATCTAAGAGGAACGAATTTAGTAACATCTAAGAGGAAGCCGAGAAAGGGAGGTAGTAAAGGAGCTGGCACTAGTACAAAATAGAGCAAAAAAATATGACTTTAGACTACCCTTCTTTAAACAAGGGTAGTGCATTGTTTAAAAAAAAAAAACGGTGGCATAATTGTAAATAAATGCATAAGAAACCGCTACCCTTTCAAAAACAAGGGTAGTAGTTAAAAAAAATGGATGGAGTATCCGCTACCCTCTCTCGTAACAAGGGTAGCAGATATTTATATTAATATATCTATCTGCTACCCTTTCTAAAAGAAAAGGGCAGCGGAAAGGAATTTGAATTTAAAATTAAAAAAAAAAACAAAACAAAACAAAAACAAAACCAGATCAGATTTGAGATCACGACTCAGACCTCAGATCTGAGATCGCGACTCAGACCTCCACCTCTCAGCCAAATCAACCAAACACCACCACAGACCTCCGTTGTCGCCCTCACCGCGACCGTCGCCTCCACCGCGGTCGTCGACCTCACCGCAGCCGTCGCCTCCCTCAGCCTCGGACAAATGTCGTCGCTAACACCAAGTTAAGGACTCCAATGTCGTCGCCTCCCTCAGCCTCATAAGCCACAACCGTCTCCACCGCCACAGGCCTCCTCAGCCGCGCCGCCGTTGCTTCTACGAGTTCGATCCACCGCCGCTGATGTACGCCGATTTTGATCCAAAGCCGCAAGTTTTTTTTTTGGTTAAAATTAATTTTTATAATTATCATGTACTAAATTTTATATTTGTTAATTTTTATAATTTGTATTTCGAATTTTTAGTTATTTATTGTTATTTTTGTTGTTATATCCTAATATGTGTAAAAATATGAATTTAGTTGCTATTTTTATTGGGATTATATAGTAATTCGGGGTGCCATTGTTGAAGTTGTGTTGGGTGAAATTTTAATTTTGGTTAATTACTCTTTATTTTTTAAAAAATAATAATAATGCAGTTAGGAGTAAAAGTGAAGTGAATTTGTAATGCCTTTCTTGCTCCTCCTGCCTCTTGTATATACCGTAGTTTTCCTTTCACTTTGATCCTTCTAGGATGTTTGTAGTTTTTTGTTTTTATTGAAAAAAGACTGTTTGTAGTTTAATCTTGCAGAAATGAAAGATGTTCCAAGAGTTTTGAGTTCAAACTGGATGTTAACTGCTGCAGCATTTTTTTCAAGTATTTTTAG
This sequence comes from Ipomoea triloba, assembly GCF_003576645.1. Classification (NCBI taxonomy): domain Eukaryota; kingdom Viridiplantae; phylum Streptophyta; class Magnoliopsida; order Solanales; family Convolvulaceae; genus Ipomoea; species Ipomoea triloba. The sequence goes on along the minus strand of NC_044926.1, from coordinate 20,849,474 downwards.
ACATCTTATTTTAGTATCATTATATTATTGATCAAGACTAATAATGTTATAATGGTAATTCATAAAAGGGTGGTATACATACAAATAAAAATCTCTTTATTCTTATACAAAATCATTTTTGACATGTCTATTTAGGTGTAAAGTGTGATGCACCACCGCCGCTGCTGTCCGTTGAACTAGTATGCAAGTAATTATCATTTTTGTTAAAATTATATTTTATAATTATCATTGTAATAAATATTATATTTGTTAGTTTTTATAATTTTTATTTCTAATTTTTAGTTATTTGTTGTTATATCCTAATATGTGTAAAAATATGAATTTAATTGTTATTTTTTTTGGGATTATATAGTAATGTGCACATATATGGCATATTATATGAATAATATGAGTAGAAGTATGAATTTTGGTTATGAATTTTGATTATTATTCCTCCCTAGCTAGGTTTTTACTTATTTTGGATTAAGGTTAATTATCAGTTTGAATGCCAAGTATAGCATCAAGGAGTGGTGGGTTTCTTGATTTTCAGCTGGAGAAGGAGAGAGAGCAGAGAGGAAATTTGTCTCACCTGCAGTTGATGAGGTGGGTTTTTGATGATTATATATGTTATATGCATTGTGTACCATTTTCCATGGTCAAATATCTCTGCTGAATTAGGATGAAAGGCTGTGAATTCCTGTATTTTTTAGTGAAATTATGTATTTTTTAGGTTTAACACGAGGTTGAATTCGAGCCCAAACTTGTCTAGATGGCTGATTGCATGTTGTCTTTTTGAGTTATGTTCAAGTCTTATATTTGATAAATGATAAATGAAGGGGCCAACATAATTTGTGACAAGATTTCTCTAGGATGCTGGTGGTCCCTGAGCACAATGATGTAGATTGTAGAGAAAACTTGCTTTGCCACAAGGTTCAATCTATACTTTTTTTTTCGCCACCTTTCTTTCTTGCTTTGAATTACTGGGTTTGAATTCTGAGATTTATGAATTTCATTTGGTGGGTGATCGATTAATTGTGATTTTGATGCTTTCTTTTTTGGGGTTGGAATTGGAAGATTCAGAAGATGTTGGAAGAATTCATAACCAGTAGCCTAGTGTATGTAATCACTTTTTTTCCCCACTTCTACTCATGATTTGATTCTCTATGTTTTATATTTAGATTTTTGCTTTAATGCTTTCTCTGAGCTTTATTTATTTGCTTAATTACTTATTTATTATTGACTTTCTAAATTGTTGAATCTATCTTGACAGATTGATTCTTGGCTATGCCTACCCTGCTCTTGAATGCTTCAAAAGTGTGGAGAAGAACAGAGTTGACATTGCAGAACTGCGTTTTTGGTGCCAATACTGGTATGCCTCTCATAAAAAAACAAATGAATTTATCAATCACATAATGTTATGTTAATGACATGTCTACACATTGGTTGCAAAATTAAAGTTTCCGGTATCAAAAATAAAACGTCTTGTAGGCAACCACTGATTACGCTTTCCACCAGTTATACTATAAGCAAGGTTCGAACCCAGGGGATGGCAACACAAACACCAACTAGTTAGGTTATTCTGGATTTCAGGTTCATGGAAACTCATTTGAGATTTAGACAAAATGACCAACATAGTTGCATAAACAATCCAAGAAGATCCTTTACAATCATAATGATTGCGCTTATAGTTGTATTCTTTTTCCCTTGGCTAAGTTTTTTTCCATTGGTTTTTCTTAGTCTAAGGTTTTTAACGAGGAAACCAGCGAAAATCACACCCCTTATACTAAACTCCGACTCGAGGGGCTCATCACGGACTATTTAGGCGTTCAGAGCAGACACAGACTTAATATTCGTTTTCTACTTTCTTGTGTCATCACTTCATGAGCCACAAGAAAGTGAGGGGCTAGATGTTGGATATGATACTAGGGCCCATAAGAATAAGGCCCAAAATATATGGCAGCCTAGTTCGTATATGCAAGCATTACAACTCAATTAAGATTATTACAGGATAGAATATTATAGTTCAATATTAAATTATTAATGTAATATTAGATTCATTGAATTAATGATGTAATATTATATTCTTAAAGGTTAAGTGTCCCTTAGAGAATATTATATTTCCAAAGGTTAAGTGTCCCTTAGAGAATATTATATTTCCAAAGGTTAAGTGTCCCTTGGAGAATATTATATTTCTAAAGGTTCAGGTTTTACACTTATATAAAGGCCCACGTACCTTCAATCTTAGGCAGCTCATCTAAGCAAATTCAAGGGAAATCAATACAGCTCAATTCTTCCCTCTTTCCATTATTTTCTTCCATTCAATTTATTCAATTTTCTAATTCACTTTTGCATTCTATCGTAATCATCTAGCATCCAATTTCATCCCTATTGCATCTTTTTCCTATATTTATCAAATTTCACAAATTCAATTTCATACGTACGGTAATGTTGGCCTGTCGTTGACTAGCCCAACTGTCAAACCAACAAAATCCATTAGAAAGAGATAAATTTTAAGGGTGTGTTTGGAAGTCCGAAAAATGATTTCTGGAAATCATTTTCTGGGCTTGGAGTGTTTGGCAACCACTGGAAAACCTAGTCAACGGAAAATGTTTTCCGTTGACCGGGGAAAATAGTCCCATTTTGGCGGAAAATGACTTCCGCCAAATTTGGGCGGAAGTCATTTTCCGCCCAGGCTGTTTGAGAGAGGGACAGCCCAGGCTGTTTGAGAGAGGGACGGCCCAGGCCATCACTCTCTCAGTCCGGCGGACTGGTTTTCGCCGGAAACCAGTTCGCTGGCTCTGGTTTCCGGCACTTACTAGGTAATTTATGGTGACGATTTTGTATGTTTTGATTAGGTAGTTGTGATTTTTGGGACGGCGGCACCTTCTTTTTTTTAAAAAAAAAATTATTTATTTATTTTATTTATAATAAATATTATTAATTTATATATTTTTATATTTTAAATAAAATAATAAAAATATACATTTCTACTTATTTTCCGAAAAATGAACCAAACACACAAAGACAGTTTTCTAGAATGCAACCAAACACTGGAAATCAAACTATTTTTCGGAAAATGACTCATTTTCTAGAAAACATTTTCCAGAAGTCATTTTCCTGCTTTCCAAACACACCCTAAATGTCTCTTTATCTCTTGAGTGTTGGCTAGTGGATATTGCGAAAGGTTACGTTTTGTCAGATTTTCCAGCCGTTTGACACGCCTTTTACTTGTTGCACCTTACTTTTTGTACTGCACATTTTGTTTAGGCTTTTAAGGAAAATTCTCCTTGTGATGTGTACCTAGGACTCCAATTGCGTTGGTAACATTTCACATAAATATTTTGACTTTTAAGGTTTCGAACTGTTCGCTCAGAGAATGCCTCGAATAGTAGATCTAAGAGGTCAACTTTTACCTTTTGAGTTAACTCTTTGTATCATAACCTCTTGTAACCTTTCAGAGATGACTATTGAATAGTCATTCCTACTACTCAAACGAGTTAACTATTCTTTAACTTAACGATTTGAATCCCTACTACTCGGTAAGGTTGGCCTTTCCACTCTTCGCCTATTGCAACCTTCTACTCTTCTGAGTCTTCTACTCTTCGTAGCTTTTTGTCTTCTTAACTCCTCGTTTGAGAGTTTAAGTTTAAAATTCGAAGTGTAACTCTTCGAGTTACAACTCGGACACTTCAGAACTATTCGAACTGAATAAAAACTCCTAAGTCTAAAAGAGTAAAACATATTTGGGGACTAAATTTCTTAAGTCTTTTGGTATCATCAAAATCTAATTTACATTTGTTGGTAACACTGAATCACCCCCCCATCTCTACATAGCCTTCCTGCATTAGTCTAATCAGGAAATGAGGTTAAGACATATAGTAGTCTCCTACCTTTGTGCCACAATCTCACTGCACTTTGCCTCCCTCAACCAAATGTTCTCAAATTTTAATTTCTTTCAATGATTAACCCTAACCATGGGAACTGGCTAAAACATCAAAGGTAAGTGATCACTCTTATAAGCTATAATAAAGGAGGTTTTTTGCTTCTCCGAACATGTCCATTAAAAAAATAAGCAATGGCCTCTTTGAGTGGATTAAATCCACAAGAACTTGGATTGGAAAGATCAACTCTTAAGTAGGAAAATATGTGTGACAATTTGATAAACATTTTAAACTTTTAAAATATAAAAGTGCATCGAACAATATTACAAAGTGCACCCAATAACTTCACCTTGTATAATAGCCCATAAATTAGATAGGAACTCATAAATTGTACCGAAAGAATCATGTAGGACAAACTCAACTGAAAAGGTGGTAAAAAGAATCAAACCATGTAACCTTAAGATAAGAGCATCAAACTCTATCTACTAGACTAATTATTTTTTGAATGAGAAAATTAAGAAAATTACTATTGGGGTTTTGTTAATTTAAGTCATCGACTTTAAAAACTAACAATTTAGTCTGGTGACTATACAATTTTTAACACATTTGGTCCACTTGGCCAAATCACTGACCAAATGTCGCCGAAAAAACGTACACCTTTTTTAATTATTTATTCATGGGGGCAAAACAGTCAATTGACGTTTAAAAAACAAAGGGGAAAGTTATTTGCGAGATGCCGCCGTCGGAGAAGATCCCTGTATAGTGTTCCATGGAAGGAAAAGGTTGAAAAGGAAAAAGATAACAAAAAACAAAAACCATCTACGAGAGTGCTTCTGATGACTCTTCGCCGTCGGGTTCACTTATACTGCCACAAATGCCTCCTCCACCCCCACCTCCGCTTCCTCCGTCGTCCAAGGTTTTTCAGAACCTATTCAAAAAGAGCAACAAAAGTAAATGTGTGTATTCTGTTTCTTCACAGGTTGTTCCCTCACCACCTCCTCCTCCCCCACTGCCTCCACCAAAATCAATTTTCAATAATTTATTCAAAATAGGGAGCATAAGTAAGCATTTAGCCAGTTATCATCAAGTCCTCCCCCACCTCCACCTTATTCAATTCTCAATTCTATTTTAAAAATTGGAAACAACAAAAGCAGTGCGATTCAAATTTGTCCCCATGAATAAATAATAAAAAAAAAGTTTACATTTTTCCAGTGACGTTTGCCGGGGTAGACAAAATGTATTAAAAATTACATACACAGAACTAAATTATTAGTTTTTAAAGTCAATGACTGAAATTAATAAGATCTCAATAGTCATAGGATCAAAAGTGTAATTTTTTCTTTTTTAAATGTTATTTTAGTTTACACATGCATATCTATATCTATATCTATATCTATATTATATATAAAAGTAAAATCCTCTTATTTCATTTTCCCGCTCAAACTTTTGTAGTCAATTAATTAAATATTTTATTGATCAAATAATTAATAAAGCTTATTTGGTAAAAAAAAAATGTAAAATAGTAATTAACTAATACTCCGTATATATATTACTCCGTAATTGGTAATATTGTTTCTATATTCATGTATCAATACTATTAGTAAAAGTAAAATTCTCACATTCAACTTTCCCACACAAACTAATATTATTAATTAATTGGTAAAAAAATTAATAAAGTTTAATTGGTAACAAAATTTTATTTACCAAATTCTGAAAATAATTAATCCATTATAATTGTGAGAATAATGGAAACAAATTCTGTGTAATTTTATATGAAAAAATAATTTATTATTTATTATTTACACCAATAATAATAATTTGAATGCTTATCTATACTTCTATACTACTATTAATAAAAATAAAATCATCGTTTATGAAATTTCTCTCAAAAAATAGTAATGATAAAATGGAAAAGAAAAATTGATATTACTAATTGATTGAACATATAAAAAGATTCTAAAACAATACTAAAGATAAAAAGGATATTACTAATTGACTGAAAATTGTTTAAAAAACTTTTAAAAAAATTAATTACACTTTGCTTTTGAAAATTTTAAATTATTTAAACTTTAATTAAAATTAAATTATTTCTCATTTTCCCATATTTATTTTAATAATAATATAATTACATAAGTCCTATTACATATCGATTTTTTTAAGATAATGTAGACAAACAAGTCATATGCTATTCAATTAATTGAGTAATACTTTTACACTAATCTTATAATAAAAAAAATGTACACATTCAATATTAGAAGTTTTTTATAATTTCATCTTTATTTTTATTATTATCTAAATATATAATAAAAGATTTATCTGTGCATCCCACGGGTAATTGAACAATTATTTGCTCTAATTCAAGCTAGGAAAACATCAGAAAACATAATCGATACAACTAATTTCATTAATTGCTCTATATAATATTCAATGTTATAATTTATATAATTGTATATCGATTCAAATATTCTTAAAATATTATAACAAATTCATTCTGTGCAACGCACATGCGAAAATACTAGTTTCATTTAAATAAAAAAAAACTAGTTATTGTATCCCTAAGTGAAAAAATTATATAGTGGTCCTCCATTTATCGAACTTTCGAAATAACTCCCCAAGAATGGTGATAAATTTATGATCAGATCCTATCCCCGATTCTCTTTCCCAAGTCCTATTTCCCCGATTCCCAGAAGTCCTTTCGAAGAAGCCCTCGTCCATTTTTCCCCAAATATTAAAACACACCCATCCATTTCTAGGGTTTTCTCCTCCCCTCACTCCCTTCTCTCTCCAATTTCTCTTTCCAGGTAAGCACTTCTTCTTCTTCTTCTTCTCTCTCCAGTCAACGCTTCACATCACATATATTCATTCATTCATTCATGTTTCAGTGGGTGTGTATTTAATATTTACTGCAATTTTATTTATTTGTTACTTTTTGTTTTTGTTCTTTCAATTCGAAGGAAGATTGGTGGATGCTATGGTGAAGGGGAAGCTGATACTTATCTGCCAGTCCGGCGGAAGTTTCGCGACTAACGGCGACGGCAGCCTGACCTACACCGGCGGTGAGGCCAATGCCATGAACATTACACCGGAGACTGTTTTCGATGATCTCAAGCTTAAGCTGGCCGAGGTTTGCGACCTTGACCAATTGTCCGTCTCAGTCAAGTACTTTCTCCCCGGGAACAATCGGACTCTCATCAACTTGAAGTCCGATAGGGACTTGAAGAGAATGCTCGATTTTCATGCCAACTCCGTTACCGCCGAGGTTTTCGTCAGTGGCAATCCGGGGTTTGATCGCAGTGTCGTCAGCGCCTCCACCATTAGGTATTTCTTATTCATGGAGTATGTTTGCATTTTTTTTTTGTTTTCTCCTTGCGTTTCAAAGTTTCGATTATATGGTGTTAGCTTCTCAGGGCAACGGGCGTAAAACTGGCTGAGACTGTAAATCATAATGATTCGCCTGCAGAACCTGCTGCTGGCGTGAATAATATGTTTGAAGTTGCTGTGAATTATGCGTCACACCCTCCTGCTGCTGCTGCTGGTGCTAGGAAGATAAGGAAGAAGAGTGGTGGCCGGAAACTGTTGTCAGTCCCTCCTGCTGATTCTGCAGAAGAAGAAAATTCCTGCACTGAATCGAGTACCCAGTCTTCTGACCATGGTTCAGGTGAAGATTCGGACTATGCTCCACGCAGACGGGCTAAGTCTGGGGCAAAAGGAGACAGTGATTGTGACTTTGATGATTGTGGTACCCCTGCTGAAAGGGTTAAGAAGAGGAGACGCACTACTGGTTCAAACAAAGTTGTGGCTGGTTCTGGGAAGAAAAGGTCGCGCAAGAAAAGCAATGATGGGTCTTTGACTAATGTTGTTATAGAGGATGACCTGGAAGAGAGCAGGGCATTTGTTATGCTGTCAGATGAAGATCTGAATGGTGAAGAAGATTTGCCTGAAAAGCTAGTGGCATCTTGGAAGAAAGGCATTACTGGTGTTGGTCAGGATTTCAAAAGTGTGAAGGAGTTCCGGGAGGCATTGCAAAAGTATGCCATTGCAAATCGTTTTGTGTACAGATTGAAGAAGAATGATACTAACCGTGCAAGTGGTAGATGTGTGATTGAAGGCTGTTCTTGGAGGATACATGCGTCCTGGGTTCATGCTGAACAAGCATTTAGGATCAGGAAGTTCAATGATGAACATACATGTGGAGGGGAATCTTGGAAGTCTGCTCATCCGGGAAGGAATTGGTTGGTGAGCATCATTAAGGAAAGGATTCGAGATTCTCCAAATGAAAAACCGAGGGAAGTTGCTAAAGGCATCTTGCGTGACTTTGGAATTAAACTGAAGTACACACAAGTTTGGCGAGGAATTGAGGATGCGAAGGAACAACTTCAAGGTTCGTATAGGAAGTCGTACAATCGGTTGCCTTGGTTCTGTGAAAAAGTACTAGAGACAAATCCTGGTAGTGTCACTAGGCTCATGGTTAATGAGGAGAAAAGGTTTGAACGCCTTTTTTTCTCATTCAGTGCTGCAGTACATGGCTTTCAAAATGGCTGCCGACCACTTATTTTTCTTGAAGCTTCATCTCTGAGATCAAAGTACAAAGAGACTCTGCTGACTGCAAGTGCAGTTGATGCAGATGATAGATTCTTTCCAGTTTCTTTTGCCATAGTAGATATTGAAAATGATGATAGTTGGCGGTGGTTTTTGGAGCAACTGAAGACAGCAATTTCAACTTTGCAACCTGTGACTTTTATTTCAGACCGAGAGAAGAATTTAAAGAACCATGTGCTTGAGGTGTTTGAGAATGGTTATCATGGCTATTCAATTTTTCACCTCATGGAGAGCTTGAAGAAAAACATGAAGGGCCCATTTCAAGGTGATGGTCGAGGAGTTATACCTGGTATTTTTCTGGCTGCTGCTCATGCCTTCCGACTAGATGCTTTTCAAATCTTCATTGAGCAAATTAAACAGATCTCCTCAACCACCTATGATTGGGTTAACCAGATTGAGCCAGAGCATTGGACAACGTTATTATTTAAGGGTGTACCCTATAATTATATTACACATAATGCAGCAGAAACGTACTCCAAGCTGATTGAGGACATGAGGGGATCGACCATAATGCAGAAGATAGATGCCCTGATATGTATGTTGAGTGACCAGATAAATCATCGTAGGGAAGAGTCTAGCAATTGCTTTACCAAACTTGCTCCATCAAAAGAGAAACAGCTACGAGAAAAAGCTATTAAAGCACAAAGCTTGAAAGTTTTGTTCTCATCTGAAGTCGTTTTTGAAGTTCATGATGACTTGACACATGTTGTGAACATTGAAAATCAGGATTGTACATGCCTGGAGTGGAAATTGAGTGGGCTGCCTTGTTGCCATGCTGTTGCTGTTTTTCTCTCATCTTCCAAGAGTGTGTATGACTACTGTCCACAATGGTTCACTGTTGAAAGTTTTCGTTCTGCATATTCTGAGCCCATTAATCCTATTCCTGGTATTGGGAAGCCAGTCGAGGACGAAGTGGATTCTGAAAGTGCAGAGGTGCTCCCTCCTTCTCCTTCTCCTTCTCGGTTTCCAGTTCAAGAAAAGGAAGAAGAGACCAAGATAATAGACCCAAATAAGAGGACGGTTATGTGCAGCAAGTGCAAGGAACCGGGACATAATAAGGCTTCATGCAAGGCGAGTTTATAGTTCATAGCCATACTAGTAGTTCGTGCATCCTGTACAGCTTTCATAGTTTATAGTGTTAGCTTGCTTGTGCTGTTATTGATAGTTATGATGAGGAAATAACTTAGATTGCCTTTGCAACAAGCAGTAATTCTCCCTGTGTAATGTAATCAAAACTTCTTTTAACCCTCATTAGTTAATTAAAGCAATTATTGCCTTTTAGTCAAATACTTTGTGAGAATACTGCTAGGGGGCATTTGGTTCAGGTTTAGATTACTTAGGTAATGTGAGTTTTACCTTGTTTGGTTCAAATTATAAGATTTCCTAGTAATGTTATATTATCCCAAAGCTAACATGACAGTAATATTTCAAGGTAATTTGATTACCTTCATTTTCTTAGAGCAACTTCATTTGTCATGGTTTTTGGATTTTGTGTCATCCTAACTAGGAGAGGGAGAAAAATAGGAGAAAAGAACAGGGGAATAAAAAAGAGAAGCAAATCTGTGTAACCTAAAAAACCACCAAAAAAAAAAAGCAAAAAAAACAAAACAAAAAACAAAAAACAAAAAACAAAAAACAAAAAACAAAAAAAACCAATACTCTTGTGGATGCTCTTATGCCCAAATTGTGCTGGAGCTTGGAGGTTTGTACATGGTTGGGGCTCACAAAAAAAAAAAAACTTGATTTTGCAGGAAAAAAAACCCTCAAAAAACCTCCCTTTCCATTTGTTAAAAAAACTCCACTTTAATTTTTTTCTCTGAAAAGACTAAAATATTCCAAAATTTCTTGAACCAAACGACCTTTTAAGGGCAAAATTCTGAGATCACTATTATCAAATATTTAGCCTGCGAATGTAAAATGGCAAAATCTCACATTTTTCATTTACATATGTAATCCATAATGGAAGTGCAAAATCTGAATAGTACAAGGTCATTCTATAAGCAGCAATGTAACACTTGTAGATGACAATACCAGTTTACAACATATCCCCTGGCTTAATTAGTCACCAACTAGTGCCCGCGGCCTGTGCTCCACCGTAAAAAGGGACATGCCTGCCTGCAAAACAGCTCTTACAAAAGCCATGTTTGCAGTCATGGTTGGAGCGTGCCAGTGATCACCAGTCCCGAATACAACTTTGTTTTTCAAGGCCAGCTTTCTGGTGGTTGGAAGGCTCATCATGCGTTCTGATGGGCAGTCAGGAACAACCCTGTACGTACAGTATATTTAACTTATGAGTAATGATACTGAGTTCAAAATTTTAGATTACAAATTCAAAGCTTCTCAAGACATTATTATGTATGCATTCAAAATGAAAATCAAGTCTACTTACACTTGCATACAAGTACAATTCCTAATCCTACATTAGAAATTTGCTTAAAAGTGAATCACAAAAGCAACTAATACTTTGCAAGGGCATATTTGTGGTTGTTACAACCATTCGGTTCAAGTGATTCACATATCAAATCTTAACAAGCTTCGTTTCTAAATCAAAATGTTACTAATGGGACAACACAACTGCAAGAACAATCACACATGACAGACACCAGCTCCACCCTGCAGCTTAAAGGACCATAGCAGACTAATAATTGATATCTAGCTAAAGATAAAATTGGAAGGATTATTAAAGAATTTTACACCCTAGACATAAGCTACAAGAAATACGGCTAAAAATGTCAAGCAGTATGCTAGAAGACATTGAATAGTCGGTCAAACTACTTTTGAAGTCCCTGTACGATAGTGTTTTGTTCAATTTAGTTCTTCTACCTTAATTTTGTTCAGTTTAGTCCATGTACTATAAAAAGTGAAACAATTAAGGACAATAGATGATTTGGCGCTGACATCATCTGTCACACCATCATACTTACATGTCAACTCATATATTATTTTATAAATATTTAAAATTAATTATTTTTACCATTATAAAATAATATGAGTTGTCATGTAAGTATGATGATGTGACAGAGATAATGTCGCGCCACATCCGCTATTGTCCTTAATGTTTCATTTTTTAACGTACATGGACTAAATTGAACAAAATTAATGTAAAAGGAATGTAGAAGGACTAAATTGAACAAACAATATAGTACAGGGACCTCATAGGTACTTTGACGTTGAAAAGTCTAAACTCTGGCAATCCCCTTGATGCCAATATCCATCAAAGCTATGAGAAAGGCTCTTGTCTTTTAAGACAGTCAGCATTCATATGGACAATGATAGATATCTGAATGGTAAAAACATAAAAATTCCTTGGCTTTAGCGCAGAAGTTAAATATCACGATCAGCATTACACTTTATACCACGAAAATGAATATAGGTAAAGTAACAGTGAGTACATTTAATAAGTCTAGGATTCAATTGCTTGTCTAGCCTTTTAGGAAAAAGAAAATAACTAATATAATAATAATCTTGATCGTTTTAAAGCTCAAACTTAGTTTGAGAACTTTTCAGGTTCACTTTGAATGTACATTGTTTTTTTTTTTTTTTTTGATAACTACAATCTAACATATCCGTAGACCGTAGTATTTGCTCAACATGATTATGCTAACATCTTTGATTGGGATGGGATTTAAACCTGTGACCTTCCGTTTGGAATGGCCATAGTAATGCCATCAAACCACAAGGTACTTGGAATGGCCACAATAATGTAAGTTGTAACTATTCACAAATGCAAGATCCTTCTCCTCTAAAGCAACACACACACAAGTCACATGCAATTCTTCAATTTATCTTTCTGCTATGGTTTTGCTTTTATTTCATTCTTTTTCCGTTAGTATAAAAGCCTGTTGGAGGAATGCTGTCTACCTGACATGACAACTTGAATGTGTGAACATTATTGCAATCATGCTCAAGATCATTTACTAGTTGCAAGACAAAGAGGGCATAAAATTAGCATGGAACTCACTTAAGTCGCTTCAGAAAGTGCTGTGCTCTTAACTTTTCCCTCGACCCACCACACATTGATACTAGCTCCTGGAACTCTGAGAAAACGCTTTTACAAATAATTCCTCTCTTCCCGGATATTACGCCAGCCATATCCGCATGGATTGGGTGTGTAATTTCAGAATTCACCTGTTGGGTATAAAGATAAAAAACATTAATCCCATAACTTTGGAGATCAGGAATTTCTGGGCAATGCTAATACATGACTACAAGCATACAAGAAAGTGCCTTTTGTTGGGCACTAATTAATGCCAAAGAATTTTCCAGCCGCTAAAACTTCAGGAGCACTAACATAAGCATAATCAGATCTGTAGGCACCGAAGTGACCTGCAAATATTCGTAAAATAACATATTCCAGTTTGGCAGTGGATTTAATAGATTCAAAGCTAAGTCAGTTTACTTATTCAGAACTTTATCACAGTAATTGGCCTAGTCCTATGCAGGTTTCCAATCAATTAAAAGGACCATAAGTTATATCTGCATAGATGAGAAATGTAGAAACTTTGTCAAGTAAACAGAAGGATTCTAAGACTCCCAACCTGATTTATCACGAATTCATAATTTCCCTTGAACCGAGCCCTCAAATCACTCTCCGGAGTATCCAAAAGTTTCCCAGTAACCCCATTACTGATCCCCGACACAGCAGCAACCAGAGCTGTTGTATCAAAGTTAACTAATTCAGCATTATCTTCAACATCCCAATCAGACCACCTCTTCATTTTGGACACAAGAGAACAAAATGATTCACCTAAATTCACAACAACATTGCTATCCATTTCTAAATGCTCTACATCATCCCCACATTTTTCTTCTTCCCTCTTGGAATCTAAAACATCTATAGTGGGATGAAAGGCCTCAATCTTTATTTCCAAAATGCAGGCCCTTTCAAAAGACCTGCAAGGTCCCTCCTCAAATTCGTGCTCAAATGGAGGGCAATCCCCAAACCCAGCCAAGTCAATGGCCCCAAATTCATCACGGAGTTTCTTGATAACGTCGTCTCGGAGGCCATTGGAGAACGAAAGGATGACCGAAGAGGGCCTCACAGTTAAATTCGACTGACGGGCGGCGATCAGAACTTCAAGAATCCGGCCGCGTAACTCCTTGAAGTCATTGTGCTTGGGATTTCGATCTGATACAAGGATCCAAACAGGGTTTCCATTGAGAGAACACACTATGTCTATATATACACGAGAATTACCCGCTCTCCGCGTTTGTGGAGGGGAGGTTGGAATGGGTTTGCAGACGCGCACGACGGCAGTGACGGATGGGTGGCGGAGGACGTGGAAGACGGCTTCGAGGTGGCCGATGTTGAGGCTGAGAGCGGTGGGAGGTGAGACGGAGGAGGAATGGTTTAGGCGGTGGAGGAAAGAGAGCTCGGAGTTGACGAGACGCAGAAGAGTGGTCTTCCACAATGAGGGTGATTTGGGTAAGGTTTGGATTCGATATGTGAGGGCTTTGCATCGCCTCTTCGCCGCTTCCACCACCTTGTCGCCGCCGCTTTCTCCCTTCAGCTCCATTTTCTATTGTGGGCAGCAGTTAGAGGACCCGAGCGTGATCCAACCGGTGGTCCACTCTTTTTTTTTTGGTGGGGAAAGGGACCCGAAGGTCCCTAAAGAACAATTACTGCCGTCTACTAGAAGTCATCCCTTGAGCGTCCCGAGCCAGCAAGACATTCAGTCCGTCAGGGGGTGATCTAACAAGGTTCTACCCCAAGTCGATTGTTGTCCGAGATTTGCAAGGAAGTCAGCACATTGGTTCCCTTCTCGTAGAGTGTGTCTAATTCTGAACTCCCGGAATTGACGGGTGAGAGCTTTACAATCTGCAACTAGAGTGGAATCGAACTTGTCACCACCCGAGTCTTTATCCATAGCATTCACCAAAGCCTCCGAGTCGGATTCTGCAACGATATGAGTGAACCCGCGGTGGAAAGCAACGATCAAACCCTCACGAAATCCCCAAAGTTCAGCCATGAAGCTTGAGGTGAGACCAATGTTTGCGGTGAAACCAACAATCCATTCCCCTCTATGATCTCGAATTAACCCACCTGCGCTGGCTATGCCCGAATTTGCTTTCCTTGCGCCATCCGAGTTCATCTTAACATAGCCCATTTGTGGAGGTGACCATGAGACCTATAGTTGTCGTGCATGTAGAGGACCGGAGTGTTTGAGGATGAATCTGTGAGCCTCACTTGCCTCCCGGGTCGCCTTGTTTGTAATGTCATTTGCCGAACAATGGTTGTTGCTGAACACAATGTTGTTCCTCGCTTTCCACATATTCCATAGGAGGTAGGGGAAAACCGTGTTCCATCTGCTATTGTTGCCGGACGTGCGCATCAAGCAAGCCTTCTTCATCCAGTCGATGAGTGGAAGGTGGAAGCTAGTCGTGAAAGCTGTTGGCGGTGAAGCCGCTTCCCAGCATTCCATTGCGAAGTCACACCGGCGGAGGAGGTGATCGATGGTTTCATCGTCTGCACCGCATCTAGGACAAGCCGCATTTGAAGTTAGACCTCATCGGTAGCGTTCGGCATTGGTCAGTAGGCCATTCACCGAAACTTTCCAAACGAAAAGTTTCACTCTCTCCACGCAGGCTATCTTCCAAATCCAAGAGTGGGAGTCTTCAAGCCTGCCATTCCCTGAAATAAAGGAAAAAGCCGAAGCAACCGAAACTGAACCTGAATCAGAGTGGGGCCAAGTTAGTTGATCTACCTGATTGTGAACCATAGGTAAAGCTACCGCCCGGATTTCGTCGACTGTGTCAGGAGGGAGGACACTGTTCAAAGCTTGAATGTTCCAGGAATTATGAGGTGTGATGAAACAATCCACCTTCATATTTGCTGAACCAGTGGGCCCTCTATTTGGGACAGAAGAGACGAGAGGCCAGTCGCCCAACCACCAATCTTCCCAAAAGTTAATAGACTTGCCGTCACCCACTCTCCATTTAAGCCCGTTGTTGAGAATTTCTCTTCCTTTTAGGATACTACGCCATCCCCACGAAGCATTCGAAGAGGCCGTGAGTTAGAGGAAATCACCCTGTTTGACGTATTTATCTTTCATAGCTTTAACCTAGAGCTTGTCTTGGTTAGTCCACATTTGCCACGCCATTTTGGTGAGGAAGGCCAAGTTGAAATCACGGGCTTTTCTGAGGCCCAAACCTCCCACCTCTCGAGGTCTGCAGATGTCCGACCAGTTGACCGTGTGGATCTTTCTTGTGTTGTCATCATGCCCCCACAAAAAATTCCTGCAAACTCTGTCAATATCATTACACGTACTTACCGGAAAAGCTAGCGACTGCATGGAGTAGGTTGGGACCGACGCTAGCGAGGACTGCACAAGAGTTCTCCTACCCGCCATGCTAAGAGCACTGGCTTTCCAAGTTGAGAGCTTCTTGCGCATTTTATCCACCACAGACGAGAAAGTGTGGCGAGACACCCGTCTTTGCAGGATAGGCATTCCTACGTAGGGGCCTATGCTAGCTGCAATAGGAATATTTAAGATGTCTTTGATTCGGCTTCTGAGACCTGCATTTAGATTAGGAGAACAGAAAGTGGTAGATTTTGCCAAGTTAACTTTAAGCCCCGAGGCTGCACTAAAGTTATTAAGGCAATCAATATAGTGGTGGCCTGTCTTTCCGAGGCTTCTCCAAAAAACATAAGATCATCTGCAAAGAAAAGGTGAGAAATGCCAATTCCTCCTCTCGAGATTTTTATTGGCTTCCAGGTACCTGTTACAACTTTATTATTGATGTCATAAGCAAGTCTTTCCATCACCAGGTTAAACAGATAGGGTGCTAGAGGATCACCTTGCCGGAGACCACGACCCGGCTTAAAGGCTGGTAAGCGACCCCCATTCCACAGAATAGATAAGTCACTTTCACGAAGAGAAAAGAGGAGAAGATCGATGATATTTCTCGGGAACCTGAACCTTACCAAGGTGTCTTCTAGGAAAGACTAAGAGACACTGTCATAAGCTTTATGAAGGTCAACCTTGACAATCATAAAGCCCTTGTTACCTTTTTTGGTTGACATGGTATGAATCACCTCTTGTGTAAGGATGACATTGTCCATCGTGGACCGACCCGGGAGAAAGCTATTCTGGTGGGGTCCAATTAAATTGCACATGATAGGCCGCAATCTGTTGACCAGGACTTTTGAAATAATCTTGAAGGCAACATTCAGAAGGGTGATAGGTCTGAAGTCAGCTGTAGTCTCAGGTACTTCCTTTTTTGGAATGAGAGTCATAAAGGTCTTCATGAGGGAGTTATTAACTGAACCGCTCTCTATGGCCTGGTTTACCATATTCGTTAACGAAGGCCCCACCTCGCTCCAAAAATGTTGGTAGAAGATCGCTGGGATTCCATCAGGTCCCAGACTCCCATATTTCTTCATGCCAAAGACAGCCTTTCTGACTTCCTCCAAGGGTGCCTGACAGCACAAACCCACCATCTGAGTAGGAGACAGGGTATGTGCCTCTGCCACTGGAGTCAAGCCACTAGCATCGTTGGTTTCAACCCTGCAAAAAAGAGAAGTGAAAAAGTCAGTAATATGATAGCTAAGAGAGGAATGATTGTCCGTCCAAGATCCATCAATCTTGAGGAATCTGATCCTATTCTTATTCCGTCTGATCATAGCTGCATTTTGATAGAAGCGGGTGTTGCGGTCACCGTCTTTGATCCACTCCATCCTAGATTTCTGAAACCAAAACGCTTCCTCTTGATCAAGCACCTCATTGATATAATTAATGAGGAGTCTTTCCCTATTTTGGAGCTCTCGAGACGTAGCGAAATCAGTCCTATTTTGTATAGTTTGGATATCTGCAATCAGCCTTTGCTTTCTCTTGAAGATGTTACCAAACTCGGTGCGATTCCAATTCAGACTTTTACGGGTCACTGTGGAGATGATATCTGTAATCGAATGGGTTCCATTCCTCACGGTCTCCTTCCAAATGAGATTATAATCCTCTCTGTTAAGCCAGGCCGCCTCAAACCTGATGGGTCTCAAGCTCCTGTCCGGCGGTCAACCTGCTTCTTCCACAAACATGATGGGGTTGTAGTCCAAATATAGGCGAGGTAAAACCAAAACTTTGGCTTTAGGGAAAGCCAGTTGAGCCTCAATGTTCCAAAACAGCCTATCAAGTCTTCTCATTTGGGTCACTCTATTCCCCACTAACCGATGCCAAGTGAACTTA
This sequence comes from Ipomoea triloba, assembly GCF_003576645.1. Lineage (NCBI taxonomy): Eukaryota > Viridiplantae > Streptophyta > Magnoliopsida > Solanales > Convolvulaceae > Ipomoea > Ipomoea triloba. The sequence goes on along the minus strand of NC_044926.1, from coordinate 20,831,833 downwards.
GATCCTGATGCCCCCGGATCCAAGAGATTACACTCCCCGAACGCTTCAGAAAAACGTTGGAATTGATTGGGATTAATATTAGCACTCCCCCATTGTTCGTCGTTCCCTGCAATATCATTAAAATCCCCCAGAACGAGCCAGGGGACTTGAATGGAGCTTGAAAGGGATTTATAAGAGTCCCAAAACCTGCACTTAGCAAGGGGGTTAGGTCTAACATACGCAAAGGTAATGAGACAATTCCCGGGAAGCCGGTTCACTCTGGTGTGAATGGCTTGAGAATTGTGACTAATAATCTCAAGGTCAATTTGACCCTGTTTCCAAAACAGCAGAAGACCACCACCAAACCCAATTGGGTCAACCAGGAAGTGGTTACTAAAACCTAAAGTATAAGCAAGGTTAACCATCTTATCCGCCCTAGCGGACCGGATCTCCAATAAGCAAAAGGCATCCACTTTGGACGTGATCAGGAGCTGTTTAACATGCTTCCTGACACGTCCGTTGACGATGCCTCTACAGTTCCAAGTGATGATCTTCATGGTAAACCGGTGGTCCACTCTAAACTTCACTGATTATGTTTATTTTGGTGTTCCAACAATGAACCATCAAGTTTGAATATTATATACTACCTCCGTCCCATTTTTTATTGTCTGATTCGTTTAACGAGACTTGAAGTTATTTTTAATCCAATTTTTCATAGTATTAAGTTTAGAATTAATATATAAAATTTATATATTTAGAAACTACATTAAAAGTACTATTAAACACAAAAAATTAAATTTAAAACTAATAAAAAAATTACTAAAGAAAATAAGCAATGAAAGAAAAAGTTAGTTTGACCAACAAATAGTAAATAGGACAAGTAAAATGAGACAGAGGGAGTATCTACTAATCTACTAAGGGTGTGTTTGGAAAGCAGAAAAATGATTTCTGGAAAATGAGTCATTTTCCAGAAATCATTTTCCTTTCTTGTGTTTGGCTGCAGAGCAGAAAATTGTCTTTGTGTGTTTGGTTCATTTTCAAGAAAATGAGCAGGAAAATGAACAGAATTCTATAATTATGTATTTTAGTATATTTGTTTAAATATAACAACATTTATAATAACAATTTTCAGTATAATTAACAAATGACTAATAAAATATCAAAATAACTAACCAAAGTATTACAATTGAAAATAACAAACCAAAATAGAGTTGATCATTGAAAATCCAACGTCTTACAATCCAAAATAAGATATCAAAATAACAAACTAGCAATCCAACATTAAAGTCTTACAATTCAAGAGAAAGTCATAAAATCCAACATAACCAATATCTAACTCAAAGATGAAATAAAGCTCTCAATCCACTTTCTCTTCAAGCTTGAACTCTTCACCTTAAAAATTCTAGCTTGAACTTCGTTTGTCATTAGAAATTCAAATGCTTTGCACAAGTCATCCTCGTGAAAGCCAGCGCCTATTGTCATCACTTGTTGATACAATTCACTTTCATCAATGCCACCGGTGCTCAATGACTTAATGGCTGATGCAATGTTACCAAGTTGCTCTGCCATTTCATCCACTTTCAAGTCAAGTGACTTTCTCTTACGCCCTGATTTTTTTAGACGAAGTAGCAGTTGATACAAATGTTTTCCCCCTAGTTTCTTCATCATTTTGGTCATGCAAGTTTTCGGGAGTTATGTCATCCACTTCATTGGTACCTTCTAACTCAATATCTGCAAAAGATTTTGCAAACCTTCCTACGGCACAATCTCTCCCAACAACAATAGACATTTCATCATAATACTCAATTGTTCTGTTCAATATAGTTTCATACTTGGGAGTTGCCTATGAATAAAAAGCAAAAATACATTAAAAAGTATGAAATAGTAAAAAATTTTAACATTAGAATTATGTTAATAAAATATTACCGAGATAAGCTTCATATAAGTTGTTGAATCGCACGTAATCATTTTCAACGAATCATCCCAACCAACTCCACTCAAATTTTTCAGTTTGCAAATCAACATCCACGTGTTCTTCACTGTTTTCAAATGATTCTCTACATGTTTGGATTCACATGCAACATTGAATTGTTTAGAAATAGTAGAAGCAACACGGTTGAATGAGGAAGATCTAAAATTGTTAGTTGGATTGTTGGGATTATATTGTTAGCCTCTTCAGCTAATATCTGTAGAAATGCACCCTTCATTGACTTTGTCCACCTAAATTGCTTAGAAGTGCCAATTCCCTTGCCTTTATTCATGATGCTATAATAAATACAAATAATTTTGGAAGTATATATCATATTTAACAATAAAACAAATATCAACTATAAAGTAATCCAAGTTTAACAATTAATAACATTCAACAAAGCAGCACTAAGAAATGAACTAATTGAACTAACTTACATTTGCGGAGTTTGAAAAAATATAATGTTATTGAGTAAATGTCTCACATTTAAATATAATGTTATTAAATTAATTGAAATTCACATATTTACGAATGATGCACCATATCGAGATCTATCAATTTAAAATGAAAAAAGAATAAGAGACAATAGAACTAAAAGAAATAAACTTTCAATAAATTAGTTAAAAACATATCATAGATCTACAAATATTGAATTGAACCACAAAGTCTATTGTGGACCTATTAATCAAATGATGATCTAGAGATGTTTTGACTGTGCTACATCTACGGGTTGAAAAATATTTAGAAACAAAACTAAGTGGTTTCCAGACATCTATTACTATTTATGATAACAAACAATAGTTTAAGGCAAAAACTTGTGTTTGACCGTCTAATGGTATCAATCCGTGAGACGAGTCGAATCTTTAATTAACGATGTCAAAGATCTGACCCGTCTTACGGATTGAGACCCATGAGATGGTCTTACACAAGTGTTACTCAAAGTTTAAAATAACACCAAAGTAGATTTTGAAACAAAACTCAAATATCAATGTAAAATTTTAAAATAAGAATGTGTTTTCATGCAAGGAAAAAAAATATATAATATTTATCAATACCTATATAATAAAAAAATTATCAATTTCTATTTTTATCCATTTATGTAGACATATATTATATTTATAGTATTTTGTACAATATGAAAATATATACACATTTTTAATAGAATTGTGATTATTGTCATAATTATACACGTTAATTACTACAATGGTTACTTATTAAAAAATTATTTTAAAATATGTCTAAACTCATACTCTTAATTAAAAATTCAAAAATGTTTAAAAATTTGTCTAAATATGTAATATATTTAGGGACTACATTAATCCATATAAATTTAAAAATTAAATTCTTTTAATTTGTAAATGTAATTTTCTTAATTATAATTAATAAAATATAAAATATAATTAAGAATAAAATTATAAAATTAACAAAATGTGTATTCATAAATATTTATATTTTTAAAAATACATACATACATATACTTATGCATTATATTAATCATACAAAATTAAAATGCTATTTTTTAATTTCTAAATTTAATCATTTTAATTATAAAATATCAATATAAATTATAATTACAGAAATTATATTATAGAATTTGCATATATACATATTAATAAATATTATTTGTATATACACTATATTACACAATCATATAAGAAAGTGCGTCTGATTAGAGTTTAAAATCACATATACAGAATTTAAAATTTACATTTTTTAATTTCTAAGTATAATTTTCTTAGTTATTATTCATATTGTTAGAATTATAATATATATGAAATAAGATTAGGAATAATTCAATTTAATTATGTAAATTTTTCTCTATAAATTTATATAAATATTTACATGAATAGAGATTATATTAATCATACAAAATTTTAATTTTTTTATGCTACAATAGTAGATACTTGACTAAATATATAAAAATCCAACTATATTATTATATTGTACATTTCAATATATTTGTATGTTTTAAATTTTTTTATTTAAGTTCATAATAAAAAAAAAAAAATTTCCGTGCACCGCAATGGTAAAATACTAGTGTTTAAATATAAAACAAGTACCAACCATAACTAATCCAAGTTTAACAACTAATAACATCCAACAAAGTAGCAATAAGAAATGTTTAACAACAAACTAGATACTAAAGTCATTCCACATTTGTTCTGCAATTTCATCCCTCTTTGCATTCCACTGTCTAGCCTCGTGTCTTTCTTCACTTTGGGTATGAGATAATGTCAACAAGCTACCATCATCATCATCAACTAACACTTGATTAATTTCATCATTAGGATCGATTCCCATAATATGGTTATGAATTATGCAACAAGCTAAAACTATATCCACTTGTGTCATAAAATCCCAAAATGGTTTTGCATCTAATACACAGAATCGTTTATTCAAAATTCTAAACACTCTCTCAATAGTTGTTCTTAAGGAAGAATGACGAAGATTAAATAGTTCTTTCTTATTCTCAGGACGATGACCACTAAACTCCTTCAAATGATATCTAACACCACGGTATGGAGTAAGTATCCCATTCCGGATGCCATATCTAGCATCACCAAGATAATATTTTCCTACAAGTGTACACAACTTGATTACTTATATGTAATTTTTATATAATATATTGTAACATAATCAAAAAAAATGATAGTTGTATTATTTATACCTTCTGGAATTTTAAATCTATTGGGACGTGTGAGTGCATCATTCAAGACACGAGAATCGTGTGCACTACCTTCCCACCCAACAAGCACATAACAAAATCTCAAATCAAACGTAACGGCAGCAAACACATTTTGTGTTATTCCACCTTTCCGTCCGCGAAATCTTCCTTGCACATCAAGTGGCACAGAAGCACGAATATGGGTTCCATCTATTGCTCCTAGACAATCTTTAAAGTATGGATAAAATCGATGATTGCTAATGATTTCATGGGGAATTAATTCACTATCCGGTAATCCTATGAGTTTCTTATACAAAGCCAAAATGGCTCTCAAAACACTTCTAAAATAACGATGAACTGTCTCAATTGACCTATAATACCTTGATCCAATAACCTGAAATCTTACATTGTGACCTATTATATGTAAGAACATTATCACTTGTTCTTTAACAACTTACGGCTCTAGTTGTGTGCAATAAGTTATTAGTGGTAAGAATGTCACACAACTTATAGAATGAAATAGGTCGCATTCTAATAATGCTAATACATTTTTTATCACCCTCACACAAAATACTATTTATGTAAGAATCCCGGTCATAATCTCTATTGACAATCTCATGCTCTATTTGATTTTTTTCCTAAGAAGTTACAATAGAAAAATCCCAACAGCTAGTATTGCACTTGATGCACTCATAACAGCAGCACGTACATGATCATTATCCATCTATACAATTCAAAAATGTAAAATAATCACCACAATAATATCACAATTGTTATAAACTATTTATTTATAAGAACAAAAAATCACAACATCTCAAAAACATAATCAAACAATACATATAAATAAATAAATAACTCAAAATTGAGAAACCAGTTTGCAAACGCGAGACCAGTCCCGGAAGCAAATCCCAGGGACTGGTTTCGCAAACCAGTCCGACGGGACTGGTTTCAAAAACCAGTCCGTCGGATTGGTTGCGAAATCAGTCCCCTTTTTGCTCAGAAATAGGCAAATGTTTTCAGATATGAGAAAATCATACAAATTACAAGAAAAAAGAAAAGAAAAGAAAGAAAAGTACCTTGATGATAGGAAGAAAAAGAGCAGTTGGAAGCCAAATGGAGATAGCAGATGAAGAGGATAGTGAGATGTAAGAGGAGTGGCGAGAGAAGTGAGAGGCGAGATCTGGAAAATGACTTCCCCCAAAAATAATATCACAATTGTTATAAACTATTTATTTATAACAACAAAAATCACAACATCTCAAAAACATAATCAAACAATACATATAAATAAATAAATAACTCAAAATTGAGAAACCAGTTTGCAAACGCGAGACCAGTCCCTGAAGCAAGTCCCAGGGACTGGTTTCGCAAACTAGTCCGACGGGACTGGTTTCAAAAACCAGTCCGTCGGATTGGTTGCGAAATCAATCCCCTTTTTGTTCAGAAATAGGCAAATGTTTTCAGATATGAGAAAATCATACAAATTACAAGAAAAAGAAAAGAAAGAAAGAAAAGTACCTTGATGATAGGAAGAAAAAGAGTAGTTGGAAGCCAAATGGAGATAGCAGATGAAGAGGACAGTGAGATGCAAGAGGAGTGGCGAGAGAAGTGAGAGGCGAGATCTGGAAAATGACTTCCCCAAAAATAATATCACAATTGTTATAAACTATTTATTTATAACAACAAAAAATCACAACATCTCAAAAACATAATCAAACAATACATATAAATAAATAAATAACTCAAAATTGAGAAACCAGTTTGCAAACGCGAGACCAGTCCCTGAAGCAAGTCCCAGGGACTGGTTTCGCAAACTAGTCCGACGGGACTGGTTTCAAAAACTAGTCCGTCGGATTGGTTGCGAAATCAGTCCCCTTTTTGCTCAGAAATAGGCAAATATTTTCAGATATGAGAAAATCATACAGATTACAAGAAAAAAAAAAAGAAAAGAAAGAAAAGTACCTTGATGATAGGAAGAAAAAGAGCAGTTGGAAGCCAAATGGAGATAGTAGATGAANCTCAAAATTGAGAAACCAGTTTGCAAACGCGAGACCAGTCCCTGAAGCAAGTCCCAGGGACTGGTTTCGCAAACTAGTCCGACGGGACTGGTTTCAAAAACTAGTCCGTCGGATTGGTTGCGAAATCAGTCCCCTTTTTGCTCAGAAATAGGCAAATATTTTCAGATATGAGAAAATCATACAGATTACAAGAAAAAAAAAAAGAAAAGAAAGAAAAGTACCTTGATGATAGGAAGAAAAAGAGCAGTTGGAAGCCAAATGGAGATAGTAGATGAANACTGGTTTCGCAAACTAGTCCGACGGGACTGGTTTCAAAAACTAGTCCGTCGGATTGGTTGCGAAATCAGTCCCCTTTTTGCTCAGAAATAGGCAAATATTTTCAGATATGAGAAAATCATACAGATTACAAGAAAAAAAAAAAGAAAAGAAAGAAAAGTACCTTGATGATAGGAAGAAAAAGAGCAGTTGGAAGCCAAATGGAGATAGTAGATGAAGAGGACAGTGAGATGCAAGAGGAGTGGCGAGAGAAATGAGAGGCGAGATCTGGAAAATGACTTCCCCCAAAAAAAGGGGAAGTCATTTTCCTCCAAATGAGGCTCATTTTCCATTGACTGATTAGCTATTTTCCTTTGACCATGTTTTCCTTGCCTTTCCTAAACACCACAAACTCAGAAAATGATCTCCATAAATCATTTTCTGGGTTTCCAAACACACCCTAAGAGAATAAAATTAGCCCAAAAAAAAAAAAACTTGGTTGGCCTACTCTTATTTGTTAAGAGAGGTCGGGAGTTTGAAAATATTGATTGGTGTAAGTATTTGTTGAAATTAATGGTACACATTGTTTTGATTTTAGTATTTTTTAAAATTATTTTTCATACTTTACCTTTTTGTTATATTCTTTACTTTTCTTAAATATTTTCACATTTCGTCACTATAAACTTTTTAGTTAATGCTTCAAGATGGAATCAAGAAGATGATAGCTGAAACAGGAATCGAGTAGAAGACTATAGCTGGAGGAGACTCAAGCATGTCGTGTATTGGAGACTCAAGCCCGACATTTCAAAACCAGACCAGAAAAATCCAATTTAGATTTCTCCTTTGTTTTTTAATCAACAGAGTAACACTTAATCACGAATTCAACTTCTTAAGCCATATTTTCCTTCCTCACTCACAAATTCGACTTCTATAAGCCATATTTTCCTTATACTTTATTTGTTTTCAGTGATTTTCTTGATTGTTATTCCTTTACCGGCGTCCTTCTTAAAATGTTAATCCTACTTCACTATTGGATTTCAATAGAAGTTGATTGTACTTAATTAACACAATAGAGTTGAAAGTTAACTTAAGAGTAATAAAAATAGCATTGGAAAAGAAGGATTGAAAGAATATATGTGTAACCCAGTGGGGTAGCTCAAGTGGTAAGTGAGCTCTCTTTGTGGGGAGGAATTTCGGGAGAACCCGGGTTCAATTCCCACAAGTGACGATTCCTCCTCAGCTAGCTCCCGTGCCTCCCAGAGCGAACGTGGGTGGACCCCGTCTCCGACGGAGAGAAAGACTGCTCCCATGTGTCCACCCACCCACCCCCTCCGACGGAGAGAAAGACTGCTCCCATGTGTCCACCCACCCACCCCCTCCGACGGAGAGAAAGACTGCTCCCATGTGTCCACCCACCCACCCCCTATGAGTCCTTGTGGACATCTGTGCTCCTGATGTAATGTAATATTGTGGCTAAGATTTAATTGATTTTTTATTCTAAATTATTGACAGATTAAGAGATATGGGTAGTCACGTAATTGAGTTGTGATTTCATAATTGATAATTTAATAATTATAATTACTATGTGGGTGTTTAAATTGTAAAAGAATAATTTTTCTGATTTTGCATGTTCTTAGGTTCCTAAAACAAATATTTCATCCACGTTGTCGTCGACCACTGTGGTGACGTTGCACAGTGATTCGAGACCATCGTGGATGAATACTCCGACGACAAGTAATTTTTTCCGGCGACAAGTAATATGACTGTTGTTTGCTTCTCGTGATGCCCATAGCATCTGTTGTTCAATCGTCTGTGATGGGGATTCTTATAGATAAATGCTTATTTGGGGGGTGGGGGGGGGGTTTGAGTGTGTGTTGCCCCCCTGTGGCTAAGGTTGTGTGTTTGTTTTTCAATTACAGTGGTGTTAGCCTGTGTTTAAGTTTTTGGGGAACTGTGCTGGTTGTTACTATTAATTGTGCAGCTTATGGTTCGTTAGTTGTGTGCGTTAATTTACTGTGTAACAGGGTGTTGTTTTTTGTTGCTATGTTTCGAAGAGTTTTCCAGAGTCCTAGGGTATATCTAGTGTTGTTGTGTTTTAGTGTAGGCGTTTATGGACTACCCGTACTCTGAATATTTCTAAACATACAGTTCAAACACTCCGTCCACTGTTAATCATCTCCTTCACTTTTTTACCTATACTTGTTAGATTCTTAAAGCAATACATCAGTAATCCAATCCGATCATGTGTCTTTGACCTGGAGGTAAAATAATTGGTTAGTGTATTTCCTTTAGTTTAACTCAGAATATATGTTCGATTAATACAGATTGAATGGTAGTTTAATGCAGGTGTTGTCGGGTGTTTGTTGACTTAAAATTGTAGAGATGAACAAATCTATCCTTGAAACGAAAGTGGATTTTTTTTTTGTGGTGTTCCTTAACTTTTAGTTCATGAGAGAGGGTTAGCATGAACCTATTTCACAGTACCCGTCGATGGCGTACTACTACCAGTTGATTGAACTTTTGGCTTGTTTCTTGCCATGGTGCACGTATATTATATACCTAAATAAGATACTGCATATATAAATGCTATTAATTCTCAAATTGGAAAAAATATATATAAATGCTCTTATAGTAATTATTCCGCGGTAGTTACCATCGCTATCATTAACATCTATCTCAGTGTCTCAGAGACGCATTCATTCTGTTTAATATTAGAGTTTTTAGTTTTGGTGTATTTGTATCCCATTGTTTTCTTAATAAATATATTACGTATGGGGATAAAGACTTGTTTGGGTTCTACAGTTCTATTAGTAAAGTTCCTTTATTTTTTCATCATAGTGGAGCTTCAACATTACTACGGCTATACGAAGCACAGATGATTTGTGCAATTACGTACTAGAACCTAGGCACAAAGAAATCACACAAGAAATGAGACGAAATTTCATAGAGAAACCACCCCGATGTTGTCGTATTTGCACTAGTTGTTTGAACTTGTGGCCGACTTAGCGTTATTAAGCATAACATTGATAGTGGTGGGTTAGTCTTATCAGTAGTGTGTCGTTTGTTAATGGGTCAACTTTGTTCTGCCTTGGTTATGACTATGCGAACACTATTACGCTAAGTATGCTAGTTGCGAAATATGGGCCCTGTGTATCATCGTTTACATGTGTGCAAGGGGGGCTATTTAACTGTGCTAGGTGTACCTAGATACCTTCTCTGTACTGTTTTGAGGTTTATTGTGCTAGACTCCCTGACTCGGTTCACTCCCCTACTATGGAGCTCGTTGGGGGTGTTGCCACATAGTTGGTTTCATTTTTTAAACTGGATTTACTAGTAGGTCAATTTAATGTATTAACTGTCCTTTTTGTCTATCACACTGTTGATTGTCAGGTGGTGTGATTAGTGTTGAATCCCTCTCGGTTGTGGTGGTTTTTTTTTGGGAGGGGGGGGGGGCATTTCCGTTTGTGTATGGTGGTCATTTCTTGTTGGTAGGAACTTAGAGTTTGCGTAGTGTCTTTGGAAGGTCTTGTGTGCAACTACTTTGTTGGATCTGTGTTCGTCCCTACTAGTTGCTCTCTTAGTTTTCCGTTGGTTGTTGTTTTAATGTGGTTCATATAATATTGCAGATAACGTCAACGCTTTGTCCCCATAAACTGGATGCACAGTCACCTACACCTCCAATCACACCAAGTTCTGGGCTTCGAGTTGTGAGAACTCAATAACATCGTACATCGGCCAGTGGTTTGATACAGTTGAGTAAGGTGAGGTGTTTTACTTTGAGTATGCTGTAGTGGTTGCGTTTGATGTTCGACGTAGCACAGTGAAGAAGGACAGAACATGTAACACATTTTTGCGACATTTAGTGTGTTCAAAACAGGGGTTTAAACAAGTTCTCTGTGACCAGTGTGCCAAAGTGGGGGGGGGGGGTGGGGGTGGGAATGATGAAGTAGTTGGGGGTTCGCGCCGTAGGACATCGAGCGGGGTTGGTTACCTAGCTCAGGTTGTTCTGAAATGGGCGAATGCATGTGGGTTCGTTGTGCACCTGTTGGAAATTAGCCACACACACCGATTGTGTAGCTACGCGTCACGGCCCTTCATGCGGTCGAACCGCAACATGGATGCTATCTACCAAAACTTTGTTGCTAGTTGTGCTCAAGTGAACATTGATCATTCTAAATCATTCAAGCTATACAGAGAGTTTGCTGGTGAATTCTCAAATATTGGGGCCACGCGTAATGACTTCCAGAACTTAGAATGAGATTTGTTGGCATTAATTAAGCGTTCGGATGTACAAATGGTTATTGATAAATTCCGTGGGAGACAGGAACGATGTGGCGAGTTTTTCTTCGACTACGCCGTGGATGCAGAAGAGCAACTTTGCAAGTTATTTTAGACGAACCGTGTTGCACGGGAGACTTACGCTTGTTTTGAGGATGTTATGTCGTTTGACTTGACCTATGACACTAACAAGTGAGTAATTTTGTTTTTAACGTTGACACAGTTGACGTGGTTTTGTTGTTGAACATCCTAGCTTTCATTTTACTATGTGTGGGGTTTTATTCGTATCAAGTGCTGGATTTTGGATATTGGTTGTCTCTAAATGGGAATGCCCTCACACTTGTCTAACACCATAAATGTATAGTTGCAGGTACAAATTGGTTTTTTCTCACTGGAATTGACAACCATAAGTGATGTGTGGTGTTTGGTGCTTGGTTGCTTGCCAACGAAGATGTGGCCTCCTATGTTTGGTTGTTGGACAACTTTAAGCGTGCAATGGGCCGTGAGCCTATTTGCACAGTTACAGACCAGGACCCGCTATGAGAATAGTTGTGCCACAAGTTTTGGAGCATACACATCATAGATTCTACATGTGGCATATAATGTCTAAGGTCGTTGAGAAAGTTGGGCCAGCATTAGCTAAGTGATGGTAAGAATGTATACCGGAGTAATATTGATAAGTAAGTAAGAATAGTTTGAGTACAAGAGTTTTAGTACAATACAGTGGGTAGTCAATACAATAGTATAGTGTGTAATCAACAAAGTATCCCCCCATCCTCTACCACAAGTCTGCTACTTATATTATGGTTGCAACGGCTCCTCTTCCAGTGAGTGTAACGGAGTGCTGGTAATGGTGAGCTACATTGAGTGCTGGTAATGGTGAGCTGCATTGAGTGCTAGTAATGGTGAGTCGTTGGAGTAATTATCACCATCAATGTGTCGTCTTTGTGTAACGGGTGTCCGTTTGTTGCCTTCGGGTCAGCGCTGATGATTTGTCAAGTGTTGATGCCCAATTATCCTGTCACCAATCCCCCCCCCCCCCCCCCCCCCCCC
>NC_044926.1:20817549-20819374 GCF_003576645.1 Ipomoea triloba | reverse complement strand
CCAACCCCCCCCCCCCCCGCCCACTCCCTAACCAACGAGAGTGGTTGAGGTGGTTTGGGAGTAATAACGTGTGTAAAAATTGTTTTTTTTTTTATCGAATGGTAAGAGAATTGTGGCCGAGGTGCGGGACCTCGGCCATGGCCGAGGCAGCCTCAGTCAATTTTTGGCCGAGGTTTGACCTCTACCAAAATTAATTGGCCGAGGTATGACATTAGCCAAGTGTTAATTAATTTTTTTTTTGTTTTGTTGTTTTTCTTTTTGTTTTTGGGCGTTCTGTGTGCGAGCTCACTTCGACCAACCGTAGGCTCGGTCAAAGGTCAGCTCTCCCGTTAGGTAGCTAGCGAGATCGGATCTCGTGTCGGTCCTAAGGGACTAGAGTGTGGTGTTTTTGAAATCAAGCCTCCGGCTTGACCCAAAACGACACTCTCCCGTCAGGTAGCTAGTGAGATCGGATCTCGTGTCGGCCCTAAGAGAATAGAGTGTGGTGTTTTCGTAGCAAAGCCTTAAACTTTACCCAGAAAACACTCTCCCGTCAAGTAGCTAGCAAGATTGGATATCGTGCCGACCATAAGGGAATAAAGCTTTATTTTATTTTATTTTCACGGAATTTGAGAGGTGACGCCACTCGAAGAGGTGACGCTACTTGAGGAGGTGACGCCACTTGAAGAGGTGACGCCACTCGAGGAGGTGACGCTACTTGAGGAGGTGACGCTGCTTGAGAAGGTGACGCCACTTGACGAGGTGACGCTACTCGAGGAGGTGACGTTGCTCGAGGAGGTGACGTTGCTCAAGGAGGTAACGCCGCTTGAGGAGGTAACGCTACTTGAGGAGGTGACGCCGCTTGAGGAGGTGACGCCGCTTGAGGAGGTGACACCACTTGAGGAGCAGGACGCCACTGGATAAAGAAGAGGCAAACGCCGCTAATGAGGAGGCGGACGCCCTGCTTGGCCTTGCATCCCTGCTACTAGCTAGGCCATCATCGCCACCGTCTGTTGAATGGCATGCACCGCCACTTGGAAGTCCGTGGCTTGGATGGGAGCAGCATTCACTGGGAGGGGAGTGCAGCACCATCGTGGTTGTTGTTGAGTTGGCTACGGAGATCACCCTCTCGACGATGATTGTTATTGATCTGGCTACGAAGATCACCCTCGCGGCGATCTCCCACATGATTACTGTTGAGCTGCTCACGAAGATCACCCGAGGCGTGACCATTGTTCACTTGACCCGCCAAGGAGCAGGCTTTTTGGCCCGCCCCGCCTCGCAAGCCCATATTGACAGCTATAATAATATGGAGTAATACATACTGATATCATACTAGCTTCTAGCCTATGCTTAGCACTATATTCCATCAAATTACACCTTGCACAGGAAATGTGCAAAATCGCCCACACAACACAGAGCAATGCCACATTTTTGAAATCCCCACACAACAATCACCCTCTAGCGACCAAGACCGAGCCCCCCTACCCGTCAGTTATCTATCCTAGCAACAAAACGGCATAAAAACCCCCTTACCTCGAACCAGGTGGACGACCTCAGCCGATCAGCGGCGAGACTCAAGTGGTAGAAGGCGGGATATCACGGCTGTGCAGTGGACGAGGGATTTCCGGCGATGACGGATCGTTGTAGCAGAGTAGCAACGGGCATTGGTGTCGGTGGCGGCGGATATGGCAGACGGCGACGGTGAGCTTTTTACGTCGCAGTATACTTTGAATAAACGAAGGCCTCGCCAAACTGTGCAACCCAACCCTTGAGCCCTAATTTTTGAATAAAAAAAATATTAATAAAACCAAAAGACCTCCTCCCCCCCCCCCCCCCCCCCCCC
>NC_044926.1:20706499-20817216 GCF_003576645.1 Ipomoea triloba | reverse complement strand
CCCCCCCCCCCCCCCCCCCCCCGATCGACGAGCAATAAACCCCGCAAATCTCAAAAATACCTCTGCACAAATACTCCCCCAATTATCTAGCCTAAACATGAGTTTTTTAATGAACAACCCACTTTTAATCTACACCATTGATCTCATTATTTGAAAGGCCAACAACTGTGCACATGGACTCATATAATAAACATGACTCATTTAAACATTAGTGCACATGGACTCATACAATGGTGAGATCACATTATCCATATGAGATTGTGAGATCAAATCGTACTCGTTAAAAATTTTAAGCGAAGGGATATGATTTGATTGTTATTGGTCTAGGCGCCTTGTTTTTAAATTGTAGGGGTATTTGAGTAATTAGTGGGCTTTGTGCATCATTTATTTTGAGATTACCAATTGTAGGGGTATTTGAGTAATTAGTGGGCTTTGTGCATCATTTATTTTGAGATTACCAACAACCGTTTCTTTTAAGTAAAAAGTTAACACCATATTAAACTATGATTCACATAGCTATGTGGATCATAGTTTACCGTGTAATGATTGTAAGACTGCTTAGGCTTTGAGTTGACCTATGATCAGCTACGAATGCCCCACAACTCAAAACACCAAACTTAGAAGAAAATATGTTCCATTGCAATCATTATTGTGTGGACCACGGTAAAAAAACACATAAAGTATATTATTCTAACTCATAAAATACATTATTCTAAAATATAGATACATTATTGTAACTCATAAAATACATTATCTTACCCAGAACGTTTGTTATTCTAACATGCGTGAGCAGCAAGAAATTTTTTTTAAGTGACCCACACAGCTATATGGACTATTGGCAACAAATAATTTGTTGTTCCATTGTGATAAAATACATAATGGGCCTAATGGAAAAATCTAATGTATTTAAAAGCTCAATAAGAACCCGCCCAAGCCGCCTTCTGCTGGTTGTTATACAATAGACTATGGACCACACAACTATGGAACATGGCCTGAAAACGACATCATTTCTTTAAGTAAAGAAACGGAAGCCGTTAAATTTTAACAAATCCCGTATTTTGGGTGGGTCAAAAGTCAAAACAAAATGAAACTATAGTGTCTAAAATGAAACTGAATAACTTATCTCGCGTATTGTGTTTATATTATTAAATGAAACTGTAATTGAATTATAATGATACTTTAATTATGCTGAAATGAAATTGCAATATATATAAAATGAGACAAAATAACAGGTCTCACTATAATAAGACTACTGTATATATAATGCCAAATGAAACTGTAGTTGAAACGAAATGAAACTTTAATTGTGCCGAAATGAAACTACAATGTATATCAAATGAGACTGAATATGTTATACAATCAAAACTAATTACACAGAACTGATGTCGTTTCTTTTCAATAAAAGAAACGACTACGACACCATTTTGGACCATGGTCCACAATAAAAATTTGTCGCCTTCTACGCTGCAATTTATATCGTGGTCCACGGTATAACGATTGGCCTTTAGGGATGACAATAGGTCGGGGAGGACTACATCCATCACCCGAACCACCTTATATTTTCTCCACCCACCCCCACACCCACCCCCACCTGTATTGGGTGAAATTTTTCAAAATTCACCCCACCCCACCGAGTGTGAGTGCCCACTATGGGTACCCGCCACTTATCATCTTATTATTTTTTCTCAAAAAATAATATTTAAATTACTATACATAATAAAATAATCAAATTCATTAGTTACACTAAAACATAAAATAATATAAATATTTAAATATAATAACTAAGTTGTTAATTTTCAAAATTAAACTTAATAGTTTAGATATAAAAATAGTAAAAAGTAGTTATGAACATATACTGCATTGTAATAGAGTAGTAGTATTAAAAAAAAGATATAAAAATAGTAAAAAGTTACACAAAGTTATAAAAACTTTTATAAATAACCACATACTAGTACATATTTTAATATATATTTAACCCCACACATGGTGGGTCAGGTGAGATTTTAAGCGAGTTTTGTACATAGAATTCGAATCTAACACGACCCATAATTAATTTACTCTTTGTTGTTGTTGTAGATTTACCCTGACTCACTACCCACTATCACCCAAAAAAATCCGACCCATGCAGAGTGGATTCGGTAGATATCTATGGGCGGATTACAATTGTCATTCGCCTTCTTAGACTTGGCAATTATGGACACGGCCTGTTAACACGACACGAGACCGACACAAAAATAACATGTTAGTGTTTAGTCTTAATATGTCCCGGGTCGTTAACGGGTTGACCCGTTATGTTTCGTGTCTTAACGGGTCATCCCGTTAAACCTGTTAATACTATCGTGTTAACCCGTTTACACGAACCTATTTACACAAACTTGTTTATAACCCGTAAGAACCATTGTCATTTAGGTAAGAGCCATTGTGATGAATGAGATTACAAAAGATATCATGAACATGACTAACAATGAATTTACTACATTAGGTCAAGATCCTACACCAATTATTGATGTTCAACAATTTGAAATTTGAATTTTTATTGTGTTAAATTTTATTCTAAAAATTAGTATGGACTTTTTTAATTATGATTGTTGGATATTACTTATCATTTTATAAATGTTATAAATTGAAACTTTTTTAGTTTGTTTGATTGAATTGTAGATTATATATATATATATATATATATATATATATATATATATATATATATATATATATATATATATATAGCTTAACTTTAAATTTTAGTTTCTTTTAAAAAATATTAATAGGTTTAGCGGGTTTAAACCGATTTCGTGTCATATTGTGTCGACACGACTCAAACTCTGTTAATGTCTATCGTGTCAATTCGTTTAATACGTTAATTTTTAAAATAATTTGCTGCAACCAGCAGCAACTAAAATTTCTGCTGCTGGTTGCAGCATAAAATTTTTGTGAGTGCATGCACTGATTTTATCGAATGATATTTGATGAGTGTGAGTGCATGCACTGATTTTATCGAATGATATTTGATGAGTAAATCTGGTTTTTGTGACGGAAATATTGAAGTGCTGTTCTTATCTTTGCTTCGTTGCTGAGTAGCGGTGTCGAACTGTTGCATCTTCGGCATTCGTTGCTGAGTAGCGGTGTCGAACTGTTGCATCTTCGGCACTTGAATTAACTTACTGAATAGGAAACTATTTTTAGATTTCTGATGAATTAACTTACTGAATAGGAAACTATTTTTAGATTTCTGAAAATCTTGAAAAGTTTGGGGTTTGAGGGTCGGATTTCTTCTATTTATATTAATGAAGAAAAAGTCTACAGAAGTTCTATTCTGACAGAGTCAATGAAAGTTATTAACTTTTTAAATACCAGTAGACTTTTAAATACTCTATAGAAGTCTGAATCGAATACCAGTATACTTTTAAAGAGTTTTGAAAAGTCTAAATCCAATACCGGTAGACTTTTAAAGAGTATTTAAAAGTCTAAATTGAATACACCCTCCTTAATCTTATTGTGTTCAATTGATTATTGTGTAGACCTGTTAACCCATCCTTATACACGAATTGTCAGGTCTACCTTCTCTGTCCAGATTAATATACGGAGTATAAATATATATTCATCCTCTCGGACCGGCGTGGTCGTGACTGTGCGGTATTGTAGTGCAGGATTAAGCTTTTCGAAATGGGAAGTGAGGATGAAAGCTCGATCGAGGCGGCGGCGGCAGCCCGTAGGGAGCGGCTCAGGGCCCTCAGAGCTGCCCAAGAGCTTCTCGAAACCCCCGACGATGATAAGGAAGCTAGCCAAGACCAAGAAGAAAAGTAAGCATTACAATAACTGCCTAAATCTTTTAGCAAATTTCAGTTCTCTACTGTGGGTTTTGGTGATATGATACGGACTAAGAATTTTGTAGTTAGGGTTTATATCCTTTGTTAATTTCTCAATTTCCTTTTATCCGTTGTTGATTTTGTTTGTTTGTTGTTGTTATTGGATTTTCTTTTTGGTAGTGATGAGAATTTCCAAATGAAATTCCGAAATTATCTGCCTCAAGACAAGCACCTTCAAGAGGGTAAACTTGCCCCTCCGGTATTACCCAAGTTCGATGACCCTATGGCAAACCTAACTCCACCTGAAGACAAAAAGGAGAAAAGTGAGGATCCCTTCTTGAATATTGTCCCGAAAAAACCGAATTGGGACCTGAGGAGAGACGTACAGAAGAAGCTTGACAAGCTTGAGAAGCGCACACTCAAGGCTTTGCATCAACTAGGGGGTATGCTATTTATTCCACTTCATTCCTTTTGTGATAATACCATGGTGGCCTGCCAGTCACACTTATGTTTCTTGTTTGGTTTATATCTGTGCTTAAATATGCATATGATCTCCTTTTTTTTATTTTTTGAGATTTAGTACAGTCTGAAGCTGTCTTCTCTGCTTTCTTTCTTTTTATGTTTAAGAAAGTAATTTACTTAATCTCATTTTCATTTTGTACTTTTTCCTGGTTGAACATCACACTATCCAAGCAACTACAAGAGTAATTTTATGTCGTCCTAAAGGGCATCTCCAAAGAAGACACGAAAACACCATTTTGGTGTAAAAATTTGGTGCAACCTTCCTCCAAGGAAGACAACAAATTCTACACCAAAATGGTGTAATGAATAGTGTTTGAATAGACTTTGGTGTAATTGTGTAAATGGGTTTGAGATGAAAAATGTTTGGTGTAAGAATATCTAGAGAATATTCTCTTTGGTGTAAAATTTGGTGCAAAATTTAGTGTAAGAGGTTGGGTATATGAGCTGTTGACCGTCTTGAGTTTGGCCTTTCAAAGGATATTTTTAGGTTCCTTCATTATTGCATTAGTTATAATTGTGTTTTGGGATATATAGAATTTTGATCCACCACTGGAAATATGATAGTGATGAAACTATGTGAGGAATTCAAAGAACTACCATATGTTTTGAAAGTTGGTATTTTCTGTTTGAAAAATAGAATGATTTTGACAAGGCGAAGTGCACACTCCTATAAAGTACGGACTGGGATGCAGTTTAGCATTGGTTAATTCTTTGTTTCACTTGTTGAGAGAAGGTTAAAAACTAAGGGGAAGAAGGTGGATTTCAATAGTTTCTTTTCTTGAACTTAGCTCTTAACATTTAAAACATTAAACATATTGAGAATTTCCCTACACATGGAGAAGGTATGCACACTCTGCTATAGTTGTCCCAAAGGCATACCTTTTTAGTGCCTGATGCCTTAGCTCAGCTTCCTCTTCTGCCTAATTTTCAGATCTTCAAGATATATACACGTGCCCTGCATCTGTCTTTATGCGTACAGGGTTTAACAAGTAGTTTGGTTTAGTTTTGAATTTGCTTCCCCCTATCTCTCGTTTCCTTACAATGTGTGCATAACATGTACTGCGCATATATGTGTGTTTCGGCATGTGCATGTAGACAGGTATTTATATATCGCTTTTGGTGGTTTGCTTATTCTTTATGGTATTTAGGTGGTATGTTTATGCTGTTTTTTCTGTGTCCTATTTATTTAAATTTTGTTGTTCTATTAAACATCTTGAGATTACAAAATACTCATTGGTGACAATTGTGTGACTTTTGAAGTTCTCCTAACCTTCTGCAAAATTGCTCCTTTTTTTTTTTGGTTGTTGTAGAGGAGGAAGAGAAGAGAAGATTGGCTGAAGAACAGGGCACAAATTCTTGAGATTAAACTGAAGCTAACCAGGTGATTAAATGTTGATCAAAGTATAACCTTACTTATGTAGCTTTTTACCATTAGAGATGATGCATAATTTGTTTTATTATGAATTAATCAAATCAAGATTTGAGATGTGATTTGGTGTTAAAGATTGTCATATTTACCTATTATCTTGAATTGACTGATTATTTTTTTCATGAATTGTTACATTCTGCGTTACTAAATGAGGGAAAGTTTATGATGTAGATTGACACACATTTTTCGCTTGGGTGTAACTCAAAAAGTTTTGGAGTAAGTTTTAGGTTTGTACTAAGGACAAATTATTAAATAATAGAGTTTTTCTATTAAATGATTGATTAACTGATAACTTTGAATAGGATGCTCTAGTACAAATTATTAAATAATTAAAGAGACACATATTACGTATGTAGCATCTTCACTTACTATGTAAAAGAAGGTTTTGAAATGTCTAAGTGACACTATTTCATTGGCTAATAACTTATTACATAGGTTATTAGTAAGGGGGTGTTTGGTAATAGCTGTTAGCTGATTGGGTTAGTGGGTTTGACTATTTGATAGCATTACCTGATTGTAGATAGATGTTTGGTAAATTAGCTGATAGCTGATAGCTGATAGCTAATTATATGCAAAATGACTTTCTCAAAAAGGTGATCGAAAAAACTGTTTTGCCATAAACTTGACTAGCTTTTTGAATTTTAGCATTTTGGAACAATAAAATGTTACAAAAAGCATGTTTAACCAAGTCAAACAGGTCATAGTGGTCAAATAAATAAAAATTGGTTGATAAGCTAATTATGTTATCAAACATGGCCTAAATTATTTAATATACAACTATTGAGTTATGTTGTAGACCCTATATTTTCTCCCCTAATACAAGTAGGTGGCGTGAATATAACCCATATAAGATTAGGAGGGAGAGGGGGAAAAAAGCATAAATGAATTTATGAACAATTCATTATGGTTAAAAATAGTTGTAGAAATACATCTAATTTGTACTCCGTAATTTCACAATTATTATTTCTCTATGTAAGTATCTATTATATTTACGGTTTAGGGTTTAGGGTCAATGTGATCCTGCATGGTTAAAAATTGATGTGGGCGTAGAACGCACTCCGATTGTAATTGATTTATACTTAGTCAAGGTATGGTTCTACGATTGTAATTGATTTGTACATAGTCAAGGCATGTTTACCATATGACCCAGTATGATTATGGCCTATATTCTACTCGAAATCTTAAAAAACTCTAAACATGAAAGTTGTAGCACACTTTCTTAAATTTCCATGTACACTCAAATTACCTTGATTGGACTTTATATGAGGGAGATATGACATATATATTTGACATGTTGCAGGATGGTTTCCTTGAGGTGCGCATAAGGTTCTTCTGATTTTTTAGTATTAATGTGTCCCAAATCTTTGAAAGTGCTCATCGTGAAAGTTGTAGAGGACTAATTTAGCTTTCCATTGATACTCTTTTTTTTTGAGATCAGCTTTTCATTGATACTTTAATCACCTCAATTAGACTTTGTATGACTGAATTATGGCCAAAATACTTTTAACGCATCGCAAATTGTCACGTTTTACCATTCTTACTTAGAAATACTTGAAAATCAAACAATAAAGAACTAAGTATCAAAATTCAATCAATGTAAACAAGAAATTGATCAGAAGTATCAAAATTCAATCAATGTAAACAAGAAATTGATCAAATTGATATGAAATAGCTAATGTAAATAAGTGTATTTGAGTACTTATAAAATGCCCTTACTTGAGGTTTTTTCTTGCCATAAGAAAAATCCAAAATGAATGACTAATTCAACTAAAATAATAAATTAAAATAGAAAAAAAAATATCGCAGGAAATCCAATTATTTCTTCTTTTTTTTTTTTTGAAAACAGAAACCCAATAATTTCTAATTATTCCGCCAGTAATTTTTTTTTAATTGAATTAGGATGATTCACAAGCAAGCCCAATAAAATAAACCAATAAAGCTAAGCTAGCAATTTATATCGTGGACAAGGGTGAACAATGCATTGTGCACCCCGTATCAAAACGACGTCGTTTTGGTTATTTTAATTAACGGTTTGTCTTTTTGGAAATAATGTTTTTCGTTTCTATTGGTCTATGTATTTGTGTTAATATTTTGTATATTCTTTGAATGCATTCTGTTTATTGTAGACTACAATTCTGTGTATTCATGTTAGAGTACTTAAACATAGGTTGTGATGTATTTTGTGTAATTGAATGTTAGGAGGATGATTTCTATGCAGTTGTGTCAATATTCTGTGTATTCTCTGAAGTCATTTTGTGTATTCTAGACAAGAATTCTATGTATTCCCTAAAGTCATTCGAAACGGCGTCTGCTCAGTAACAGTACGACGTCGTTTCAGACCAGGGTCCACTGGTATAACGATTGAGCTAAGCATCAACCAATTCAATAACTTAAATACCTGATGAGGCTGTGCTTGATCAATCAGTTGTTATGTCATGGACCTGGGTCCGTGTTCATAATTTCATAACTTTATGTTCACAATTTCATAACTCCATGTTCACAGTTTCATAACTTAATGTTCAAAGTTTCATAATTTCATGTTCACAATTTCATAGCTCTACGTTCACAATTTCATAACTCTATGTTCACAATTTTATAACTCTATGCTCACAATTTCATAACTGTATGTTCAATAGTATCAAAACTCTATGTTCAACAGTATAACACAATTTTTGAATCTATATAACAAAATTGTGAATATAGAGTTCAAAAATTGTTAATATTGAGTAATGTAATTTTGTATATTGATTATTGAGATCTAAAATTGTGAATATAGAGTTCTAAAATTGTAAATATAGAGTTCTAAAATTGTGAACATAGATCTGGTCCATAGCATAATTTGCCTTGATCAATAGTTATACTATGAATCTGGGTCCACCATGTAAGGTGGATCCATGTCCGTTTATATATTAAATGTTCACAATTTGAATAGTAGGGATAGCATCAAGCATTAAGCCTACTCCCTCAAGAAGGTTTTGCACTCTTTTTCTTATTTCCTCTTTTCTTCCTCACTCATTATTATTTTTTTTTATCAAAGAAAGCACTCACAAAAACAAACACCCAATTATTTTCAACTTCTTTACACTCTTTTTCACCATTCCCCCTATTTTCTTCAACAATCTAATTTTCAACTCCTTCCCCTTTTCCTATTTCATCTCCAATTATTTCATCCTCACCCTCCTTTTCTCCACCAACATGGTTGCGAAAAGTGACAACTTTAAGCATATTCATAACACCCTCTTTTTGCACTAGACTCATTGGTTCTCCTTTCAGACACAACTTTTTGCTTTTGTTGCTTTGCCGAGATATACTTAATTTGGTGGATTCGACCTTGCAACTGATTTGTGAGTATTAGTTTGATTATCAATTCCTTGTCTCATTGTGCTGTTTTGATTTTTTACAAATTTTACTACTTGAACTTTATTTGTTAAAGTAGTAGTAGAATTAGTCAGTTTCTCCGGGGTTTGAGAACACGTAAGATTGTAGCCAAGCCCGACTCCCGAGGGTTTTTGCATACGTATCATTTTATCCATTATTTTGGATGATTGTGTAAATGATGCTTTTACTTTCCTGAGGTTATGTTCTCTAACCTCTCTAACTTTGCACTCTTCTTGAAGTTGAATGTTTTATGCTTTCAAGTTTCTCATCTCAATTTGAGCATTTTGCAACTTTGAGCTATTTCCTCTTTTTCAAGAATCAACAAATTATTACGCTCTTTGATATGAGAGTGAGTGGCCATAAATTATTGACAATCTTTCACTAGACTTAGAAAGGATTCTTTGGTATTGAAAGATGAGTCTACAAACTCGAAGGAGTTTGACGTTACCTCATCGTCAGTTTCATGAGCCATTACACATTCTTCGTCTGAGTCAAAATCAATTGTTTTGCTCACTAGACATATAGTAGTGTTCTTTCTTCTTGTGAAGAGATGCTTGATGATTCATCAGATTCTCTTTGATAGGGAATATACCCTGGGTATACGGTCCTAAGTACTTTATATGTATATCGGTATACAAGTATGGGCATGAGTCTATAAAAGGGACCCTAATCCTTCATGATCGAAAAGGGCTTTTGGTCCCTTCTCTCCTCTCCTTCTCTCTTTCTCTCTAGACTAGAACACCAAGCAATGCTCTCTCTTCTCTCTAAATTATTCAAGAACTATCAATACAAAGAATGAATTGAGAGCTACTATGTTTATCTACATTATGCTTCACATATATTGCTATATACTGGAATACATGAAGGGATTAATCCTTATCACACTTGATTCCAATGGATCATTTATGTGTACTTTTCACTTCTCCCGTTTGAATCTTTTCTCCTTGGTCTTGAATTCTTCATGCGGAGGGTTATAAGCATTTGCATTTTGATTTTTATTTACCTTTGGTAAATGTCCTGGCTTCCTACAATTGTAAGTTTGTAACACACGTTGGTGTTATCTTCAAGAAATTCCTTTCTTGGTCTTCTAGATGAACTTCCTTGCTGTGATTTTTTGACGTTGTTCTTCCGCACGAATTTCCTGACAAAAAAGGCAAATTGTTCGTCAGTCAAGCAATCACTAGTACCTACTGACCTGAATGTGGATGGTTGTTCGGCCAGCAATGCAGTAGTCCTTTTTTTCTCGTTCATCTTTAGTTCTTGCCTTCATTTCGAATTCATATGCTTTGAGGTCACTGAAAAATTTATCAGTGGATAGTGTTCTAAGATCTTTGTGATCTTTCATTGCAGTAACCTTCATATCCCAGCATCAAGGTAATCCACATAACACTTTTAGAGATATTTCTTTCTGGGTGATGGTTTTACCCAGATTATTGATCTCTCCTAAGATCTTCATATATACTTTCATTTGATGAGTGTCCTTTTCTTGTTCGTCGCCTTCTCCGGTTTTGATGAGTGTTTCCCATATATCTTTCGCAGTAGTGCACTTTATGATCTTTGGGAATATGGTGTCATCTACAGCTTTGAATAAGATGTCTTTGGCCATGTTGTCTAGGTTGCTTCGAAGTTTATCATCTGGAGTCCACTCAAGTTTACGCTTTGGAACGTATGATGGAGCATCTGGACTTAGTAGTGAAGCTGTATTGACCTTCATTATGGTGATGGGACCATCTGTAATGACTAGGGGTGTCAAAGCGGTCCGCCCCGCCCCGCGAAGCCCGTGGGCGTGAAAATACCCAGCCCAAGCCCGCCCCATGCGGGCCTACGAGAAAATTTACATTTTTTAAAAAAATTATTTAAAATCAATTTCATAGATATAATAATAATAATAAGAACATTTAATATTCTAAAAATTCACCCTTCACGCCACAATGATAAAAATCCATCCATCCACATATATATAATAATAAAAATAAGAACATTTAATATTCTAAAAATTCACCCTTCACACCACAATGATAAAAATCCATCAATCCACAATCTTAAAAATTCACAATGATAAAAATCCAAAACACATCAAACATCATAAACACATTGCACGTAAGACATAACCACATAGTAATATAGTGTCTCAACTCTCAAAATCTAAACATAACAACTAGCAACAATATTGTCTTCAATTCAATCCACTCTTCAAGTCTTCAAATTAGTGTCTAAGTAATGAAAGTGACCCCTAAAAACTCAAATGAAACTGGGACAATTTTTTCAACATCATTAGCATCACCATCATCTATACATTTACATCAATTAAAATAATAAAAACATAATAACCATATATCTTTCGCAGTAGTGCACTTTCAGATCTTTGGGAATATGATGTCATTTACAACTTTGAATAAGATGTCTTTGGCCATGTTGTCTAGGTTGCTTTGAACTTTATCATCTGGAGTCCACTCAAGTATAGGCTTTGGAACGTATGATCGAGCATCTGGACTTAGTAGTGAAGCTGTATTGACCTTCATTATGGTGATGGGACCATCTGTAATGACCAGGGGTGTCAAAGTGGGTCGGCCCGCTCCACCGTGGGATTTTTTGCAGGCTTTTGCCGGCCGACCCGCAAAGAGCGTGGGCTGGGAAATACCTAGCCCAAGCCTGCGCCCCATGCGGGCCTACGAGAAAATTTAAATTTTTTTATTATTTAAAATCAATTTCATATACATAATAATAAAAATAAGAGCATTTAATATTCTATAAATTCACCCTTCACATCACAATGATAAAAATCCATCAATCTACAAATCCATCAATCCACAATCCTAAAAATTAACAATGATAAAAATCCAAAACACATCAAACATCATAAACGCATTGCACATAATTAAGACATAATCACATAGTAATATAGTGAGTGTCTCAACTCTCAAAATCCAAACATAACTACTAACAACAATATTGTCTTCAATTCAATCCACTCTTCAAGTCTTCAAATTAATGTCGAAGTAATGAAAGTGACCCCTGAAAACTCAGATGGAACTGGGACAATTTCTTCAACACCATTAACATCACCATCATCTATACATTAACATCAATTAAAATAATCAAAACATAATAACCATAATAATTGAATCATAAGAAAATTAAAAATTTTGAAGTATTCTACTAGAATTGATGAAGATATACACACGCGAAATTATCCTAACAAATTAGCATTATAATTATAAATTATAATAATATAAAGAAAATGAAAATCTGGAATATAGTAGCGTTTATATAAATGGAGCATTCATGATTCATGATCCGGAAATCCATAATGTATATAACAATGAATTTTTTTTTTTTTTTAACACAGAATAATCATTGTATTGAAATAAAAAAAGCAGTAACTAGCTAAGGATGGGATATTTAAAGATCAAATTTGGGGATATTATTTTACTTGTATGGATCAACATCATAGGATTTAGCCTCAACACAGATTGCGGTCGGCAGTGGTTACCAGATAATAAGTTTTTTTTTTTTTTTTTTTTTTTGAAAATAAAGAAGCGCTTATTCATTTAATCATAAGCGGAAGCGATTACAAATAGAATCGATGAAACAGTATACTATTCCTTACCGTCAGACATAGAAACAACTTTCCTAGTAATGCTATAAAGAACTTGATTCGCAGACTGTTCAACAAATTTGAAGCTGAATTCGTTGGATGAACTTAAAGCTTCTTTAATATCATTGAAAAATCCATCAAACGTAGTCAAGACTAACTTTGGTTGAAAAGTCTTACACATCACCTGAGTATATGTTTTCCATATGTCGTTCATTGACAATATATCCATCGAGCTAAGCTGCAGATGCTCTTTTTCATTGTCATCTTTGTCACCCAAGATGAAGTTCACATACGCCATGGCCAACTTATATGGTTCACACTTATGAAAAAAAGAACTCGCCAAAAGAACGAGAAGAAAACAAACTCGTCACACAAACGAGAGAAAGACACAGAAAATAAACAGAACACAAAAGGAAAGAGAAACAACATTACACCACCTCTTAAACTTTATTTTATGGATCCACTAGAATCAAACCACCTCTTTATCCATATCTGGCAAAATCCATAAACTTTAGATCTTTGGAACTATCGCAACATCCTTGAAAGGTTGATGGCTAATTCGGTAGTGGAATTTATTATGAAACTAAAAAAAAAATCAAGAAATAAAAGAAAATAGGATACCGCTGGCCAAGAAATGAAGCTCCGTCAAAGGCTCAAAGCTTCGGCCAGAGGCCGAAGGCCACCGGATGAAGAATTAAGGTTTCATGCAGTGAGGCAGATAGAGAGGTTTTTACCAGATAATAAGTTTTGTCAACTTGATCTGCAATATTAAATTGATTTTATTGAGATGATCTAATAAGTTTTCTCAACTTGATCTGCAATATTAAATTGCTTTTGCAACTTGTCAGATAGATTTGAAAATTTCTCCTAATACTTCCCCTTTTTGAAACATACTTTTGTCCAAAAAGCTTTCCATAATCTGACTTGATTTACTTTGGTATTTGTAGCCTCCAAATTTGAAATATCAGCTCGTGTGAAAGCTTGACTTTTGTTGTTGCATACTCACTACACCAAAAAGGTTATTTAGCGGTGGTTAATTTGTTATGGAATAAGGTTCACATTGAACGTGCAATTAGGCCACTGAACGAAAAAAAAGTGCAAATAGGCCACTGAACACTACAAATACATGCAATTTCACCAGATAGCAGGTTGCCTTTTATTTCATCAGGTTGTCTGCTTATGTAGATGGTGAATTGGTATTTTAAAATAATTTTTTAATAATAATAACATTTAAAAAAATTTAAAAAATTAAATGCATGCTTTCTTGTTTTTTTTTTAAATTAATTTAAAAAATTAAAAATACAATGCCTGTTTGTTTGTTTGTTTTTTAATTAATTTTTTAAATTTTTTATTTATTTTATTTTTATTTTTAAAGTTTTGTATTAAAAAAATATTTTAGAATGCCAACTTACCTTCCATGTAAGCAGCAACCTGATGAAATGGAAGGTAATCTGTTATTAGGTAAAATTGCATGCATTTGAAGTGTTGAGTGGCTTAATTGCACTTTTTTTTTCAGTGGCCTAATTGTACTTTGAGGTTACGTTCAATGGCTAATTTGAACCTTATTCCATTTGTTACTTAGCGGCGGTTCAAAACCACCACTAAACTGTTTAGAGACGGTTCTCCAACCATGTCTAAATAGTGTGTCGCAAAGGATTTAGAGACGATTTTAGAAAACCATGGAAATTATTGACCAGCATTGCATTTAGCGGCGGTTTTGAAACCGCCTCTAAATATAAGGTAGTTTACTTTGTTTTTAGTGGCGGTTCTCTAACCGCCTCTAAATATAACTATTAGTTTATTCCTTTAAATTTTAGTGGTGGTTATTAAGTGTTGCTAATTTTTTATTTTTATTTTTAAAATTTTAGTGGCGGTTATTAAGTGTTAGCTAAATATTTTTATTTATTTATTTTTAAAAATTTTAGTGGCGGTTAGTGTCGCTAAATAATTTATAACTACATTATTATATTTTTATAATTATCATTTAATTATGAAGGCAAAAAATTAATTCATTAAATCACAAGCAAGAATGTTTACAAGAAAGACAAGAGGGGTATCAAACCACTCTCTGCAACCTGACTCAGAAATGGCCACCCTAGCAATCGTATGGGCATTTAATTATATTTGTTCAAAAATCTTTATATTAAAATGCCTATTGCAATGACAAGTAAACTCTATGTACACATTTAATTGGGAAAAAAATCAGTTGCAACATTTAATAGTATTCAATAATATATTAATATTTGAGCATAGTAGTATTCAAAAGCAATAGCAAGTGATCAAAAAAGTACTCACCACCAATATTTGATAAACTCAAGCAACAACAAGTGGTGATCTTGATCAGATGAATCAAGTTGATCTTCCAATAATCTGTAGTCTGTTGATTATTGCTTGAGCATAAACAATACTTCGTGAATCAACCTTCTTTTTTCTTATCGTGTTCATAGCATTTTGAACTTCGAGGATTCTTCAATACTACCATCATAGAGTCTTTGATAGAGCCCTTATTAGCATCCATCTTCTTAGAGCTGTTGCTTAGAACTCATGTTAGCATCCTAGAGCTCTTGTTAGCAGCTCTTGTAGAGCATTCGTTGGTATTAGAGCCCATTTTGCATGTAGAATCCTTCTTGCTTAGAATCCATTTTAGAGCTGAAGTTAGAGCCCACTTCACACTAGAGCTTGTGTTAGAGCTCGTTCCCATTTAGAGTCGGTGTTAGAGCTTGTACACATTAGAGCCGGTGTTAGAGATCTTGCGCATTAGAGCCAGTGTTAGAGTTCTTGCAAATTAGAGCCCGTGTTAGAGCTTGTGCACATGGGAGCCGGTGTTAGAGCTCTTGTACACTAGAGATGACTCGAACTGTGTACTACTCGACTCCTTTCCAAACAAGTCTCCTACCATCTCCAGTACTAGGTTCTTAAATGCATACTTTGCTTCAAATACTTTTAAGCTTAGCCCCTGTATATTTCTTCCTTCCAAAAATGTTCACCATCACTTGGTAAATATTCGAAGTTTATTTCTTGCATGCTCGGTGACGGTAATAATAGTTACCGGATGTATTTGAGTATTATTTGTGTAATGTTGAGTACAGTGTTTTGAGTACAGTATCAGTCCAGTGTATGTTTTTTTCTAGTAAGAAGTGTCGTCCTTCTACAAGTGTTGTGAGCCTTTTTATCTTCCACAGCGCAGTAATAGAGCGTTAATGCTAGGAGCGTTGAGCATTAATGCTGAGGAGCTTTGAGGAACCGTTTGAGCATTGATGCTGAGGAGCTGAGGAACGTTGAGCATTGATGAGGAGCTGAGCATTGATGAGGAGCTGAGGAGCGTTGAGCATTAATGCTGAGGAGCTGAGGAGCCGTTGAGCGTTAATTCTGAGGAGTCATTGGAGTGAAGTGCTGAACGGCTGACCATCCATTCATTGCCTTCGAGTCAGTGCTGATGCCCAATTATCCTGTCACCAGTCACCCCACTCCCTAGCCAATGAGAGTAGTCGGTTTGGGAGTAATGACATGTGAATTTTTATTTATTTATTTTTTATTTTTTTTTTCGGACGGTAAGAGCAATGTGGCCGAGGTCAGGCCTCGACCGATTTTTTGGCCGAGGTCAGGCCTCGGCGGATTTTTTGGCGGAGGTCAGCCTCGGCCAATTTTTGGCCGAGGTTGGCCTCCGTCAAAATTTAATTGGCCGAGGGATGACTTCGGCTAATTTTGGCTGAGGTCACCTTGGCCAAAATGGATTTTGGCCAAAATTGATTTTGACCAAAATTGATTTTGGCCGAGGTCACCTCGGCCAAAAGATAGGCCGAGGTAATCTCGGCCACTTTATTTATTTATTTATTTTTATTTTTTTGTTGTTTTTTTTGTTTGTTTTGTTTTGTTTTGTTTTGTTTTTTGTTTGTTTGTTTTGTTTTTTTTGGGCGCTTTGTGCGTGAGCTCACTTCGACCCGCCGTAGACTCGGTCAAAGGTCAGCTCTCCCGTCAGGTGGCTAGCGAGATTGGATCTCGTGCCGGCCCTAAGGGAATAGAGTGTTTGTTTGTTTGTTTGTTTGTTTTTTTTAATGATAACTAGGACGGACCATCAGCGAATGACATGTTTTTTGCGTTCCGCGGGCTTTTCCTTTAACTCACTGTCTCTTCCTTCCTCGCCATGGTTGCACCTTCTCTTCTTGTTGTTGCAGGCTGAAGGCTCAGGATTTTCCTTTCGCCACACATTGTCAGGTAGGCCTTGTTGATGCTGGTACTGTCCTGGATACTTAACGAATTGAGTAAAGTATCCGCTCTGCACCAGTTCCTCTACTTGTCCTTTTAAAGTATGGCACTCGTCAGTATCATGTCCAATCTGCCGGTGGAACCGACAGTACTTGGTTTGGTCCTCGCACGTAGAAACTGTCATACACTCTAAGGGAAAATGCACCATTCCCATTTCCTCAAGGTGACTTAGAATCACGCTAACCGGGTGAGTAAGAGGTGTTAAGTGTCGTGGTGGGGCGAGACGAGGCCTTTCCTGAACTTTCCCCTTCGTTGCGAATAACTGGTTTGGGTGTGGTGCATGGTTGGTCGGACCAATTTTGTCAGGTTGCACACTCCTCCTGCCATCTTCCTCATCTTTCTTCTTTCTATCAGCCTCCTCGGCCTCGGCATAGCGGTGTGCTATCCTCATTAGCTCCTCATAGGAGCGTGGACGGTGAGTGTTCAACTGTCTATGAAAATTTCCTAACCTTAGTGCCTGGATGAAGATGAGAATTGCTGCCGTTGAATCGAAATCATATACGTTGTTGACTTCTTTTTTCCATTAGCTTAAAAAGTCTCGCAGTCTTTCCCCCTATCCTGTTTTACCCCGCAGAGATGCGAGAATGGTTTTTTATGCTGTATATTTCCGGAGAAATAGGTCAAGAAACTTTTGGATAGTTCTGCAAAGGTCTGAATTGATCCGTCCGGGATTGTGTTAAACCAATCTTGCGTCGTTCCGTCCAAAGTGGACAAGAACGCTCTGCACATGATAGCATCACTTGCCCCAATCATCACCATGGCTGCTTTGTATCTCGTCATATGGGCATGCGGGTCAGAAGTACCAGTGTAGGCCTTGATGGTGGGCAGTCGAAAATCTTTTGGAAGAGGAACTTCCATTATGTCCGAAGAGAATGGAGCGACCATTCTTACCTCCGGTTCTGGTGAATGTTCTCTTGCTTCTACCCGTCTCTCTAGCTCTTCTATTTGTTTTTGAAGTTTTTCCACCACTTCTTTCTGCATGTTTGGGGTTTGCATGAGTGCCGTGGGCAGACACAGAGTTGGCCCCCTAGACTCACCCATTCTTTCCATCTGGTGCTGATGCAACTGCTCACCTTGTTGTGGACCCGTAGCCCTTTTGGTCTTCGGTTGTGCCCCCAACTTTGGTTGGATAGTAGCCTTTCCACCCCACCGTCCCATGACGGGCATAGAAACGGTCGGCCGACAAGTTGCACCATGATACAAACGTTGGGTCTTTTGTTCACCTATTTCCTCATTCTGTGTGGATGCCTGGGGCAGTTGAGCTTGAGATTGTACCTCCACCTCTGGAGGAGGCGGTGGTAGTGGTGAGGCCTGACCTCGCATCCCTGCTACTAGCTGGGCCATCGTTGCTGCCGCCTGTTGAATGACGTGCGTCGCTGCTTGGAAGTCCGTGGCTTGGATGGGAGCAAAGTTCACTGGGAGGGGAGCACGGCCCCCATGGTGACCATTGTTCTCTTGACGAGAGTCATGAGAGCTGCTGGATCCAGATTGCGTCATCGACAGTGATGAGATGAGCTGGGTGTTTTGTGATTTGTGAAGATTGCCTGAGATCCGATCTCGGCTCTCAATGAAAGCACCAATGACGGTAATAATAGCTACCGGATGTATTTCAATATTATTTGTGTAATGTTGAGTACAGTGTTTTGAGTACAATATTAGTTCAGTGTATGTTTTTGTCTAGTAAGAAGTGTCGTCCTTCTACAAGTGTTGTGAGCCTTTTTATCTTCCCCAGCGTAGTAATAGAGCGTTAATGCTAGGAGCGTTGAGCATTAACGCTGAGGAGCTTTGAGGAACCGTTTGAGCATTGATGCTGAGGAACTGAGGAACGTTGAGCATTGATGAGGAGCTGAGGAGCGCTGAGCATTAATGCTGAGGAGCTGAGGAGCAGTTGAGCGTTAATGCTGAGGAGTCGTTGGAGTGAAGTGCTGAACAGCTGACCATCCATTCATTGCCTTCGGGTCAGTGCTGATGCCCAATTATCCTGTCACTCGATATTCACGTACTTGTTGTAAAACAAAATAGTAGACGCAAGACTAAAATAATTGGGGATTCTAACAATTTTCAAAATTCAATTTTGGCTCATCAAAATCTTTACAAGTATTACTAAACACACACACACACACATATATATATATATATATATATATATATATAGTTTGGTTTACATGAGGACCTATTCTTAGGTGAGTACGCGAGAAGTAATCTAGACCATTAAATCAGAATAATGCATGACTGAGATTAAAATGAACAAATCACACGGATTAAGGAAACAAATTCCTTTAAAATATTAGAAAATATACACCTAGGCGTAAACTAGTTTTATTAGAAGTTGTGCATTCCTATATCGAATGTTGTGCATCGATAACTCTCTAATTGTGCATTCAAACACCATAAAAAAATTCTACGATAAACATCCCAATGTCCTATGATGCATCGCACTAAGTGCACTAATGAACATCTCACCGGCCTACGATGCACTACTGACTAAATTGAGTTGCACAACCATCACACCAGAACGCACAATCGTACTACCTAGACATGTGTACATAAACGCCAACATCTAAATATAGACAATATTATACTAAAAAGAACGAGCGAAAAAAAATAAAAAATACTAATCGCTTGGACGAACACTCGATTGATGATAAAAAGATCGTGGGTCCAAATCACAATGGTGATGATCCAAGAAAATAGGAAACTAATTTAGCCAAGGATTACCCATGCGTTGACATTTAAAAAAAAAGGACACTAATATCCCCACTTTAAAAAAGGAAAAGATCAATCCATGTTATCTTAGAAAATCAAATCTGGGTCATCCAAATTAAAAAAAAAAAAAAACCAACGGACAAGATTAGTCCCTACGACCTCACCCAAGGATGGGTCCTCATTTGATCTGAACAATATATATATATATATATATATATATATATATATATATATATATATATATATATATATATTTGGGTCTCTAATCAAGTGAGAACCTGTAGACAACTTCAAACCATTGATCTAGTAGATATAACTGTTGAAAAGAAACAAAATTTTGTAATATTTATGAAAATGACCCCGCTCATTTTAAAAGTTTCTATTATTTATGAAAATGAACCCACTCATTTTTTACTTGATTTCCCATCCATTAGATCTTACAGATCAATGGTTTGAATTTGTTCATAAGCTCTCACCTGGAAAGTGGTTCTCATATGATTATAATTACATATATATTATTGGTCCCGATTGGGTTCAAAAAGTCTAGGGGGGGGGGGGGGAATAAACTTTTCAACAATTTCAAAATTTAAAACACTTTGGTGATTTTAACTCTAGTTAACAAGCGTAAAGCAAATAACCAACTTAGAGTTCGCAGCGGAATATTAATACGCAAAGTGTAATAAATAAACCGAGCAAATATATCACATGCAATACGAGAGATATAGCAAGCCCAGATGCAGAATGAATATGAATAGTAAATGGGTATGTATGAATCAGGAGGAATTCTTTACTAAAAAGATGAATAGCGAGGAATAGTAAGTGAATAGTGTATGAATAGTATCTAAGTCTTGAAACTTGAAATGTTCAGAACATGCACTTGAATGTCTTAGAAATAATATATGTTAGAACTATGTTGCATGCACATGCACGAGAATGAAACCCAGATAAAATGAATTCAAGTCAGCAAATGGGTTAGTTGGAAATATTCATGCAAGAATAAATATGATGCAAGTAAAGTAAAGAGGCAGAGAGATTTTATAGTGGTTCAGAGGTGGTGTAATCCTCCTAGTCCATTCTTCTCCTTTCACTCAAAGGAGGGATTTCACTATCTTCAATCATCCAGATACAACAGTGAATAGTGCCAACCCAACACTTCTACAACTCTGAGTGTCTCGTACAAATCTACACTCAATTCGAGCGCCTCGCACAAAGCTACGCTCCCGAGCGTCTCTCACCTAGCTACGTTTAGTTCCTCCGAGTGTTTCGCACAATGCTACACTCAACCTTCGGGTATGTCACACAAAGCTATACTCCCGAGCGCCTCGCACAAAGCCACGTTCCTGAGTGTCTCGCACAAAGCTACGCTCCTTCTCAACGATTGTCTTGCACAAAGCTACACTCAATTCCCGAGTATG
This sequence comes from Ipomoea triloba, assembly GCF_003576645.1. Taxonomy (NCBI): domain Eukaryota; kingdom Viridiplantae; phylum Streptophyta; class Magnoliopsida; order Solanales; family Convolvulaceae; genus Ipomoea; species Ipomoea triloba. The sequence continues at coordinate 20,796,096 of NC_044926.1, read as the reverse complement.
TCGCAAAAAGCTTATACTTCTGAGCGCCTCGCACAAAGCTACGCTCAACTAGGATTTCACAAGCCTCACTCACTACTCTCCCTTTCTCAGACTTGAGTTTTACAAGAATATATTTTTTTCCTTCTCTCTCAGACTTGAGTTTTTCTAATAAGCTAAATACTTGCACTCTCCAATTTTTCTTCTTTCTCTTTCGAAATAATATCTTTAGATTGTTCAGATGTCGTGATGTGGAGAAGTATTTGTCTTCAAGTCTGCATGGGTATTTATAGCTTGAGAAAGCTATCTTTCCATTGTAGATCTTCAATCTTGATCGTTCATTTTGAACATGATAATTTTGTCAACTTGATTTGCAGCTCCTTCATGGCCCTTGTCAGATGAATTTGAAAATTGACCTATGTCATTACTCATTTTTGGAAGAAACCCATTCGTCCAAAAATCTTCACCTGATCTTGAATTAAATTTCATCATCTTTGTAGCCACCAATTTTGACTTGTCAAGTGTGAATACTTGACTTGCAATTTCCTTTGATCTGATTTGTCAAGTTGATCTCTTCAAAATAATTTACACCGGTAATTCTTGCTTGAGCATAAATAATATCACTGAAAATTCACCGACAGGTCCAAGTTGATCTTCATCAACTCAATTCGAAATTTTACCTCCAAAAATTAATTTTCGATTTCGAATTATCATCCCAAAATTAAATTTAATTTTGGCTCAAATTTCATTCCAAAAATTTAATTTTGTTACCAAAAAATAAATTTTCACTTAGAAATTTTATCTCCAAGATTTTGAACTTTTGCTCTCCTCCATCTTGAATAATTTAATTCAAATTAGCTTCACCTCAAAATAAAATGTTAATCTCAAGTTTTGATCTAACAACCTTTAGCTTTGTACTACAATACTAGTCCATCATTCCACTTCATCTTTTGATAATTTTCATAGCATATAATTAATAAATAACAATATGTTGAATAAGTCTAATTCTCCTCAAGTTCATATCACTTTGACTTAAACTAAGACCTTGGAGATTATATTCTAGACTCATAAACAAAATAAGGGGACTAATAAAAATTACAATTTGGCTTATCAAAACTATTAAATTTTATTCCTAGCATATATATGTGTGTGTGTGTGTGTGCACGCGCGCGCGCTTCACATGAGAACACCTATGAGAACGTAAGGACAAATTGTAGCGCCATTGAATTTTAGATTCGGATGGATGAGATGATTTCGAAAATATAGATATTAATTAATAGGGAAGGAATTAATAAATGAATTAATAAGGGCAAACACGGAATTTGAATAGCAATTTAAATGAGGAATTATTTGATTAGGATGTTAGGCATGATTTTAGGAATGTATTTATGGTAGGATAGGATTCCCTACTTACATTTATTATGCTTGTATCATTTATTTAATTTTTGGTGAATTTTTCCATCACTAATTATTTCAGCAATTGAATTTGATTAGTTTTGTATGTCGTTGCGTCAATGATAGTGCGTTGTGTGCACTTTTATGGTCTATCGTGTGCACTGTGGTATGCTCGGACGACTTCACAAGATTACCTATGTGTACTTGTGTTGTTTAATTTGTAAGTGTGAGAATTAAAAATAGTAATAATTATGCATTCTGGGTGTTAGTGTGTGCACTTTTCTAGTTTGAAATGTACAAATATCTTTTGCCAGATTTTGCTTTAGTCCGTGTGTGCATTTTAACACCCATGTCCTCATATGTACACATGATAACCCGCTTTTATGGTGGGTGTTTTAATATCAAAGTTTTTTGGGTTTAACCTCGGGTTTTGTCGGTCTCTAGGGAAGACAAATTGGAGATGTTGACAAGCTTTCAATTAGAGGAATAGGATGCATGATCCTCATATGCCATGCCACAAAAGAATCAAAGAATATTGTTTCAAGGTTGTAGTAAACAAATGCAAAGAATGTGGATTGACAACAATTAAAAGAAACTAGGAATGAGTTGCTTAACTAGACGTGATGCATCATAGTGTCTACTTAGAACCTAGCTAAATTGCATTGCATGGGTAGCTACATTTGGGATGCTATGCTATTACCGTTCACCTTTCGGTCTACTAGGCTTTCCCTAGGATTGGAGTGCTTTTTAGGCAAACAAGAGCTTGAGGGACATTTCGTCAAACACCTTGCCTACAACTACCTTTCCTATTCTCACCATTTCGGTCTCAAACAAGAAATCAAAATTGAGTTGAAGCTACATGAACACTAGCAATTTCTCACAAAGCATTCATGCCTTAACATATTTCTAGAGGTTGCCAAATCCTAGAAAGCAAATAATTCATCAATGGTGACAAAAGTAGATTGATCCACCCAAATTCAATTCAATTACCTAGATAGGAAATTAGGTCTACACTAACATCACTTCTAGTTTGCACAACTCAATTCCTATTGAAAGAATTAGCTCTCATGCTTGAAATTGAAAACAACATTAACCTAATTCTCCAATAGAAAAAACAATTGAAAGCAAATTGAAATGTAAATCAAGATAGAGATTAGAGGTTACCTACACAATTGAATTCACAAATGCAAAAGTAAATTGTCTGTTTATCTTCAATTAAAGATTGCTCTTAACAATTTCTCTGTCTACAATTATTCAAAGCTCAAAATTGACTAAAGAACTTTCTAAAAATGAACCAACCTCCTAAAAAATCTAGTCTAGACCTTTAAATAGCTTCCTTCCAATGCACTCTTCAAAATTCGCGCCCAGGGAATCTCCACGAACAAGTCCACGAGCGTGGATTGCTCGTGGACTTTTTCCTTAAACTTCCCACGTCGTAGACTAGTGGTGTGGAACTTTCTGCTTTGTTTCCACGAGCCAATCCATGCTCGTGGATGTGGGCGTGGATACCTCAAACCATGCTTCATCCATGGTTTCTTCCTTATCAAGTCCATATGTTTTCAACTTGAGTTCAAACCTACAAAAACCATCAAAAGTACATATGGTACGGGAGGGGCAATATATGCACTGCTTTGAAAATTGAGGGGCAACATTTACACCACTAATAATTCAAGGGTGACATTGATAATTGACATATTATGGAGGGGCATAAATTACAATTTTTCCCCAAATGATAGAACTTTGCAAAGGTTAGCACATTAAAGCACAAAGCACCATAAATTAACCACAAAAGGGCACCAAAACAACACAATTCAACCCCTTATTAGACCCTATTTCATAGGTATCTTTAGCACCTATCAACACACCGCCAATTACTAGGTTGTTTGGGAAATACCGCCTAGGACTTGTATCGGACATGTGTGCAAAGTGCATCCGCAATACAACGTGTGCACATAGCTTGTTTAATCGTTGCATTCAACTTCTTTTTGTAACTTTATGTCATATGCACCGAATAATATATATGGGAACAAACCTCATTTACATATATGTGTGCATTTGTGTGTATAATTGTGTGCAATTTGGTAAACTCATATGTGGTCACTGTCACTTTTTTTATTCTATGCCGTGAGCACTAAACAAATTGAATATGTGCACTTAGTACGATACGAGTACACATACCCATTACACTGTATGCATATTTGTGATATGTAGTGTACACTGCATGTTAATGACAAAAAAGTAACAAACCATGGACAAGCAAAAAATTGATTTTGTGCACTTATTAAAAAAATAAAAAAAAAGGCTTTGAACCGAAGTGGATACGGGAAAGGTTGCAGAAAGTCTATAAAAAAATATGAAACAATCTAGAAGTTGCTGGAAATACTAAAATTGATCCAAAAAGTGAAGGAAATTATCTACAAAAAAAATTTCGAGAGATGAAAAAAAGAACTTGCATAATCAGATCATTAAAAGCAAGAAATAAAATGCATTCCTCCGTCAAAGAAAGACGGCCGACAAGTGGTTGAGGCAGCGGTTATTCACTCTACACGCCGTGGGCAATTATCTGAACGAGGTGGATGTGAGCACGCTGACGCCCATTCGATTCTAGGTTTTGGATGCTCTGTTGAAAGTTCTGTACGATGACTAGGTAACTTTAGAGGTCATCGTGCAGAGCTTTCAACAGAGCATCCAAAACCAAGAATCGAATGGGAGTTAGCGTGCTCATATCCACCTCGTTCAGATAATTGCCCATCGCATACAGAGTGAATAACCGCCGTCTCAACCACTTCTCGGCCGCCTTTCTTTGACAGATGAGTGCATGTTATTTCTTGCTTTTGGTGATCCAATTATGCAATTTCTTTTGTGTTCATATCTCGAAATTATTTCCAAAGGTGATTGTCGGACTTACAATCGGAGCTTGTAGATAATTTCAATTCCTTTGCTTTCTGGATCAATTCCAGTATTTCTAGCAACTTCTGGACTGTTTCATATTTTTTATGAATTTTTCGTAACCTTTCCAGTTTCTGACGACGGTTATAAGAATTTTTCAATGGCTAAATTTGTCCTTACGTTCTCATGTGGGAAGTGTTCTCATGTGAATGGCGTGTATATATATATACACACATACTTCATGTGTATCACCAAGATTTTAACCAAATACATAAAAACTTCATATTTTCTTTGTGATACACATGAAGTATGTGTATATATATATATTCACCAAATAACACCATTCTATTATTTAACCAAAATATTAGATCATATATTGTACAGGAGGAAACAATATTAAAATTCATAAGGAATTATCACATTGATTAACTTACGCAACACAACATTTAAGATTTTACACATTCCCATTGGTGTTAGGTGCATTGGTGTATTTCTAAACACAATGTGATGCATTTTTGTATACCTAAGGGTGGATCCGCACCGCGACCGCATGAGAATGAAGCATTGTCCACATTTGGACGAGTATATATATATATATATATATATATATATATATATATATATATATATATATATATATATATATATATATTGCAGAAAAAAATTTAAATATATAATATATGTACCAATCCAAACATACAATACACATACAAATATTACATAAAATCATGAGTCAAATTAACAATTATTCATAAACGCTATAAAAATTATTTTCAAGGTACTTTAGAAAAATGATGCACATAATTACTTATGAAAAATCTTTTTGGGGGTTCCGAAAGGTGGGTGAACATCAATCTTACCCTAAAAGTCAAAATTGCACAGACTCAGAACACCCAGAGTTGATAATCCTCGTCTACTAGCTCTTAATTTGATAATGGCAAGGGAGAGGCTAAATCGATGAAGAACCAGAAGAAGACTAATGTTTTTCTTTCTTTCTACTAGCTAGGCGTCAAAGGAAGAAGATGAGAGAGGAGGAAAATTTTAGGATGAGAAAAATGTATGGTAAGATTAGGATTATATAGGTATAGAATGAGGTTAGGATTATGTAACGTAAAGAAACATATTAAATGGGTTAGGATGATTATGCGGAGGATTAGGAAATATATTTATTATAATAAAAATTGCCGCATCCAAATATAGATATTAGGAGTAGAGCTGTCGGAACGGGTTGGTGGGGTGGAGCCTGCCAAAGCCTGCCATATAGCAGGGGCGAGCTTTACGAGCCTAAGGGAGGTCGGCCCGCCCTACCTTAGGCCCGTCCAAGATGAACACAAATTAAAAAAATGTGGTGACATTTTGGTTATTTTGCATATTATTGAAACTTAAGGTGAGTATTTTCTATGCTTAAGGTACATCGTTTTAATACTTAAGGTGCACCAATTTAACACTTAAGGTGCGTCAGTTGTAAACTTGAGAACTTAAGGTGCATTATTTGTTGAAACTTAAGGTGCGTCATTCTAAAGCTTTACACCATCTTTTCAAAGCTTAAGGTACGTCCTTTTAACATTTAAGGTGCGCTATTTAAACATTTAAGGTGCGTCAGTTATACACTTAAGGTGCATCATTTTAACACTTAAGGTGTGTCATTTAAAGTTTAAACATTTAAGGTGCATAAGTTCTCCACTTAAGGTGCGACATTTTAAAAATTAAGGTGTGAGGTTTTACTACTTAAGGCGCGCCATTTTTAACACTGAAGGTGCGTCATTTTTACACTTAAGGTGCATTATTTTTTAAACTTTGCTTCTTTCTTCTCAAGACGCGCCTTTTTAAAAAAAAATCATTGATTTGAGCCGTTGATCTAGATTTGATCAACGGCTCAAATCTCACCGCATGCTTTACCTGGGACCTCTTTCGCACTTGACCTCATCCCATATATATATATATATATATATATATATATATATATATATATATATATATANAACATACAATACACATACAAATATTACATAAAATCATGAGTCAAATTAACAATTATTCATAAACGCTATAAAAATTATTTTCAAGGTACTTTAGAAAAATGATGCACATAATTACTTATGAAAAATCTTTTTGGGGGTTCCGAAAGGTGGGTGAACATCAATCTTACCCTAAAAGTCAAAATTGCACAGACTCAGAACACCCAGAGTTGATAATCCTCGTCTACTAGCTCTTAATTTGATAATGGCAAGGGAGAGGCTAAATCGATGAAGAACCAGAAGAAGACTAATGTTTTTCTTTCTTTCTACTAGCTAGGCGTCAAAGGAAGAAGATGAGAGAGGAGGAAAATTTTAGGATGAGAAAAATGTATGGTAAGATTAGGATTATATAGGTATAGAATGAGGTTAGGATTATGTAACGTAAAGAAACATATTAAATGGGTTAGGATGATTATGCGGAGGATTAGGAAATATATTTATTATAATAAAAATTGCCGCATCCAAATATAGATATTAGGAGTAGAGCTGTCGGAACGGGTTGGTGGGGTGGAGCCTGCCAAAGCCTGCCATATAGCAGGGGCGAGCTTTACGAGCCTAAGGGAGGTCGGCCCGCCCTACCTTAGGCCCGTCCAAGATGAACACAAATTAAAAAAATGTGGTGACATTTTGGTTATTTTGCATATTATTGAAACTTAAGGTGAGTATTTTCTATGCTTAAGGTACATCGTTTTAATACTTAAGGTGCACCAATTTAACACTTAAGGTGCGTCAGTTGTAAACTTGAGAACTTAAGGTGCATTATTTGTTGAAACTTAAGGTGCGTCATTCTAAAGCTTTACACCATCTTTTCAAAGCTTAAGGTACGTCCTTTTAACATTTAAGGTGCGCTATTTAAACATTTAAGGTGCGTCAGTTATACACTTAAGGTGCATCATTTTAACACTTAAGGTGTGTCATTTAAAGTTTAAACATTTAAGGTGCATAAGTTCTCCACTTAAGGTGCGACATTTTAAAAATTAAGGTGTGAGGTTTTACTACTTAAGGCGCGCCATTTTTAACACTGAAGGTGCGTCATTTTTACACTTAAGGTGCATTATTTTTTAAACTTTGCTTCTTTCTTCTCAAGACGCGCCTTTTTAAAAAAAAATCATTGATTTGAGCCGTTGATCTAGATTTGATCAACGGCTCAAATCTCACCGCATGCTTTACCTGGGACCTCTTTCGCACTTGACCTCATCCCATATATATATATATATATATATATATATATATATATATATATATATATAGGGTAACCGTAGATAAAAAAAAAAAAAGACCGCCACATACGAACTTCAAGAATGTGCACTGGAAGATGGGAAAATGTACACTGGGAGAAGGGAAAATGTGCACTAGAAGGCAAAAAATGCACACTGGAAGCACAAAGATGTGAAACAATTATTGAAAAAATTAAATTTAATATAGGATCATCATCACAAATCATAAACGACCATAAATAATAAACAAACAAACAATATTCAACTCAAATTAGTAATTAGTGATCAAGATTAATTGATCTTTTTTTAAAAAGTTTGTCATCTACAATTAAAAAAAAAGGCTCTAGAAGGCACAACAATGTGCACTATATGACATAAAAATGTGCACTGGATTAAGGAACAATGTGCACTGTATGAAGGAACAATGTGCATTGTATGAAAGAACAATGTGCTCTGATAGAAGGAACAAGGTGCACTGTATGACATAAAAATGTGCACTAGAAGAAGGAAAAATGTGCACTATATGGCATAACAATGTGCACTGGAAGAAGGAACAATGTGCACTGGAAGAAGGAACAATGTGCACTGTATGGCATAACAATGTGCACTAGAAGAAGAGAAAATGTGCACTATATGACATAAAAAGGGCACTGGAAGGCAAAAAAAAAAAAAAAACTTACTTACACAAAATTACATTAATGCCACCGCATTTTTTTTAAAAAAATCTCCAATTTGGACCCTTGATATGGACTCAATCTACGGATACAATTTCATCTTATTTCTCGCATAAGGCAATTGCTTCACAGGATCCTTTATCTCTCTCTCTCTCTCTCTCTCTATATATATATATATATATATATATATAACATTGGACTGTATCATGCATCCATATATACGATTAGCATGTACCTCATATGTATATATATAGATATATATTAGGATTTGGAAATCAAGTTTATGTGTATGTAAGGTGTAACATATATTTCTATTACGGTTAGGAAACTATTAGGCTCAATATAATAATTCTAGGGTGATATGGATTTGGAAACTATAATATTCTGAACTAATATTAGTATAATATTCTCAAAAGAATTTTGAGTCTCATAAAATAATTTAATAATAGGCTAATATAATTTTGAATCATATAATAAAATATTTTGGAGGTATTTGTAACAAAATAATATTAGTGAAAATAACGAGGTATCACAGTTTTAACTCAATCAAAAAGACTCTTCCATTTGGCGATAGGCGAGGTTGGACCTTGTATCACCCCTACGGCACTAGCCATTTGGCCAAGGTAATTCAACCCTTGGCCAAAAGACTCTTCCATTCGACCTTGGACAAAAAATACTCTTCCATTCGGCAATAGGTGAGGTCGAGCCTCGTATCGCCCCTAGAGCACTAGCCATTTGGCTAAGGTGATTCGACCTTGGGCCAAAAGACTCTTTTGTTCAGCCATAGGCGAAGTCAGACCTCGCTTTGCCCCTAGGGCACTAGCCATTTGACCAAGGTCATTTGACCTCGGGCCAAAAGACTTTTATGTTCAGCGATAGGTGATAGATGCCAAAGACACTTATATTTAAGGGTCTTTAAGGGGTTAGTTTGTGCATTAATGATGTTCTTTGTGGTTAATTTATGGTCATAATTGCTCTAATGTGCTAATGTTGTGTAAAGCTCTATCATTTCTTGCACTTTAATTGTTTTGAAGGGTTCAAGCTAAAGGGAAGGCATGTGAACACAATCGGGGGCAAATCGGGCGAAGTGCGATGGATATCCCAATCCACGAGCCAATCCACGTTTGTGGATGGGAACCAGAAAGTACCATGACCCAATCCATGCTCGTGGACAGAGAAATAATCGGGAGATGGGTTGCGTACGCACGTAAGGTAGGGCATACGCCGCCCAGTTAGTGCATCTATAAATAGCAGTGGCGGGATGAAGAAAGGGGATTAGCTAGTTTTTGTTTAGTTCTTGATTTTTGTACTTCAGATTCAAGCTCTAGTTAGGTTTTTCTCTTTAGAAGAAGAAACTTTAGTTCATCAAGGGTGTAATTGGAAGATTGCAAGTTTGATTTCAATTTTGGTATTCAATTTCTTTCCCTTTCAATTCTTAATCCATTCTCTTGCTCAATATAATTTCTTTCAAGTATTGACTTTCAATTCCTCCATGATTTGTAGCTAAATTCAACTAAGAGTTGGATTATAGTAGCTAGTGTTATGCATGTTTGATTTTTAATTGTGAATTAGATGAGATTCTTGCTAGTTGTGACTAATTGCTTTTGTGTGGATGATGTTAATTGATTGATTCTTGTTTGTTGCCGGTCGAGATGAGTGAAGAGTGTGAGAAAGTGGTAGTGATAAGAGATTTTGATTTCATGTAGTCTTAATTGTCCACATTCTCGCCCTACGATTCGAGAGGACTAGGTTCGGAAGGATTGGTAGACAAAGTGTTTGTACCGAATGAGGACCTAGGAGTCTAAGTTCTACGCAACTTGGTGTTTGTGCCTTGCAATCCCTCAAGTCTTGGCATGATTTGCATTGAATCGAATCCACCTTAGCCTAATTCATGCATAAGCTCTTGTGAATGAATGCAACTCCCCGCTTTAATCGCTTTGTTACTTACCTTCATTTACTTTCATTCTTTCTTGCCTTTAAATGCTTTCATTTGCTTCCTTGCACCTAGCTATTTATTATTAAACTCTCCCTTTGAAACCATTGCACTTGTTTGACTCCAATTTGTCATCCTTTGAGAACGATACTCGGGAATTCCATCTCCGTTTACACTTTTCCATCCCACCACAAACTACACTTGTCAAAATGGCGTCGTTGACGGGGATGACAAACAGTGATTGATTGAGTGCTTTCTTTCATTTTGCTTTCTTATGTAGCGTTTTACAAGAGATCTAGTGTGTTTTTAATTTTGTTGCAATTTTCTTTTGTTTTGGTTACTTGAACTTGGAAGTGGGCATACCATAAAATATTAAGATATTAGTACCACTCTAAATAAATTGTGTCAATTAGGTACCAATGTTATAAAAATATTTTATGATTATACATAGTATGTAATAATAACTAAGTTATATATATATATATATATATATATATATATATATATATATATATATATATATATATATATATGTATGCATGATATATGTACGTATGTTACATTTTATATATGCATGTATACTAAATACATATAATGTAATATATATATATATGTGTGTGTGTGTGTGTGTGTGTGTGTGTAAATCTATATCTATATATTTATTATAGTTAGATATGTATATATGTGCTAAAGAACTTGTGGTCTAGTGGCACCCGGTGTCCCGATTAACACTCCCACATGGATGATGGGAGTGGGTTCGAGCCTTAATAATGGAGGCCACTTTGACTCTTTGTGTTTCTNATATATATGTATGCATGATATATGTACGTATGTTACATTTTATATATGCATGTATACTAAATACATATAATGTAATATATATATATATGTGTGTGTGTGTGTGTGTGTGTGTGTGTAAATCTATATCTATATATTTATTATAGTTAGATATGTATATATGTGCTAAAGAACTTGTGGTCTAGTGGCACCCGGTGTCCCGATTAACACTCCCACATGGATGATGGGAGTGGGTTCGAGCCTTAATAATGGAGGCCACTTTGACTCTTTGTGTTTCTCAGTAGGTTGAGAAAGTAATATACTACATCAGTACTAAAAAAATATCAAATATTATATAGCGAAATTGGTTAGATTGATTATGTTTTATTTGCTTGAATTAGAGCAAATAATTGTCCAATTACCCATGTGATTCACGAATAAATTATTTTTATTTTTTATTTAGATAATAAAATTAAAGATAAAATTATTTTAAAAGATCTAATATTGAACATGTACATTTATTTGATTATAAGATTAGTGCAAAAGTATCACTCAATTAATTGAATAATATATGACTTGTTTGTTTACAATTATCATAAGAAGATCGATATTTAATATAAATTAAGTAATTATATTATTACAAAAATAAATATAAAAATATGAAAAATAATTTAACTTTAATTATTACGGAGTATAAAAATAAATTCAACGACCAATATTTAGCTTAATTATAATAATAATTATTAGGCAATTATTATTAGTCAATTACACTAAATTAATTATTTTTCGTTAACAGGACTATCAATGCATATATACAAAAATTATTATTATTATATATTAAATATGTTCAAACTTCTACAGTGTTCATGTCACACGTGTACTAATTAATTAGATCAACGACATCTAAAGTTGGTGAGAGGATTGCTCAACCTTCTAGTCTAGTTAATAAATATTAATTATTATGGAGTAGTATTTATTAATATAATTAATTAATATTTAATTCATATAATTATAATAATATAATTGCCAATTATATTTCCAATGAAATATTAATATATTCATTTCATTTTTCCTAATATTTTAATTTCCTTTTGAATATATTCATTTCCTTTATAAAAAGAATTATTGATTGTCATTCTCTTTTCCTTCATAATTTTTTCCTAATATTTCATTTGTTGGTTATTAATTCTTTTGTAGGGAAAGCTATGCTATATTTTCAGTAAAATATTAATATATTCATTTAATTTTTCCTAATATTTCATTTCCTTTTAAATATATTCATTTCATTTTTCCTTCATAAAAATAATTAATATTGATTTCCATTCCTTTTTTCTTCATAATTTTTTCCTAATATTTCATTTGGTAGTTACTAATTTGTTCGTAGAGAAAGCTGTGTTATATTTCCAGTGAAATATTAATATGTTCATTTCGTTTTTCCTAATATTTCATTCCTTTTGTATATATTCATTTCCTTTTTCCTTCATAAAAAGAATTAATATTATTTTACATTCCTTTTTCCTTTATAATTTTTTCCTAATCATTCATTTGGTGGTTACTAATTTTTTCGTAGGGAAAAATTGTGTTATATTCCCAGTGAAATATTAATATACTCATTTCATTTTTCATAATATTCCATTTTCTTTTGAATATATTCATTTCTTTTTCCTTCATCCAAAGAATTAATATTGCTTTCCATTTCTTTTTTCTGATAATTGCCAATTAATTGGCTTGATTCCTTGGCAATTAGTAAGAAAATATTAATAACAAATTCCTGTGTAATTTTCATTTCCTTTTTGTTCATAAAATTTAATATTAATTTCTATGTGATTAAAAAGTAATATAATTATAAAAATATAATTGTTGAATATATTTCTAGTGAAATATTAATAAATTCATTTTGTTTTTCCTTCTAAATAATTAATATAATTATAATTATAATATAATTGTCGATTATATTTCCAGTGAAATATGAATATATTCATTTCCTTTTTCCTTCGTAAAAGGAATAAATATTCATTTCCATTTCTTTTTCCTTCATAATTTTTTCCTAATATTTCATTTGGTGGTTACTAATTTTTACATAGGAAAAACTATGTTATATTTATAGTGAATTTTTATTATTAATCTCGTTTTTCATTTGGCCTGATTCCTATGCCAATTAGTAACATTAGTATCATAATATTAATAACAGATTCTCGTGTGTAATATTTATTTCCTTTTTCATTTATAAAAAGATTCTAATATTCATTTCCATATAATTAATAAGTACTATAATTATAAAAATATAATTTCCAATTATATTTCCAATGAAATATTAATATATTCATTTTTCTTTTTCCTTCATAAATATTAATATGATTAATATAATTATAATAATTTAATTGTCAAAATAAATTCATTTCCTTTTTTGTTTAATTTTTAATCAAATATTAATATTAATTGACTTTTTCAAATGGCCTAAATTTTGTGCTGTTTAATTTTCAGTTAATAAATTTTTTAATATTCTCTTTTTTTTTTGAACTTTAATTTCACCTCTGAACATGGTATGCATAAACGAATAAAAGAACTGCATATTCAAAGTAATGTAAAACCATGAAATGATAAGATTTAAACAAGTCACACAAATTTAAAATTTGAAACCTCTAATGCCCTAAAACATAAATGTCAACACGAAAATATTTTATTAATTGCTTCTCAACTTTCACATCTCTTAATAGATCCACTATCCCTTGCATCACATTGCTTATTAGGCTCCAAATATCTGCATTTGTAATTAAAGGATCAAGAGAGCTGGAAAAATATAAGATTTCAAATATAAAAGAATAGTTAAAAAAATCAATTAAAAAAAATAGTTAATACTTAAAATAAAAGTTGTAGTTATTTGACAAATTAGCTTACCTTTGCAATTGAAGCAACCAACAATTAACCCGAGCGCTTGTGATTGCAACATAAAAGAACCTGCAATGAATGTTAAGGGCAAGGCGGATGGAAATGCTAAGGGCAAGGCGGATTGCGAATGGTGGACACGAGATCGGAGACACATCCACCGATTCGATTGTTGTGGAAGAGGAGCAGCCATGCAGTCTACCAAACAAGCCAAGGGGGAACAAAAGCCCGGAGATCCAGATAAGGACTACGTCCTTTATCTTCTGAAAGGAAGCGAGCCTTCAGAATCCCCACCGCAAACTTCTGGAGCTACACATTACTCCAGCTCGGACTCTGAAGAAACCTCCATTGCCAGCCGTGTATCTGCTTCTCGTAACAAGACCGTAATCAGCCTAGCCACCTCGAAGAAGAAAGAAATGAAGGAACAAAATCATGTGTGAAAAAGCCTTGTGTAACGCATGAAATATCTAAATAAAAAGGCTTTTTATGATTTTAATGAAATAATTTCTCAATCTTCAAATGGCATTTGGAATTTCACTTTTTACGGGTTTTAACACACTAATTTACTTAGGTGGAAAAACCATAACAAAATGTCACTAAAATTCAAACACAATATTAAGTGGTGACATTAATGTAGTTGAGGCTAACTTGGACACAAATACTATTGTGGATGCGGCTAACCAAGGAGTTGAATTTGTGTCACAAGTGGATAGTGGTGCATGTGATTTTAGTGGTGATGGTGACCATGGTGATTTTCATGGTGAACACATTGAAAATGATAATTTTGTGGCTAACTTGGATGTCACAAATGAGTATTGTTGAGGCCAACCCACGCATGGATGCACAAGGAGAAATAAACGAGATTTTTGGGGTTGAGGCCGAACGAAATCAAGAAGGAGTGGAAATTAATCCAAGTGAAAGTGATGATGATGTTGTAGCAGTTGATGTTGGACAAGCTAGTACTTTTACACCTAGACATGTGCCAATAAATATTGAGGACCGAATGCAACAAGCCAGGGTGATTTCGAATTTATCAAGGGATAATTCGAATGAGTTGATCATTGCAGCACTTAAAGAATTCAAGGAAGCGGTAAGCAGTACTGACAATACACTGTATACCAATTTCTTGAAATTATTTGAACAAATTGCTAGCATGGAACGAGGTGTGAACAGATTAAACCCAGTATAATTTGTTTGCAGGAAATCATGAAGCCAAAAAGACAAGCCGAAAAAACCGTGAGGCGCACGTCGAGAAGGATCGCCGAACACACGAGGATGGAAATGCTAAGGGCAAGGCGGATTGCGAATGGTGGACACGAGATCGGAGACACATCCACCGATCCGATTGTTGTGGAAGATCAGAGGAGCAGCCTGTGCAGTCTACCGAACTGGCCAAGGGGGAACAAAAGCCCGGAGATCCAAATAGGGACTACGTCCTTTATCTTCTGAAAGGAAGCGAGCCTTCAGAATCCCGACTGCAAACTTCTGGAGCTACACATTACTCCAGCTTGGACTCTGAAGAAACCTCCATTGCCAGCCGTGTATCTGCTTCTCGTAACAAGACCGTAATCAGCCCAGCCACCTCGAAGAAAAAAAATGAAGGAAAAAATCATGTGTGAAAAAGCCTTGTGTAACGCATGAAATATCTAAATAAAAAGGCTTTTTATGATTTTAATGAAATAATTTCTCAATCTTCAAATGGTTTTTATGATTTTAATGAAATAATTTCTCAATCTTCAAATGGCATTTGGAATTTCACTTTTTACGTTTCTCAATCTTCAAATGGCATTTGGAATTTCACTTTTTACGAGTTTTAACACACTAATTTACATAGGTGGAAAAACCGTAACAAAATGTCACTAAAATTCAAACACAATATTAAGTGGTGACATTAATGTAGTTGATGCTAACTTGGACACAAATACTATTGTGGATGAGGCTAACCAAGGAGTTGAATTTGTGTCACAAGTGGATAGTGGTGCACGTGATTTTAGTGCTGATGGTGACCATGGTGATTTTCATGGTGAACACATTGAGAATGATAATTTTGTGGCTAACTTGGATGCCACAAATGAGTATGTTGAGGCGAACCCACGCGTGGATGCACAAGGAGAAATTAACGAGATTTTTGGGGTTGAGGCCAAATGAAATCAAGAAGGAGTGGAAATTAATCCAAGTGAAAGTGATGATGATGTTGTAGCAGTTGATGTTGGACAGGCTAGTACTTTTATACCTAGACCTGTGCCAATAAATATTGAGTACCGAATGCAACAAGCCAGGGTGATTTCGAATTTATCAAGGGATAATTCGAATGTGTTGATCATTTCAGCACTTAAAGAATTCAAGGAAGCGGTAAACAGTAC
Source organism: Ipomoea triloba (assembly GCF_003576645.1). Lineage (NCBI taxonomy): Eukaryota > Viridiplantae > Streptophyta > Magnoliopsida > Solanales > Convolvulaceae > Ipomoea > Ipomoea triloba. Next base: position 20,779,968 of record NC_044926.1, on the reverse strand, counting down.
TGGCAATACACTGTATACCAATTTCTTGAAATTATTTGAACAAATTGCAGGCATGGAACGAGGTGTGAACAGATTAAACCCAGTAATCAAGGAGGAGTTGAATGGTTTCATTGTCATGATGATGCTCATGTTGGAGAAGGAAATGAAAGCTGTTAGTGAAGTGGTGACAGCTCAAAAATATGCAATTGATGCAAATGATCGTGTGGTAAACGGCAAATTGAGGCACATTATGGCTCAAGTTGAAAGTTTGAAAAATGTGACATCAAGGAGCAACTTGTCACATGAAGCAAGTATTGATGTCTTGCAAGGATGCCTACATACTCTAGTCAATACCGTTCAAGGATTAGAAAAGAAGATGGAGGAGATGGACGCAAGGCACCATGCCGACTCAATCCTTATCAAAGAGATGAGATCGCAACAAAAGGGTGACATGGTGATGTTCAAGAAAATTTTCGATGCTACCAAAAAGGGGGAAGAAAGGATACCCTCTCATTTTGGTGGATCATCTTCGCAGGGGGAAGAAGAAGGGGTACCACTTACATTTCGATTTGTTATTGACTATTCAGGTACACCCGTGTGCGTTGATGAAGATAGAGTGATCAGAATGTTCAAACTTCACCTACCCAAAGAAACGATACTCACTGAAGGAAGCACCTTAAAGGAATGTACTCAACGGTACACTAGAGGAGTGTTTCTCACTAGTGATCCAAAGGAAGTCATCGAGCACTACTTGGAAGGAAGAGTCAAGGAAAAATTTCTACATGATGATTGCAAAGGAAACTTCACGAAGCTTAGAGCTAGAATTAATGATATGATTGGGCTTTATTGATTTTTAGTTCTAGTATGTTTTTTTTTTTTGAAAACAGTTCTAGTATGTTATGTACATACCACTACTACATTTTGATACTATGGCTTGTTTTGATATTAAATCTAATGGCACGAAATGTTAGTTTTTTAGTGGTTATGTTTTTATTGTTTTATTGCTTTATTATTTTTGGACACAAGTTTTTATTTTGTAACATGCAAATTGAGGGTGAAAGAATTATTAAGAAAAAATTAAAATTGAAATTAAAACCTCAAACTCTGCAATTTCTCGTATGTGTCTAAATTATAAAGCATGTAGGTCCAATTTATTGTAAACTCGTCAAATTGGCTAGTCAAAATAAAATTAGAAAAATGAAAAATCAATTTTTGACTGGACTAAGCCAAAATGTTCGGGTATAGGTTTTGGTATCATCAAAAAGGGGGAAATTGTTAGGAATATATTGTAATTGTTTTGATGAACCAAAAATGTAATATTAGACCCCCCAATTTTATTTTGAGTCTAGTATAGGATTACGCCGAGTACAAGCCTAGTCGATTAAGTGGAAATTACTATAGTATAAATTTTTAATTTATACTTGTAAGTCGTTCACTTCCACTTTATAAATTGAGAAGAATTTGGAAGATTGATCAAGACTCGAAGACATCCCGGAACGTGACAACGGTTCGAATTGCAAGAATTAATTCTTTGGAAGAATTAATTAATTCAAGATGAGGATGTTGCAATTAAAAGTCAAAATTGAAGTCAACCTCAAATGGGTTCTCTCACAAATATTTTAGAGGCTAACTCATGCAAGGGAAATATTTTTGGAGATGAGGATGAGCTCTTGGAGCAAAATGGCGTGGCTAAGGACAAGTTGACTGTGACTTGCTTTAACTATTTGGTGATGAGGATGACTAGCTAAATATTAAACGAGAGGATGACTTTGCTCTTGGAATTAATTGGTGATGAGGATGACTAGCAATATTAAAAGGATGACTTAGCCTCTTGGAATTAAAATGAGGATGAGGATGACTTGGTCACAAGTCAATATGAGGATGACTTGCTCATGAGGCTAACCGTGTGCATTCTTGAAGGAGAAAAAAGTGACTTTATTTTTGGAGTTAAAAATGAGGATGAGGATGACCTACACCTCATTTAAAGGTCAACCTATTATGCCATGCAAGAGGATGACACACGTGAAGATCCAAATAATAGGGGGAAGAAACAAATTCATTTTTGAGGCTGAGTATGGCGTGATCAAAGGTAAAAATAGGATGGTCTATTTTTATTCCAAAGCAATCCAACACTGCCAACAACATTTCTAGAAAGGGAAAATATTATTTTTCCTATGGCATGAGGATGACTCCAAAAGGTGAATTCAAATAATCTTGCTACATGGAGCTGAAGATCATTATGAGAAAAGTCAGTGTACTTTTCGGTGGCATTAATTATGCTCAAGCAAGAGTCACCAAACAGATATATCTCAGAGCAACCTGACTTATGGGTTATGTACAAAGTCAAGTGTTTGAGACCTACCAAAGTCAAGGATGGATGGCTACAAGTTACAAGGAAAATTATGTCAGTGATTGCAGAAGAACGTTGGAGGATTATCAGAAGCAAATATTCGAATTCATCTGACAGAGCCATCAAAGTTGACGAAGACCATCTGAAGACATTTAATGCTCTGAAAAATCACAACGGGCAAATAGCTAATTTAGCTATATAAACCCTGAAGACCGAGAAGTGACGGGGAACAGACACAGAGGAAAATTTTTTAGCACTGAGTACACAACAAGTGTTATCAGATTAAGAAAGTGCTAAGTAGTGAGCTAAAAACGAGAGAAAATCAAGTCTTAGAGAGAAATACTTTATTTCTTGAAAAGAAATTGTAGGAGTGTAACTTTGTGCAAAACACTCGGGGAAACTAAGTGTAGCTGGGTGCAAAACACTTGGTTGAAAAGCTTTGTGCGAATTACTCGGAGGAGTGCAGCTTTGTGCAGAACACTCGTGGAGACTAAGTGTAGCTGGGTGCAAAACACTTGGTTGGAGGGCGTAGCTGGGTGCAAGACGCTCGTGAACGTAGCTGGGTGCAAGACGTTCGTGTTTGAGTGTGGCTGTAGGCAAAGAGCATTCGGAGTAGCAGAGTGCTAGAAGAGCACTGATTCACTATTGTATCTGGGTGATTGAAGATAGTGGATTGGAATCTCTCCTGGATGAAGGAGAAAGTGGAGTAGGAGGATTACATCACTGCCGAACCACTTGAAATCCCTGTGTTATTTACTTTATCTGCTCACATATCTGCTTGCATATTTATTCATCTGAAAATTGCATGCATTACATACTTTGTCACATTTATTACTCTTGAACTTTATTGGTATAGTGGTACACGTGACACTACATTTGCATGCAAGACATATTTGCAAACTCAACCTCATCCTGTCAAAGTTTATTAGTTGTTATGCTACAAACCCAACTATTCATTGCGTATACTATTTGATCTGGGTTTGATAGTTCCCACGTCCGCATGGGAGCCAAACTTTACATACTCATTATTTGAGTTATTCCTGACGTTTCTAACGTGTTGCATGTCGTGAAGCTCTTCATTTTTACGTAACTTTGTTTATAGCACTTTACCGTATTATTATTTCCGCTGCGTAATTCAAGTTGAATTTATTCACTTGGATTCTCTCTGTTAAAGTGTTATAATATTTTGAAAAGTTAGAAAAGTCTATTCCCCCCCCCCCCCTCTCTAGACTTTTCTCTACCCTATCGGGACTAACAAATATTATTCTATATTATTATTCTATCATAATGTAATTGTTCAGACATATAATCTCATGCATGTAACTGTTCATATTTTTCTATTCTATATTATTGTATCTGTGAAGGCATAATAATTACCATTACCATATTACTAATAGCAATTTATTACCAATTATAATTAATATTATTCTTATTCTATCATAATAATTACCATAATTACTAATAACCAATTATAATTAATATTATTCTATCACTAATATTATTCTATCATAATAATAATTACCATATTACTAAAATACCCATACGTTTGGGCTAGAAAATTCAGGAGGAGGATAATGCTTTTATATATCTAAAAACATAATAAGTGTGAATGAAGGCTATACCCCTCATTTATGTCCGTTTTTTCCGTTAAGTTTTTTTTGTACATTATGCTATAAAAGTTGTACTACATAATATTTTGGACAAATATACCCCTACCGTTATAACTTCCGTTATCTTTTCCATTATTGTTACTATGCACATGCATCCACCATATATTTTCTTATCTTCTTCAATAATAATAATAATATATACACATTAAATATTAGAGTTATATGTTAGTTATTTTTTTAAATATAAATATCCAATTTATAAAAATATTTTACATTATTATTATTATTATTGTTTACTATATTAAAATTTAAATAAATTTAAAATTTTAATATAAAATACTAATATTGGGCACCTATTTTTTGCGCATCGCGCATAAGAAAAACTAGTTGTATAGATATAGACTAATTAGATATGTATATATGTATATGTATTATATTAACTAGTATTTTTGCCCGTGCGTTGCACGGAATGAATTTGTTATAATATTTTAAGAATACTTTGATCGATATACAATTATATTAATTATAACATCGAATATTATATAGCGCAATTGATTATTGATGAAATTGGTTGGATCAATTATGTTTTCTATGTTTTTCTTGCTTGAATTAGAGTAAATAATTGTCCAATTACCCGTGCGATACACGGATAAATTTTTTTATTATATATTTAGATAATAAAAATAAATATGAAATTATGACAAATTCTAATATTGAACATGTACATTTATTTCATTATAAGATTAGTGCAAAAGTATTTATCAATTAATTTAATAATATATGACTTGTTTGTCTACAATTTTCTTAAAAAGATCGATATGTAATATGACTTATGTAATTAAATTATAACTAAAATAAATATGAGAAAATGAGAAATAATTTAATTATAATTATTATAAAAATAAATTCAACCACCAATGTTTAGCTTAATTACCATAATAATTATTAGGCAATTATTATTAGTCAATTACACTAATATATGTGCAATTATATTTTTATACTTTAAATATATTCATTTTCACCATATCGCATTTAGTTTTTTCTTCTTCCTCCATATTTGAATGAATTAATTTTAATTATTATAAAAAATCTAACAACCCATGTTTAATTACTTTCTTAATTTTAAAGTTTAAATAACTTAAAGTTTTCAAAAGGAAAGTGTAATTAATTTGATTTTAAAGTTTTTTAAATAATTTTCAGTCAATTAGTAATATTATTTTCCTTTTCCAATTTGTCTAATTTCCATTTCCTTTTCCTTTATGATCTTTTTATATTTTCAATCAATTAGTAAAATCAGTTTTCTTTTTCATTTTATCTTTACTATTGTTTGGGAGGGAATTTTACAAAAGATAATTTTATTTTTATTAGTAGTATAGATATAGAAGTATAGATGTGTATTCGAATTTTTATTATTGGTGTAAATAATAATTAATAAATTATTTTTCTTATAAAATTACTTAGAATTTGTTTCCATTATTCGAAATTATAATGGTTTAATTATTCTCAGCATTTGGTAAATAAAATTTTGTTACCAATTAAACTTTATTAATTTTTTTTACCAATTAATTAATAATATATGTTTGTGCGGGAAAGTTAAACGGGAGAATTTTACTTTTCTTAATAGTATTGATACGTAATATAGAAACAATATTACCAATTAATATATATTAGTTAATTTCTATTTTATATTTTCTTACCAAATAAGCTTTATAATTATTTGACCAATAAAATATTTAATTAATTGACTACAAAAGTTTGGGCGGGAAAATAAAATAGGAGGATTTTACTTTTATATATAGTATAGATGTTTAGTATGTTACAAAATATATTATATAATAATATTATATTAAATATTTTCATTATACCTAATTATGTACACCATCCCCTTCACCTATGTAACACCCCCAAAAATGACCCTTTCTTTTTCTTCTTATTTTCACCAATGGATTAAGTGAATCTTAAAACAGGATTTAAAACATGGAAGCTTTTCAACACTTTAATTCAGGATATTACTGCCACACTTAGACAACTAACAAACATAAGTGCTAAGGCTAAACCACAAAACAATCCAAAGTATAAAATTCCAATAACAAGATATTACCAAGTTCAAACTAATCTAAGTGTCCAAATAAACTTATTACAAAATCCAACCTACTACAATCTATGAAACGCTCTCGAGCAGGTTCCAATCTTCCATCAATTCCTGTTATTACAGAAATTTCAAAAAAAAAAAAAAAATACACAACAAAAACAAATTTAGCATAACGCTAAGTAAGAATTATTCTACCTCGTAGAGAAACAGTACAACTCAATATAAAATATTTGCGAAATTAGCGACTTTTAAAAATATTAGCCATACGGCTCAAATCCTCAACCATTCCAAAAATCATCATTTTTCTTTTTCTTTAATAATAAAATATAATCCACTTGTAGAATGATAATTAAATAAAAACATACTTAAAAGGAAGAACAACATCTCATGATGGGACAGGTCCTACTTAGGCCCTAGTGAACAGCTCTACGCTGAACACTCCACACACTTCCATTCCAGTTGAATTTGGACCTCAATACCTTAAGTGTGCACACCCCCGAATGAGGATTCGAAGCCTCAACGAGAAATTCTAAACCCAAGGTAGTTAGGATATGTTTCTACTGACTCCTCTTAAAACAGCGCATATAGACCCTAGTGGTAATTTCATATAACCACTCAATAAACCAAACATGACAATTAATGTCATAGTATCCGGGGATTGTTCCTACCGAAAACTCCACAATATAGGGTACAAGATCCTAGTGATAGGATCACCCTAACCACTCCACAACAAAACATAGCCCAAGTATCCAACATACAACTGAATACTCCACAACCGACATATCTTCCAAAAAGTTATATATATGTGTATATTTGTATTTATCAACCATCATACACATTTTAGCCCTTAGGCTCAAAACATTATTATTCAAGAATGAAATACATATTCCCCAATCTATCAAAAATTTCCTCAATACTCAATGGATATAAATTTAATGCATACTTCCCTTATTCACAACATTCTCATATACCTTATCAAATATTCAAGTTTCAACATATACTCAATCATTCAAAAATAATAAATATTTCAGCTCTCGTGCCTCTCGAAGCGAACGCCGGTGAACCCGAACCGTTCGGACAGAGAAAGACTTGGTGGATTTACCAAAAAAAAAAATTTACAACCAAAAATGCATATACAAATACTTTTTGTAAAAAAATACGTATACAAATACTTAAATACACTAATCAATACCCAGGACTATAATCCTTGCCCTTGCACACAACGGAGGATCTACCCATTCAAAAAATCCACACCCATTCGTACCCTAAACTAAAACTTTGTACTTACCTTTACGTCAAAACATCGTAAAAACCTCCTTCCCGTATTCCTTTCACTCCAAGACGTCGTAATATACATCTCATTCCCACACCTTTGACACTGTCTCACCTCTACTGACTGTCTAAAACGAGGTATCATTGTATTACTACACTGAGATGGTTGTTGATGTATTGTGTTTTTCATTCGCCACTCAAGAACAGCAATGACACTAAAGAAAAAAGTCGTACGTGGAGAATAGGGTGTGTCAATAATTCTGGTCAACCAACATTATATTTAAGATATCCGTAAAGAAATGACCAAATTGCCCTTCAGAACAAGCTATTTGAAAGGCAATTATAACGTAGCGACCATACATGCATTACAGAAAAAAACAAAAGGCCACTGATTTTTTTATTGTATACAAATACAAATACAAATGTCACGTAAGTAAAAAATTGCCTACTACTATTTGCTCATACAAGTTGTTGCCTTCAATCTCTATTGGGCATTGCATGCCGCATAGCGCGCATCGCACGTGCCCTGCTAGTAAATAATAAACTCAAGTTGTCTTAATACTACAGATTATTATGTACAAATTCAAATGATAAACATTATGTATAAAAATAAGAGATTAGGGTCAAATAGGCCCTTCAACTACAGGCCAAAGTGCAATTAGCCCCTTGTTAGGAATATAGTGTAATTGTTTTGATGAACCAAATATGTATTTTTGGACCCCCCCAATTTTATTTTGAGTCTAGCAACATTTTATGTCCAAAGTCAAAGCCTAGTCAAAATTAGCAACGACGTGAAATTTACAATAGAGTATAAAATTATTTTATACTTGTAAGTCGTTTGTTTCCACTAAATAAAAATAGAAGAAGTGGAAAAATGATCAAGCACCGGAATTATCTTCGACGCTAAGGTCACGAGTTTAAGCCTCGAATTAATTCTTTTGGAAGAATTAATTTATCAAGGAAGAGGATGACTAGCACAAGTCAAAATTGAAGAAGTCAAAATTGAATGAGTTCTCTCACAAATCAATTTTAAGGAAGAAGTTGACAGCTCAAATCAGGATGACATCAGATCAGGATGACCTTGATCAGGATGACCTCAATCAATTGAAATCAAGATGAGACTCGAATCAATTTAGTCAGGATGACATTGAAATCGAGAGGTTGACATTGAAGAGGATGAGGTTGACATTGCAAAATTGAAGAGGATGACATTAAATCGAGAAGAGGAGGACTTCAATCAATTAATCAAGAAGAGGCTGACTTTCCAGAAATAGAAAGAAAATCAAGATGAGGATGACCTCAATTCCAAATTAGGATGAGGACGACTTCCAAATTAGGAAACAGGATAACCTCAATCCAATTTAGGATGAGGATGACTTCCGAATCTGGAAAGAAAATGAATGCACCAGCGAGAAGAAATTCAAAGGAGGTAAATCAAATACTTTATACTTGGAGCTGATTTAACTTACGAAAAAGTCAAGGATTTTTTCGGTGGAAATTATTTATAGCTCAACCAAGAGTCATGGAGTGAATTATTGAAAAGAAGTGTTTGATTTGTCAAAATCATAAGTGAACAAGTCAAATGTTCACACTACCAGAAGGTGCAAGAAGTCAAGATTGGAGGCTACAAGTTACAAGGCCCATACTTGTCAGATTATTGGAAGACTTTTGAAGGGATAAGCAAGCAAAATTCAAATTCATCTGACAGAGCCTACCAAGGACATTTATTATTACAGATCAAGCTAGAAGAGCTATCAAATCAAGTGAACGTTCAAGTTTGAATTTTCACAACGGGCATATAACTTTTTCAAGTTATAAAAGGAGACAGACTTGAGGATGAAGACATGAACTTGCGGATCATTTTTATGAGATGAAATACGAAGTACTGCGAAACACAAAAATAGCAAGTTCTTGAGCTACTAACGTGAAAATACAAGTCTGAGAAGAGAGAAGAAAAATATTTTCTTTGTGAAACCCATTTCTACTGTGTGTAGAAAATTGAGTGTAGCTTTGTGCGAGACACTCGGGAGGACTAAGTGTAGCTTTGTGCGAGACACTTGGTTGTAGGAGCGTAGCTGGGTGCGAGACGCTCGGAAACGTAGCTTTGTGCGAGACGTTCGAGTTGGAGTGTAGCTTTGTGCAAAACACTCGGAGAAGTGCTTGTGTAGCACTTGGAGTTTCACTATTGTATCTAGGTGATTGAAGATAGTGGAAACCTTCCTTGGAGTTTAAGGAAGAAGTGGAGTAGGAGAATTACACCATCTCCGAACCACTATAAATCTCTCTGTCTCAGAATTACACCATCTCCGAACCACTATAAATCTCTCTGTCTCTTAATTACACCATCTCCGAACCACTATAAATCTCTCTGTCTCTTTACTTTACTTGCAGTGAACCACTATAAATCTCTCTGTCTCTTTACTTTACTTGCAGTAAACCACTATAAATCTCTCTGTCTCTTTACTTTACTTGCAGTAGACCACTATAAATCTCTCTGTCTCTTTACTTTACTTGCAGTAGTTTTACTTTTTGCAAACTGATCTGAGCTAACCCATTTACTATTCATTGCATATTTATCCTATCATCTGGGTTTGTGTGAAAGCTCTTTTGCATGCAAGATATATTCTTATCCTGACACATCTTTTATCTTGCTACATATTTCACAACCCACTCCATACGTGTAATTCAATTTACACATCTGGGTTTGCATGATCCCACGTATGCATGTGCACCAAACTTCATACACTTATTATTTGATATATTCTAAGTGTTTCTAACGTATTGCATGCAGATTATCTCTTCGTTTTTACGCTGATTATTTTATAGCACTTTACCGTATCAAATAAAGAAAAAAAATAGAATCCCAGCAGCCATGGATGGATAAGCCAGCCATGGCTTCTCCTTCTAACTGGATAGAGAGGCCAGCCATGACTTCTTCGTCCAACTGGACAGAGAGGCTTGGCAGAGCTTCCGTCCAGTTGGACAGAGAAGCCGGCCATGGCTTCTCCATCCAACTGGACGAAGAAATCAGGAGGCTTCTTTGTCCAACTACTGGACGGAGAAACCAGCCTTGGCATCTCCATTCAGTTGGACGGTGAAGCTTGCCCAGGCTTCTCCGTCGAACTAGACGGAGAGGCTTGCCTGGCTTCTCCGTCCCGTTGGACGGAGAAACTGGATTGCCGGCTTCGAGGAGAAGCCGTCAATCTTTTTTTTTTTTTTTTTAAAGTTTATTTTATAATTATTTTCTTTGAAAAGTAAATTTATTTTCTTTTAGATTGTAAATTTACTTGTTATTACATTGAGTTCACCTACAAAGTAAGCTAATTGTACAATTTTAAAAGATTATGGGCTAAATTGCATGAAAAAGTAAAGAGATAAAGTGATTAATTGGAACTTAGCTTTTCTTAGTTTAAGGGGCTAATTACACTTTAGCATATAATTTATGGGTTTATCTGGCCCTTATCTCTAACCTAAAAATAATATACTCTATACATGATCCATACAACCTAATAAACATTATATTTTTTCCTTCCAAAAAAAAGATACTGTTGGCAACGAATTCAATACAGTACGTCGTAACTTGGTAATTTAATTGGAGTACGTGGTCCAAAAGAAATCTACTCCGTATATATATTTATAGAGTGAATGCCTTTTTTGGTCCTACTTTTATTGGTCATATTCCAATTTTAGTCCGCTTTTCTTATTTTTGCCACATTGCGTCCACAGTTATTAAACGTGTTCCAATTTTGGTCCATCGTTAACTTTCCCGTCTAATGGCCGTTTGGGGGAGGGCTACTTTCATCTTTTTACTAGGATGCACTCTCTTTACCCTTTCAATCTTAATTCCAGCAAGATCCCGCCGAACGCCAACCTCGATCTCTCCTTCATCAATTTAAGCGGCGAGATTCCAGACTCCAGTGTTTTCTTGAACCAGGACGTGAAAGCCTTCGCCGGGAACCCGGAACTGTGCGGCGTCCCACTGGAAAACCTCTGTCACGCGTCGTCGGAACCAACTTCGCCGCCGGCTATCGCCGCCATTCCCAAAACAATCCACTCAAATCCCGCGGCGGACTCGCCGGATTCCGGTTCCTCCCCTGCGTCGTCACGCACCCGTCTCAAAACCGGCTCGATTATCGCAATTGTCGTCGGAGACGTCGCCGCAGTCGCAATTCTCGCCCTGATTTTCATCTACGCCTATCGCGCCAAGCGACGGAAAGCCATAGAAGGAACCATAAAGAAAGAAGCGGAAAACACAAAAAACTTCGACTAGGCATCATCCTCCGCATCCCCCACGGAATACAATTGGCTAAGGTCATGGACGTGTTTGAAGACACAGAGACACGCCGACGCCGACGCCTCCGACGCCGCATCGGAAACCACCGCCTCCGAGAGCTCGGAGTCGCCGAAAGGGCAAACGCCACAAATGCAAGCGGAGCAGAAAACCGGCGAATTGGTAACCCTAGACGGGGAAAAAGAATTGGAATTGGAAACTCTGCTTAAAGGTTTAGTAAAGGTTTTACTAAACCTCGTTAGTCTAAGATTGTCGGAATTAAGATTGAAAGGGTAAAGAGAGTGCATCCTAGTAAAAAGACGAAAGTAGTCCTCCCCCAAACGGCCATTAGACGGGAAAGTTAACGATGGACCAAAATTGGAACGCGTTTAATAACTGTGGACGCAATGTGGCAAAAATAAGAAAAGCGGACTAAAATTGGAATATGGTCAATAAAAGTAGGACCAAAAAAGACATTCATTCATATTTATAATAATCAATCACGGTTCATCAGGTATTGTTAATTTGGTCAACAAGAAAAAGAGCACGTACCATTGGTTCCTCTTGTACTATTATAATAACTCATCTGCGCTGGCTTCATTTACTCGTACTCCTATAAACTCCGATCCAGAACAGTTCTTCCACATCTATACAGTATTTCCACAAAGTGATCTTTACAATGACCACACCATTGTTAATTTTCCTTTCTCTCTCCCTCTTCTTGTCTTTCTTTCTATCCCAAGCAAAAGAGGCACCAAACCCAGTCCTCGACATCAACGGTACGATGGTCCAAGAAGGTTTCAAGTACTACGTCGTACCTCTAGACCTAGAAGAGGCCGGCCTGGGGTTCAACCTGTTCTCTATCCAGAACGGTTGTCCCAAGACTGTCTTCCTAGCTGAGCCTTACTATTGGAGCTGCCTAATAGCCTTCCATCCTGTGAATCCCGACAAAGCTGGTGTGATTCGGGAATGGACTGACTTAAACATTGAAATATTTTTCGACAAATACACAGCTCCTTGTCCGGAACCAAATTTCTGGAAAATCGAGGGCGATCCGTCGAGGTACGATGTTAATATTACCACGGGCGGAGAAAACGGGAATCTGAGCAGCTGGTTCAAGATCGTTAAAACCCAGAATGGCTACAAATTCATGTATTGTCCGTCTGTTGTCTGCGATCACTGTCGGGTTGTTTGCAAAGATTTTGGCATTTCGGAAACGGACCAGAGTCGTTTGGTTCTCAGCGATACCCCATTTGAGTTCACGTTTAGGAGGCCAGAGACATTGGTGAATAATGATGTTGCCACACCAGTGGCTGCGCTCCAGGACATTGCATCATGTAATTCTGATTTTACAAATCAAACAATAAGTTGACTTTATCAACTTGTGTGAGAGGACGGGTCGGAAGGATATAAAAATGTAATATTTATATTAGAAAATGCAGCATTAATAAGGAATAACGTACTCCCTCATCCCATTTTAAATTTCTTACTTTACTTTTTAGTTTGTCCTGAAATTAAACATAACTATCATTCTATATTTTTCAATTTATCATTTTGACTTTTTCAAATTTCTAGACAATTAATGAGGTAAGTACAGTTGTAGTTTTGTAGAAACGATATCAACTTTTGAAGGGAAAAATTAGAAAGTTAGTAACATTTGTTTTGGAGTTTATTATCGAAATGGTCCATCGACTATTGCGAAATTATCAATTTGGTCCTCGATAATTTTTCGTGCCCAATTAAGTCCCCCGACTTTGAAAATTTTAACCAATTTGGTCCTCTGTTTATTTTACCGTTAAACATCCGTTAAATCGGGATCAAATTGGTAATTTTGCTATAGTCAATAGACCATTTCAGTGAAAAATTAATTACCAATTTGGTCCCTTGACTATAGCAAAATTACCAATTTGGTCCCTATTTAACGGATGTTTAACAGCAAAATAAACGGAGAACCAAATTGGTTAAATTTTTCAAAGTCGAGGGATTTAATTGGGCACTAAAAATTGTTGAGGACCAAATTGGTAATTTTGCAATAGTCGAGGGACCATTTTGATAATAAACTCATTTGTTTTGTTACATTAAAAACCATGCAAAAAGTAAACGTGACAAGCAATTAGGGACGGAGTACTACTTATAAGGAAAAATGTAATATTTTTGAAAAAAATATGTAATACTTTAAGTTTTGACTTAAATGTATTACGTTTTTCTTTAAAAGTATTACACTAGCTTTCTCTTATGAGTAACAAATATTCACTATTTACTCCTAATTAGTATTTCCATTGTTTAATATAAATATTACATTTTTATATTAACTTGACCAATCTCACCGATAAGGAGAGATGGAGAGTTACTCAATTTTATTTATATCAATTATCCTATCCTATGTTATCCGGCATTTTTTTTATTGATATCATGCTAAATAATATACTTTGAAGTTTTGATAAGTACCACAAAATAAATTAGATGACATAAGATTATGGTGATCCATCACTTGGCAATATAGTCTGCAATTTCATTATGTTCCCCTTGTAGAAATGTTAACATATGCTTTCACTTTTCATCCACACATCGACCTCAAAGCAACTGATAATTTTTGTTCTCAAAATGAGTACACAGTAATAAAATTAAGAGGAGAAAATGACATCAATTGTTAATAGAGTATACTTTAATACATCCAGTGCGACTCCAAATTTTAATGTTTTTTTGGTAAGTTCAGAGGGTCTTTCTCTGTTCGTTTAACGGTCCAGATCCACATCGAACCCGGGTTCTCTTGAAATTCTTCCCCACAAAGAGAGCTCATTTGCCACTTGAGCTACCCCATTGGGTTACCAAATTTTAATGTTGAAGTGTCAAAGGGTAATTAAATAGATGCAGGATGATTCTTGTATATGTCCATAAAAAGTACAATTTTCAAAATAATATTTTCTTTTAATATTGCTATTAAAAAGAACTATTGAATTCTTCTTATCAACATTATTTGTATGTTGTCATTGTTTCATAATTTATTCAATGATTTTAATTATTCTGTCGGCTAGGCATAAACAAAGATTATATAGTCAAATGTCAACTTCATGGAAATAGTGTACATTCAACTTCATGCAGGATATATGATTCTTGTATATGTCCATAAAAAGTACAATTTTCAAAATAATATATATTTTCTTTAATTTAAATATTGCTATAACAAAAACTATTGAATTCTTCTTATCAACATTATTTTATGTTGTCGTTGTTCCATAATTTATTCAATGATGATTTTAATTATTGTGTCGGCTTGGCATAAACAAAGATTATAAAGTCAAATGTCAACTTCGTCATGATTTTTTATAGTAGCAATTTGTTTTGGGAGCAAATCCTCTTCCCTGGCAGCAAGTCAGCAAGGATCACTTCTTGGTCTTCCCTTTTCAAAGCATCATTCGCCACTAAGAATATGAAAACTAAAGGGAAGTTCACCCTAAAAATTTCTATTTCTATGAGTAAGCTCTAGACTTGGTTATATATTGGCAGATTGGAAGGCTTGGAGATAAGAACAGCAATGTGCCATTCCTTGAACTTAGCCAACCTGTTATTTACTTTGCCAACAAACTCTAATCAACCTGTTGATCTCCCTTCAACTGCATTAATAAAAGGTTAGTTGTTTCTTCTTGCCTCCCAACCAGTGTGCCATTATTTTCAATTACATCTTTTGTCAATTTTCCAAAATGCATATTGCCTGATTTGGATTCCTTTTTTTCTCATTAGTTCCGAAACATGTGGCTTGCTTATTCCGTCTGTTTCGGAGTAAATTACCAAAATGGTCCTTCGACTATGTTGATTTTACCTTTTTGGTCCTAGTCATTTTGACTTGGCTAATTACATCCTTCGACTATCAATTTTTTAACCATTTTGGTCCTCCTATGACTTAGATGACAATTTTTAGGGATTTTGTTGGAAGTTCACTAAGGAGCAAGAGGAAAGGGCACTAGAGAGCCCAAAAGTAAATGACGAATTCACATTGAACTTCCAATAATATCCCTAAAAAATTGCCGTCTAAGTCGCCGGAGGACCAAAATGGTTAAAAAATTGATAGTCGAAGGATGTAATTAGCCAAGTCAAAATGACTAGGACCAAAAAGGTGAAATCAACATAGTCGAGGGACCGTTTTAGTAATTTACTCGTCTGTTTCGCTTCATCAATTCACCTCATGCATCAACTTGAAAACAGAGAGCATATTAAAACCATTTCTAAACAAAGTTGTAATATAAAACCTCTCAATCATTAATGCATTCATGTGGGTTGTGATTAATTTATCTGTTATACACGCACGGCCTTGTTGGCTGTTTTCCCTACTATATTATTCACCATGGACTATATAGAATTAGACATGGCTGTAATTAGCCTAGTTGTAAGAATCATATCAGCACACAAATTTCTTTGATTTTAGGAAATGAGTTCTGCATTTTAGTTTCATAAACAACACAATAATACAGTTTTTCCCGTTTTTTTAATCCTCAAAGTTGCAATACTAGCCAAGTTGGTGTATGGATCAAGCTAGCACAACATGTTTTATATATTCACTGTAATTGTGATGCTTCATAAATTCATGTCTGCTTTCATCTCAAATGCATGCCGTATACCTTTGATTATATAATTGTTAGTTATGACTATTTGAAATTTGTACATTATAAGAAAAATATTACTCTTTATTTACAGTTGTGCTCATTCTTAGTATTAATCCTTGCAACTAGTTAGATTTTTGTTAGTAATATACTATGTATATAGATATATTACGTATGATGAATTGGCATATAAAATCAAACAAAATTGAGAAGTGAAAATAATATGTACATGTGGCGTGAATATGTGTGGAGTGTGAAGTGTGAAGTGTGAAGCAAATATTAAGGGTATTATGAATGCAAAATAAAATGCTTGTAAATAGATGAAGGCATGCATAATGTACGTGGGAAATGGAAATGTAATTTAAAGTGGCAACATGGCAAAGAGAAAAATGAATGCATGCATCTAAATGGCGCAAAATTAGGAAAGCAAAAGAAATGCAGAGTGTGATCATGCGTACGTGGAAGCCAAGGAAGCAAACAAGGAAAAACGTGGTTCAAGTTTGCAATGCATTGGAAGAGTGGTATCATGGCATCATGGGTTAATACGTACATAATTCAAGGAATAAGGCCAAGACAATTACTATAAATAGGCTCATTAACTATGAAGACAAATCGAAGTTTCAGTAACAATAACATACATATATATAGCCTGAAAGGTGCTGCGAAGAAACTTCAATACGGGGAAAGATTGGTGTACTATCCGGAGAAATTAGCTCCAAATTATTTCAGTACAAGCTGTGTTAAAATCCAGGTTGGTTACAGTTTGTTTAATTGGTAGAATTAGTTCAAACTGTACGTGTAACTTTTTCATAGAGTTGTTTTATAAGGTTAATGTTTAAATAGGTGGTAGACCTAGTTTTGTAATTCATTGAACCTTGTAATTGTAAAAACCAGCGGGTTGAGCTTTAGTGAAAATGTTTGGGCGTGGCCCCGCAGATTAGGAGGTGTTCTCCAACTGCGTTATCAAATTCAGCTGTGTACTTATTTTGGCGCTTCTTTAAATTGCTTTATATTATTTTATATCTTCAATACATATTTTCAATTTTGATGAATTTGTTTGCAGCAAAACAGAAAGTGATGAAAGCCCATTCCTATGTTAAATCTTCTAATGCATCCAACTTGAAACCAATGCACTATGATTTTAATGAAAAATTACCTTTGTTTTTATTATAGCAGATTGGTTACTGCAGTTGATGTTGGACCACCAACTGATTGGGTGAAAAATCAATGTGCGGTTTGAAAGCTAAGATTACAAGTTTATTGGAAGAGTTGCGTTGCAACGGCATGCTAGCCACTTTTACGTCACGACCTTCAACTAATTTAGATGAACATTATGCTAATTCAAATGTTGAAAACCTATGTGACAATTAAATTAATATATTTGATATTGTTTCTAACGATGTAACATTTTACAATACTATACTTTTATTATTGTTATTGACTTTGAATTTCTTAATATAATATATTTTATAATTATATTATGGAAGTACTATATTATAGGTTTAATATACGTATGTGATATTAATTAGTGAGAGATTTTTTTAATAAAAATTTTAAAAATTTAGCGACGGACAAATTCGTAGTAAATTCATAGTTAAATATTTTCTAACAGTAAAGAATGACAACAAAATAGCGACGCAAATATCGGTCACTAAATTTAGTGAAGGATATTTCCGTCGCTAATCCCTTGCAAATTTTGTGATTTAATTTGTTGTGGAGAGGAAAATAGCGACGCATTTTTTTTAATTTAGCGATGGAAAATTCCATTGCTAAACTTAGCGACGGAAATAAATTGGGTCGTAAAACTTTAGCGAGGCCACTTTTAGCAACGGATGTAATCCGTCGCTATTCGCTTTTGCGACGGATTTCCCTTTCTAGC
Source organism: Ipomoea triloba (assembly GCF_003576645.1). Taxonomy (NCBI): domain Eukaryota; kingdom Viridiplantae; phylum Streptophyta; class Magnoliopsida; order Solanales; family Convolvulaceae; genus Ipomoea; species Ipomoea triloba. The sequence goes on along the minus strand of NC_044926.1, from coordinate 20,761,918 downwards.
GACGGAAAATTCCGTCGCTATTTTCGCGTTTTTTTGTAGTGGTTATTTTCCGAATAGTTAAAGATTGACTAAGGAATGTCAAATCCGAGAGGTTGTTGAGGAAGCATTGATCCAAAAGGCTAACCACGAGAAGTCAAAGGTTACCTTTTCGCATCTACTGTTCGGACATTCTCTAAACGAACAGTTAAATTTATCAAAAAGCTCATAATATACAAAGAAAATGTTACCAAGACAAGGAGTCCTAGATATATAAATCCCAAGGAAGATTTTCCAAAAAGGCTAAGACATTTTGCATAGCTTAGAAAGCTAGGAGCAAACACAAAATGTAGTCCCAAAGGCTGGAAATTTGACAAAAAGCAACCTAGCTACTACATTACCCATTGATCTTTGCATGCACGATTATAGACATTTGAAATTTGTTTCCCTCCAACGAACAAAATTTGAAACAAGTCTATAAATACCTCCATTCAAGTCTTAGAGATCGGTGCTGGTCATTTTTGCGAACAAGTGATTTAAATGCATTGCAAAGTGAACAAAGTATTCCATCAAGTAGACATATGAAGAGAGAGCTAAAGCTACATTGCAAGATCAAACTCAAAGGACTATGATATTCAATGAGAAATTCCATGCCAAGTCTTATAGTCGGAGATTGTGAAAAAACTTTTCTCTTCAATCTTTTCTCTACTAGGTTTAGTAGATCTAAAGGGATGCAATAACAAGTCCTACTTGTGAAAATCCTTGAGGATTGTGGTCGACTTTGGGATCAAGACACAATCTCTCATTTTGTACTAAGGAGTTTAGTGCAATCTTCCTTATGTTAAGGAGAAGAGTGGATGTAGGCTGGGTTATGGCCAAACCACTTCAAAAACTCTATCTCACTCACTCTCTTTACTTACTACATTTACATTCCAGCTCATAAACAACCAAACCTAAATTTGAAAACAACAAATACGTGCAACAAATTAAAAAGGGGTAAAACATATTTTTTGTTGTGTCATACTCAAAATAGAACTAAGTTCAAGTTCACTTGAGTTTAAGAATCTTTCAAAAAGTTTTTAAAACTATACAAGTCTATTCAACCCCCCCCCCCCTCCCTCCTTGTTCCACCTCTGGACTTGTACCCCTAACCCATCGTGATCAACGAGTAAGAATGTTAATTCAACCAGACCTTGATGGAGAAACTCAGTCCTCGCCTTGATGGGGGAGGAGATGGAAAAGTTTTCGGGGAACGAGGGTGGGGATGGGGAGAGTTTCCACTCTGTTCGTTTACCTGCATATCATCAATGACAAGCTAAATGAAATATAAGAAGATTGTGAATATAGAGGGTCTGATATCATCCCCTCTGTTCGTTTACCTGCATATCCAATAGAACATAAGTGTGGATGTTCATTGCACGTTTGCCTATGCGTTGCCTTTTGACTTTTATTGTGCAAAAGATCATTGCACGTAAGGTAAAACTACTTCAACTATAAGCATCATACACTGGCACACCTTCATTCCACAACATCTTTAAATCATCAACAAGTGGCGCTAGATATACATCTGATCTATGTCATTTCTTGGTTGTTTAGCCCTGATATCAACGACAATATGATGTATTTTCGCTTCATACACAACAAGGAGGAAGATTATATACTAGTAAAAGGAAAGTCCAAGTACCATGTCGACTATTCATGTTACTATGAGAATTCATTCCATCGATACACAATCCAACTCTAAGATTCTTGTTTTCAGTACCGAATTTGGACCACCTCCTATCAATATTCCTCCATTGAGGTGAATCAGTTGGATGTCTTAGTTTTCCATCTTCTTTTCTCCCAATAGCAAGCCTTGGATTAGCATCTTCTTTTTAGCCTCCCCTGGATTAGCAAACATGCGTTTAAATCTTGATATTACGAGTAAATACCATACTACTTTCGCTAGGGGACCTTTCTTATTCTCACACACATCATAAACATTTTTCATTTAATAACATGATGCCCCACACATTGGACACACATGCAAGTCTTTGTATTCTTTCCAATACAATATACAATCATTTGGACATGCATGTACCCTCTCAATGTCCATACCGAACAGACACAACAACTTCTTTGCTTCGTAGGTTGAATTTGGAAGTTCATTATGACCAGGAAGCATGTCTTTTAGTAGTTCTAATAATCTCGTGAAACTCTTATCGCTCCATCCATTCTTTGATTTTAAATTAGATAATTTAAGCATAGCAGATAACTTAGTAAATTTAGTACACCAGGGAACAAAGGTTTATTAGCATTTTAAACAAACTTTTAAATTTACAAGGCATTTCACTAAAATCTTCAAGCACATCATGCATGCATCATTTCATCTATTTGTCATTATTTTCATCATCATCATCATTGCTAGCATGAGTTTCATTGTTTTCCTCATTATTTGCATGAGTTTGAATATTTGCATGAGTTCCACTGTCTCCATGAGTTTCACTATCTGCGTGAACTTCATTCTTACTAACACTTGTACTAGAAAGTAAGCTTTCACCATGCCATATCCATAGAGCTGTCGAAATGGGCTGGCGGGGCGGGGCCCGCCAAAGCCCGCCATATGGCGGGGACGGGCTAAAAAGCCCGCCAAAATACGGGCCTATGGGTGGTCGGCCCGTCCCGCCCCACCTTAAGCCCGCCAAAGCCCGCCATATTAGCGGGGGCCCGCTAAATTTTAAAAGTTATAAATTTAAATAAAAATTAATATAAAGAGGTAATAAGTATATACTAAAATAATTTGGATAGTTTAAAGATATATTAATACATTTATAATTTTTTAAACACAATAATAACTAATAAATAATCAAATACAGAATGTATTAATTCATAAGTAAATAACAAATCATTTATATAATATATTATTTATTTTTAACTCAATTATATATATTGATTATTAAATTTATGTTTACGGTTAACCGTAATTCGTAAACCAAAATTCAATTGCGCAAACAGAAAACCAAAATTCAATTGTAATTGAATTTTGGTTTACTGTACACTGTAGTCTTTAAACCCAAATTATATATATATATATATATATATATATATATATATATATATACACACACTAATCTTAGTAATATGATCAAGTTGACAAGACATATTTAATGTTGTAAATTTATTATTGTAGCATTGATTTATTTTAATAAATTTTTTTTATTATTCATTCGGCGGGCCCCCGCCGACCCACCAAGCCCGGGGGTTTGGCGGGGGCGGGCTTAAAAAGCCGCCAAAATACAGGCCCAAAATATCATAGCCCGCCTCGCCCTTTTCGCAGGGCGGGACGGGCTTACCCGGCGGGTATAGCCCGTTTTGACGACTCTACATATCCATCTATTGTACCCTTCCTTAAAGTCATGGCATATCAAATGACTCTTCACTTGCTCAGAACTACGGTATCTTCTTAAATTTTTATAATCACAACACGGGCACATTATAAATTCTTCCACCTTTTTACTTTTATTTTCTTCAGCATATTTTATAAACTCTTGAACCCCTTATATATTTGATTTGTAATGGTTTCTCATATATCCAACTTTGATCCATATATGTCAATTGATAAAATGCTACTCTATGTAATATGGAGATATGGATAATTGATCATAGAGGGATTTAGAAATGATATTAGGTGATTTGAATTGAAATCAAAGTACCTAATTCGTAATCAAAGAACCAAATTCGTAATCAATGCACTTATTCATCAAAATACCTAGTTTATAATCAAAGAATATATATCTAACTCATCAAATAAAATAATAAATATGATTTATCAAAATACTTAACTCATCGAATTCAATCCAATTCATTAAACCACATAATTCATACGGAGTAATCAAAATATATACCTATCTAACTAATCAAATTAATGTATCTAAAATATCGAAATACCTATTTCATCATCAAGTACCTAATTCATCAAAATACCTATTTCACACAATATATTATACCATCATAAATAGTAAAATAAATTTCAAAATGTATGAAATGAAGATATACTCATGTATATCACAAATCACAACATATGTAATGTAACATATTCTGATTAAATCAATATTGAGTGCAATTTCATTTTTTTTAATGTGATTTCACTTTCCGCAACACTTTCTCTCAAAAAATGTCTCGGAAAGTAGAATCGTTTTTTTTAAAGAAATAACTATACTTTTTAAACAAAAGTGTCGCATTTTCTTATGTATTTATTTATGATTTTTCCACGACACCTTTTTTTCCTACTATAATACACTTTTAATAAAAGTGTACCAGAAAGTCATATTTCTATGTTCATTTTTGTAGTAATGCACCTTAGACCCCACACATTAAATTAAAAAATCTAGAAATTAATTAAAGATTTAATCTAAGCCATTAGATTTTGTCAAATGGACCATACATATTAGACCACAGTTCTCACCAATGACATTGTTCTCTCATGCTTAACGTGAGACCTGCATGAGTGCACGCAATCTACTCCATGAATGCATACTAACTATTCCCAAGATATCCACCGTCATCTAGACATGCCTAGGAGTAGTTAATGTGCATTCATGCAGTTGTTCACGCGGTCTCACGTTAAGCATGTTCTCACTTGAACGCAAGCATGCATATGGGTTGACTTCGTATATATGAGACAACTTATTTAGATGAGAAGTATGACTAAACCGTATCCATAGGAATTAATTGATGAAGGGTTGTGATTAGGTGAGATCCTTTTAATTTAATCCCTAACGAATAAGTTGGTTCTGGGCTATTAATTGGCAATCCAAGGGCAAAGATGTCAATCTGTGTGCACCATGCACATGTAGATTAAAGTAATTTTGATTTTTACTCCATCACTTCGTACACGTCTCAGCAAAGATGCAGGTTGATCACACCTCCATTTGCAATGTACGATGATGCACACACATGAACTCGTATATGCACACCAGCCAAAAAAGAAAAGTACTTGGGCCGAAATTGGAGTGCACGCACCTGAACTCGTATATGCACGCGAACGGATTCCACGAATCATGAAAAAAGAGAAAAACAATACACAAGCTTCGAACGGATTCCACAATCATGAACCGATTACACAAACGGGTGTTGTTTTGTTCTGCGAGAATGACTTCGAAACACAACATATGGTAGAGTTTTGCAAGAATAGACTCATCAAAGCTTATTATGCACGAAACGATCATGAATGGGCATAAAAGCATTGCATTCCAGTTCTCAAACCGACCCTTTTCCTAACTATCTTTGGCGCTTATCAGAGCACAAGGTGCTTGGTACCGCAGAACTCTTTAATCTTCTTTCAATTAAATCTATCTTCATATCACCAAATAAGTTTTCTCACAATTTGGCCTCAAAAACTCATGATTACCCTCAATTAAGTCCCTACTTGTCAAGAATGCACAATTAATTAACAAGATTTGACTCAAAATTAACTCAATTTGATAACAATAAGCATAAAATCACAATGAAATAATATATAAAATATACACACATATTAGGCATATCAAATTTCCCCGCACTCAAGGTTCTGCTTGTCTCCAAGCAAACATAAGCAACAAAATATAACTAACAACCATAACCATGTCAACTAGGCATTCAGTTCAAGGGAATTAGTGAACACATAATGCTTTATGAGAGTTCAAAGCCATATATATGCACAGAAGACAATAGAGAATAGTAATCTTCACAATTGTTCACTCAAATCCCTCATGTATATTTATGAAAGGTATGTACACACCATATACCCTCTCTTGAAAGTGCATTTGCCATAGGCTTTCTTGTCAACTAAAACTCCAATACCAAAATTATATGAAAAATACGAGTCAAAGAGTCTTATTTCTTGATTGTAACTGGGTCAAGGCTATGTGGTTTAAGAAAAAAAAGGCCATAAGGTATAACAAATAAAGTCCAAGAAATCAGTAAATTAAAATCATAATTCCACCATATCAAAAGCAAGCAAGTGATGTTGCGAATGTGGTCCCTTGGATCAATGACTCTCATTTTGAAGCTACTAGCGGTGGAACCCTGAATAACATCATCCTTGAATGCAAGAAGTGGACCAATAAGAGATGGAACGTCGTCTACTGTCATGTCTTGAGGGAACAAAATCAAGTTGTAGATTAGCTGGCGTGATATCATGGTTTTGAGCCCGATTGGCCGGCCTTGTTGTCTTTTTGTCCTATCACCAAACTCGTGGCGAGCATCCATAGGGATAGGATTGGGGTTCCTTACGCCCGTGGTGACTGATTTTGTGTTTTTTTTTTCCAGGGCTCTGCCCTTCCTTTGTTTCCAAAAAAAATATATTTTACCAATACAACTCTCTCTACTAAACAAGCTAAGTCGTCACTACTTCATTCTTCCTCTTCCTTAATAAATTCTCAAAACAACATTTCAAAATTTTTTTTTTTAAATCTCTTTTTGGTAAAATCGAAGAAATATTTCCTCAAAAACTTGCTTGGTGTAATCTACAAGCACATAGAGTCGATCATAGTATAAATTTCTAGAGTATTTCATGAGGGTCGATTGCACGAAGAACATGCTTCATTGCACTGTTATCCATAATAACATTTTTTGTTGATAAGAAAAACGCAAATAAAAGAAATTCACGTAATAAAAAGAATATATATTTATGAATTTAAAACAAAGAAAACTTTTAATTGAGAAAACACTAAGGATTTGATAATCACCTATTAGACATGCAATTAACTAACTCTCCTAAGTACTGATTCTTGCAATTATAGTGATGATTATTCCAAATATATTCTAATTAACTTTTAAATATGTTGAAATCTTGTTATAGAATGCTTGTTGGTGAACATCACGATAATCGACCCTGGCGCCTGTTATGGAATCTCAAGGTTCCACCGAAGGTGGAGTTATTTTGTTGGCAGCTTGTTTCGTCATTCTTACCAACCCGGGATGCTTTATTTTCGAAGCAAATTCATACCTCACTCGTGTGTCATATGTGTGGACAGATAGATGAGTCGGCCAAGCATCTGTTTATGGAATGTCAGCATGTTGTTACTATGTGGGCTACCATGGGAATATCTTCTGCGTTTCATGGCCAAGGTACTATTTCTGAGTGGTTTCTTAATTTGCTGGCTACTTTGAATGATGACATGAAGTGTAAAGTTGCTATGCTTTGTTGGGGTTTATGGGGGAGTAGAAACAATTCACTGTGGAATGGGGTCCCTTTTGATATTAGTCATGTGCTTCATTCTTCTTTAATTTTTTTGACGAACTGGAGTGCTGCAAATTTGCATAATCTGATGCAGAATAATATTGTTGGCCTACTACCGAAATGGACTGCCCCATCGCCTGGTCGTTTGAAGTTGAATATAGATATCGCAATGGATGTTAATAATAATGCTATGGGGTTTGGATGGGTGCTGCGTGATGACCGTGGTGTTTTTCTAGCTGCTAAATCTATCCGGGTTAATGGTAACTATAGTGTTCAAGAGGCTGAAGCTGTGTGCATCCGTGAAGCTCTAAGCTGGCTAAAGGGAACTGGAATGGGTGGTGTGGATATTGAGACTGATTCATAGCTTGTTTATCATGCTTTAAAATCGAATTCTTTTATTTCGTGTTTTGGTTTTATTATTGATGACATTAAAGAAGTTGCATCTACGATTGAAGATGTAGACTTCTACTTTGTTAAGCGATCTGCGAATCGTGCTGCCCATGTTGTTGCTCGGGAAGCCGTTTCTGTGTCAGGTTGCGGGGAGTGGTTTGATACTCCTCATTTCCTTGTTAACTGCCTTTTATCTGATTTAATGAATTAAGTTCCTTTTCTCAAAAAAAAAATGTTGATAAGACTAGATTACATAGAGATGGTGTAGCTGTCAAATTACTAATTAATAATACGTTAATATAAAAAATATTTAAAATATCATATCATTATAAATAATTGAACTAATGACATAAGAAACTTGATTCGATTTCTTCTGTATCTAGGATGAAGTTCACGACCAACAATCTCAGTTTGAGTTGAAGCTATTGGTCTTCGGTGTAAATAGGAGAGTACAAAGGCAAAAATATGTTGAAAGCTTACAACTTTATGTTTAGCATGTTTAAATAGTAAAAAGAATGCAACCCTATGCAAAATTACAATTGGAAAAAATATGAAAAAAAAAAAATCTCCATCCGTGGAGCTGAACGTGTGTGCAGTGTATATGCTTTTTTGTGGAACAGATTTTGCAAATAATAATATTACCAATTATATTATAGAATACCATACATAATATTACCATTTATGCTATTATGTTATTACCTAATTAATATGTCTTTTCTACACGATATTATAAAAACGTAAACAAAATACGCAGAATTTGCAAACAATAATATTACCAATTATATTATAGAAGAATACCATACTTAATATTATGAATTTACTATTATGTTATTACCTAATTACTATATATTTTCTACACGGTATTATGCTACAGTTGTTATACCGTGGACCATAGGTCATGGCTGATACTGCAGTTGTGTTAAACTGATACTGCAGTTGTGTTGAACGGATACTGCAGTTGTGTTGAAAGGAAACTGCAGTTGCGCGGAACAGAAGCCATTTCATCCGTCTGTAAATGCAGTTGTGTTGAACTGATACTGCAGTTGTGTTGAATGGATACTACAGTTGTGTTGAATGGATACTGCAATTGTGTTGAATGGATGAACGACTTTATTCGGCGTAACTGCAGTTTCCTTTCAACACAACTGCAGTATCAGCCATGACCACGGTCCACAATGCATTGCGGGCCATGGTCCACCATATAATTTGCGATTATGTTATTACGTTAACATGTGAATATAGAAATAATATTACCAATTAATAGATATTAGTTAATTTACATTTTACATTTTCTTAGCAAATAAACTTTATTAATTATTTGACCAATAAAATATTTAATTAATTGACTACAAAAGTTTGGGAAGGAAAATGAAATAGGAGGGTTTTACTTTTATATATAGTATAGAAGTATAGATTAATATGTCTTTCTAGACGATATTATGTTATTACGTTAATACGTGAATATAGAAACAATATTACTAATTAATAAATATTAGTTAATTTTCATTTTACATTTTCTTACCAAATAAACTTTATTAATTATTTGACCAATAAAATATTTAATTAATTGACTATAAAAGTATGGGCGGGAAAATGAAGTAGGACGATTTTACTTTTATATATAGTACTAATTTTTCACGCGCATTGCGCAAATGAGATAATGTCCAATGTTTATTTTTAAATAAGTATTACAAAGTATATCAATGCAAGATTATATAGGAGATATTCATGCATATGTAATTCAATGTTGAATTTGTTTATTTAAATTGTTAATTCAAAGTTTATGAACGCAAGATAATATATGAGAGATTGATTATAATTGTCACAAAAATAAATATTTGCAATTTTGTAAAAATGCTAATCTAAATATTTAGTCTAAAAATGATAGTATAAATAAATATTACAAAAAACGTTTGAATTTCTCTAAGACTTTTTAATTCTCTTTCGGGTAACATTGTCATTGTCTTTATCTTCGGTACTTGTTTTTTTTTTTATTTATTGGTATTTGGTAATGTGCCATGTGCAATCGCAGATCTCATTTCACGCACTGAGATCTTAATTGTACTATGAACTCTTGATCTTGCAAACACTTATTGATATTTGGCAGTGGTAGTTCTTCCTCCCATATGTTTCATGTGCTGTGAGATGTGTGTCGTACATTCTCATGTGAAAGTATTGAACAAAATATTAATATTTATTATATTTGTAGAAAGTTAATGAGTAGTACATTTTGTTCTAGTTTCATAACTTATTTACTTGATAGTAACAACAATAACTTTGCAGGTAGTCCGAATAGTGATGTTGCAATATTTCTAGTTTCATCAACAGTTTGTACATCCATTTTGCACAAGTTTATTTTGAAGTTCATATTTTTAGAATTAGTATAATGAGTGTAATACTTGATTTTGTGTGCGCATGTGTGTGTGTGTGTGTTTTTTTTTTTTTTTAATTATTGATTTGATACTAATCTTGGAGTACCCACTGCTGCCTTTTCTTTACAACACATGCAGTTAAATAGTTTGTCACTTTGTACATAAACATTTTTAAACAGTGAATACATCCTATATATACCAATTATTTTTATTGTCAATATTGATGTTGATTTTGTCTTTAATACAAGCAAGTTGATGGTAGAAATTGAAATGAATTGTAAATTTATATTAGTTCTAATATATTTAAAGAATGCACAATAAGTTTTTTATATTCAAGATTAATGAATGCTGCAACAGTAGCTATTTTTGAAATTTTTTCATTTTCTGAATTTGAAAGATTGATTTCAACAATGTTGATAGGGATAAAATCTCGGTCTACACATCCCGGCCTCCCGTTCTGTTTGTTCAAGTAGGGGTTGATCACTTTCCGAAACTTCTGCCCGATCTAACCAGGCTGGGCAACCTTGCGCCCCGGTCCACAGTCAAGGCCTTGCAGAGGTTCGAACTACAGACCTTGCGCCCGCATAAGTATTCGCGGGCGCGCAGGACCAACAGGGTGACCGGTGCATGTCCGCCACGCGTCCTACATGCCGCCAGACCGGAGGTATTGTCGGGGGCACTATAAAAGGTACATTTAATGCAAGGGAGGGGACTTTTGGCTATTTCTTCTAGAACAGTAGCTAACGAGACCGGGAACCTCTGACCCACTGTCACGTAGCTCGGTCTCACCTAGAGTATTCTACCCTGTACTCTACCAAATCTTAATACGAGTATTCAAGTCCGTATTTTGCTATATCATTTTGGCGCCGTCTGTGGGGACCGAAGTACCAAGCCGATTTCTGTTCTGCCCGACTTCGATCTCCAACCATGTACCCTTATATGGACTACTTTGCCTCTGCCGACCCGGAGCAGGAGGCACCTTCTGATCTGCGTTCTCGCCTTAGCTCCCGTGGCGACCCGAATAATACCGCTAATCCGCCGGTGGTCGATCCTGTCAACATGATTCACCCTCCTCAGGCATTCCTTATACCGGTCGGACCGGTACCATATCAGTACCCAGCATACCCGCTCGACCCGACCGCTCAATGGTGGGCCAACTCCCCTCGGTTTTACCCGCAGCCTTACGCCCCCTCTTTCACGTTCCAACCAGTGCCACCCACTCAGCCGCAGGTTCAGCCTCCAGTCCCACATCCAGACACCACGACGATCGAGGCCGCAGCCACTCACTCACCCGCGTTGAGGAGGGCACAGTCTGAGAGGCGACCGGTGTCTTCCAGGTTGCAAGAACCGACCCCGGCGCGCCGCCCTGCGCTGTCACGTTTGAGCGCCTCAGGTTCCAGGCCACCTCCAGCCCGGGAAGAGGGGCCACGTGTGACACCCCGGGTTGGTCAACCTTACAACCGGGAGCATCACCGCCACACCTAGGTCGAACCCAGCGAACCTTTAGCGGTTCATCACTAGGTGCACATGCTAATTTTCCTTACCTAACTCGACAACAGTTGAGGTATAAGTTAAACATTCCAAACATTCACACGCACATATATATATATATAGGTTCATAGGTGTGATAACGACGTCCTTAGAACCCCAAAGCATAAGTTAGATATATATACATAATCACAATGCCAAGTTTGGCAATTGATCTAATAAGACTGCTGCAGAATATGTACACAAAAAGAGAGTTTTAGACTACCCCGACTTGACCTCCACCACCTATCAGATCATACGATACACTGGGATCTCAAACTCTCCCCAAACTAGATGTCATTCGCCCTCAAACCACTTAAGGTGATCCAAGGAGCGATCGGTGATAATGACCATAGACCATTCTCCCTCGGGAGGAGTGGGATCCCAGAGATATGGGTAATGTACAATGAATTCCAGGGGGTCGCTACCCGGTAAGACTTTTATTGGGAAGTAGCCCCACCGAGCCTGATGAGCATCTACCAGAGACACAAAAGAGCTGGATGATGAGAAGGAATCGTCAGGAGCTAGCAGAGTGTAGCCGGGTACATAGGGGTCTTCCCCTATCATATGCTGTATATAGTCTCCATATCCAAAATCTGAGCCATTATAGTTCCGTAAAGTTACCGAACTATACGACTCATTGCTGGATGACATCTGTTAAAGGGCAACAATGAAGCACCCGTTAGCACGACGGCTAAGTAAGAACCCATGAGCTTATCATTTATAGGTAAAGATGATTTAACTTACCAATTGACCATAGCATAGAATTTCCTATTGATTGACATGCTTTCATGCTTGTATATTACGATAATACAAATAAGCATAAAGTTATCACATTCACATTACACGTGTGAATTTTCACCACCATACTTGACATCTTCACAAAATCCCATTTCTCAGACATCACACGACTAGTTTCTTGGAACTAGAATCACACGTCTTAACATAGCCATTAATTTAACCACTACATATGAAAACTCGACTTAGTTTCATTTCAAAGTATGAGGCCTTATAGGAAATGTTGAATATTCCTTGTCGTTGACCGATTAAACCTGGAACATGGGCTTGCTGTCATTACCCAAGTTCTCTTCTCGGTCCCTTGGACGATGGTTCATTAGAATGGCCCCTAGTGTGGCCCCGTCTAGGTCCATTAAAATGACACTAACCCGGAGACGACGGAGTCAATACGCTTAAGTGTGCACACCCCCACAGTCTAGCCATACATGAGTGACGTAGAGACTCGGCGAATAGACTTCGCTTAAGTACGAATACAACCGTACGTATTTCAATGACGACGTTCGGTAATTATAGCCCGAGGTAAAACAAGACAACAAGGTCCTCGTAACTTCTGAAACAATATGTTCACCTCTCCTACTTATACACTCATAACATATGAATTCAACATGCGGTACATAATTCCACATATCACGACCACAACCAACAGGGCATGATTACACTATCAAATTCTTTCCTATACTCACACGCGCTTTATTACTTATTCATGTTCACAACACATAGTTCACATACACTACCTATACCTATACATATATAACATTAACATACCTATACTCATATATGTCATATATATACGGTATACATATAGTATATATATATAATAGGTATTTAACTACCTATATACACATATATATATATATATATATATATATATATCACACACACACACATAATATATATATCACATACACACACATAATATATATATATATATCACACACACACGTAAAATATATATATATCACACACACACGTAATATTTATATATCACACACACACATAACATATATATATATACCACACCACACACCCACACATACGTAGTATATATATATATATATCACACCACATACATAATATATATATATATTACGCTACACCCACATATACATAATATATATATATAACGCTACACACACAATATATATATATATATAATCCCTAATTTATGTGTACAACATGTCTAATACACATAATATTCACAAATTACACACAACTTCATGGATTGGAAATTAATTCACCAATTACCTACTTTGAGTAGCTATAATTCCAACTTGAGGGGTAACTTACCTCAATCTCACTACGAACACAAGAATTCGAAGATTGAAGCTCGGGATTCAACCTTTGCTCTTAAAATCCTAACATAAAACACGGTAATACAAATAGGGTTCAACAAAATTCTACCCAAAACTATGAACTAGGAGTAAAAACATAACTTTTAACCGATTAAATATAAATTTTACCGAACAAATTGCGACCGGGGCTTGAAACTTGCTTCTCTCTCTCTCTCTCTCTCTCTCTCTTCCTCTCACGAATTGGAAGATGAAGATGAAGAAATCAGATTTTCTTCATTCTTATCACAACATATATATATATACGTAATATTATATAATAATAATAATAATAATAATAATAATAAAATATGTAGGATCCTTATCCACCCATATATAATAATAATAAGAATAATAATAATAATAATAATAATAATAATAATAATANATCGTCAGGAGCTAGCAGAGTGTAGCCGGGTACATAGGGGTCTTCCCCTATCATATGCTGTATATAGTCTCCATATCCAAAATCTGAGCCATTATAGTTCCGTAAAGTTACCGAACTATACGACTCATTGCTGGATGACATCTGTTAAAGGGCAACAATGAAGCACCCGTTAGCACGACGGCTAAGTAAGAACCCATGAGCTTATCATTTATAGGTAAAGATGATTTAACTTACCAATTGACCATAGCATAGAATTTCCTATTGATTGACATGCTTTCATGCTTGTATATTACGATAATACAAATAAGCATAAAGTTATCACATTCACATTACACGTGTGAATTTTCACCACCATACTTGACATCTTCACAAAATCCCATTTCTCAGACATCACACGACTAGTTTCTTGGAACTAGAATCACACGTCTTAACATAGCCATTAATTTAACCACTACATATGAAAACTCGACTTAGTTTCATTTCAAAGTATGAGGCCTTATAGGAAATGTTGAATATTCCTTGTCGTTGACCGATTAAACCTGGAACATGGGCTTGCTGTCATTACCCAAGTTCTCTTCTCGGTCCCTTGGACGATGGTTCATTAGAATGGCCCCTAGTGTGGCCCCGTCTAGGTCCATTAAAATGACACTAACCCGGAGACGACGGAGTCAATACGCTTAAGTGTGCACACCCCCACAGTCTAGCCATACATGAGTGACGTAGAGACTCGGCGAATAGACTTCGCTTAAGTACGAATACAACCGTACGTATTTCAATGACGACGTTCGGTAATTATAGCCCGAGGTAAAACAAGACAACAAGGTCCTCGTAACTTCTGAAACAATATGTTCACCTCTCCTACTTATACACTCATAACATATGAATTCAACATGCGGTACATAATTCCACATATCACGACCACAACCAACAGGGCATGATTACACTATCAAATTCTTTCCTATACTCACACGCGCTTTATTACTTATTCATGTTCACAACACATAGTTCACATACACTACCTATACCTATACATATATAACATTAACATACCTATACTCATATATGTCATATATATACGGTATACATATAGTATATATATATAATAGGTATTTAACTACCTATATACACATATATATATATATATATATATATATATATCACACACACACACATAATATATATATCACATACACACACATAATATATATATATATATCACACACACACGTAAAATATATATATATCACACACACACGTAATATTTATATATCACACACACACATAACATATATATATATACCACACCACACACCCACACATACGTAGTATATATATATATATATCACACCACATACATAATATATATATATATTACGCTACACCCACATATACATAATATATATATATAACGCTACACACACAATATATATATATATATAATCCCTAATTTATGTGTACAACATGTCTAATACACATAATATTCACAAATTACACACAACTTCATGGATTGGAAATTAATTCACCAATTACCTACTTTGAGTAGCTATAATTCCAACTTGAGGGGTAACTTACCTCAATCTCACTACGAACACAAGAATTCGAAGATTGAAGCTCGGGATTCAACCTTTGCTCTTAAAATCCTAACATAAAACACGGTAATACAAATAGGGTTCAACAAAATTCTACCCAAAACTATGAACTAGGAGTAAAAACATAACTTTTAACCGATTAAATATAAATTTTACCGAACAAATTGCGACCGGGACTTGAAACTTGCTTCTCTCTCTCTCTCTCTCTCTCTCTNACAAATTACACACAACTTCATGGATTGGAAATTAATTCACCAATTACCTACTTTGAGTAGCTATAATTCCAACTTGAGGGGTAACTTACCTCAATCTCACTACGAACACAAGAATTCGAAGATTGAAGCTCGGGATTCAACCTTTGCTCTTAAAATCCTAACATAAAACACGGTAATACAAATAGGGTTCAACAAAATTCTACCCAAAACTATGAACTAGGAGTAAAAACATAACTTTTAACCGATTAAATATAAATTTTACCGAACAAATTGCGACCGGGGCTTGAAACTTGCTTCTCTCTCTCTCTCTCTCTCTCTCTCTTCCTCTCACGAATTGGAAGATGAAGATGAAGAAATCAGATTTTCTTCATTCTTATCACAACATATATATATATACGTAATATTATATAATAATAATAATAATAATAATAATAATAAAATATGTAGGATCCTTATCCACCCATATATAATAATAATAAGAATAATAATAATAATAATAATAATAATAATAATAATAATAATAATAATAATAATAATAATATATGGATGCTTATCCAAACTCATCTCTTAAAATTAATATTTTAATTACAAGGTAAAAAATTAGTGACACTTGTCACTACCTTGTGGTTCCAAAATAAAAATCTTTTAACTTATCAGTTGTGGTCCAAACAGATAAAGTTTCGGTGGAAAATAATTTAAATAGGAATAATTTTGAAACCAAAAATTTATCTTAGACTAAAACTCAAAATTGGGCTAGGTTCGGTACACTGCGAAATATAGCGATGCTACGATCAAAATAAATTTTCGCTGCTATGGACCAAATTTTCGGGGTATTACACCCTACCCCCCTTAGGAATAGTTTCGTCCCCGAAACTTCCTTCCTAACACATAAGGTCTCAACACACAGCCAGTCGTATAACCACACATCAAGACATTCAATATACAACAGTTGATCAAGCACAAATAGACAGTCAAATCTATATTTCTTACCTGAGTTGAACATATCTGGATAACGTTCTATCATGACGTCTTCCAGTTCCCAGGTAGCTTCCTCAGGGCTATGATTTGACCATTGGACCTTGACTATTTTCACCGATTTCCTCCTTGTATCTCGGGTCTTAGTGTCCAAGATCTGGATTGGCCTCTCCTCGTATGTCAATGAGTCATCCATTTCTACTACTTCCGGCTCCAGCACATGTGAAGCATCAGGTACATACCGCTTGAGCTGAGAAACATGGAATACGTTATGTACTTGACTTAATTCCACTGGTAGGGCTAGCCGATAAGCTAAGTTCCCTACCCTTTTCAAGATTTCATACGGGCCAATATAACGAGGACTTAGCTTCCCTTTCTTGCCAAACCGCTTCACTCCCTTGGATGGCGAAACTTTTAATAATACCCTATCCCCAGGTTGATATTCCACGAATTGTCGTTTCCGATCGGCGTAGGACTTTTGACGATCTTGTGCCGCTTTCATTCTTTCTCTTATCACCTTGATTGCTTCGATAGTTTCTTGTAGATACTGAGGTCCTAAAACAACAACATCACTTTTGTCACTCCAACATAAGGGACTTCGACACTTCTGCCCATATAATGCCTCATAAGGCGCCANACGTAAAATATATATATATCACACACACACGTAATATTTATATATCACACACACACATAACATATATATATATACCACACCACACACCCACACATACGTAGTATATATATATATATATCACACCACATACATAATATATATATATATTACGCTACACCCACATATACATAATATATATATATAACGCTACACACACAATATATATATATATATAATCCCTAATTTATGTGTACAACATGTCTAATACACATAATATTCACAAATTACACACAACTTCATGGATTGGAAATTAATTCACCAATTACCTACTTTGAGTAGCTATAATTCCAACTTGAGGGGTAACTTACCTCAATCTCACTACGAACACAAGAATTCGAAGATTGAAGCTCGGGATTCAACCTTTGCTCTTAAAATCCTAACATAAAACACGGTAATACAAATAGGGTTCAACAAAATTCTACCCAAAACTATGAACTAGGAGTAAAAACATAACTTTTAACCGATTAAATATAAATTTTACCGAACAAATTGCGACCGGGGCTTGAAACTTGCTTCTCTCTCTCTCTCTCTCTCTCTCTCTTCCTCTCACGAATTGGAAGATGAAGATGAAGAAATCAGATTTTCTTCATTCTTATCACAACATATATATATATACGTAATATTATATAATAATAATAATAATAATAATAATAATAAAATATGTAGGATCCTTATCCACCCATATATAATAATAATAAGAATAATAATAATAATAATAATAATAATAATAATAATAATAATAATAATAATAATAATAATATATGGATGCTTATCCAAACTCATCTCTTAAAATTAATATTTTAATTACAAGGTAAAAAATTAGTGACACTTGTCACTACCTTGTGGTTCCAAAATAAAAATCTTTTAACTTATCAGTTGTGGTCCAAACAGATAAAGTTTCGGTGGAAAATAATTTAAATAGGAATAATTTTGAAACCAAAAATTTATCTTAGACTAAAACTCAAAATTGGGCTAGGTTCGGTACACTGCGAAATATAGCGATGCTACGATCAAAATAAATTTTCGCTGCTATGGACCAAATTTTCGGGGTATTACACCCTACCCCCCTTAGGAATAGTTTCGTCCCCGAAACTTCCTTCCTAACACATAAGGTCTCAACACACAGCCAGTCGTATAACCACACATCAAGACATTCAATATACAACAGTTGATCAAGCACAAATAGACAGTCAAATCTATATTTCTTACCTGAGTTGAACATATCTGGATAACGTTCTATCATGACGTCTTCCAGTTCCCAGGTAGCTTCCTCAGGGCTATGATTTGACCATTGGACCTTGACTATTTTCACCGATTTCCTCCTTGTATCTCGGGTCTTAGTGTCCAAGATCTGGATTGGCCTCTCCTCGTATGTCAATGAGTCATCCATTTCTACTACTTCCGGCTCCAGCACATGTGAAGCATCAGGTACATACCGCTTGAGCTGAGAAACATGGAATACGTTATGTACTTGACTTAATTCCACTGGTAGGG
This sequence comes from Ipomoea triloba, assembly GCF_003576645.1. NCBI lineage: Eukaryota > Viridiplantae > Streptophyta > Magnoliopsida > Solanales > Convolvulaceae > Ipomoea > Ipomoea triloba. The sequence goes on along the minus strand of NC_044926.1, from coordinate 20,742,989 downwards.
CTAGCCGATAAGCTAAGTTCCCTACCCTTTNAGTACATAACGTATTCCATGTTTCTCAGCTCAAGCGGTATGTACCTGATGCTTCACATGTGCTGGAGCCGGAAGTAGTAGAAATGGATGACTCATTGACATACGAGGAGAGGCCAATCCAGATCTTGGACACTAAGACCCGAGATACAAGGAGGAAATCGGTGAAAATAGTCAAGGTCCAATGGTCAAATCATAGCCCTGAGGAAGCTACCTGGGAACTGGAAGACGTCATGATAGAACGTTATCCAGATATGTTCAACTCAGGTAAGAAATATAGATTTGACTGTCTATTTGTGCTTGATCAACTGTTGTATATTGAATGTCTTGATGTGTGGTTATACGACTGGCTGTGTGTTGAGACCTTATGTGTTAGGAAGGAAGTTTCGGGGACGAAACTATTCCTAAGGGGGGTAGGGTGTAATACCCCGAAAATTTGGTCCATAGCAGCGAAAATTTATTTTGATCGTAGCATCGCTATATTTCGCAGTGTACCGAACCTAGCCCAATTTTGAGTTTTAGTCTAAGATAAATTTTTGGTTTCAAAATTATTCCTATTTAAATTATTTTCCACCGAAACTTTATCTGTTTGGACCACAACTGATAAGTTAAAAGATTTTTATTTTGGAACCACAAGGTAGTGACAAGTGTCACTAATTTTTACCTTGTAATTAAAATATTAATTTTAAGAGATGAGTTTGGATAAGCATCCATATATATTATTATTATTATTATTATATTATATTATTTGTTATTATTATTATATATTATATAAGATCTACATATTTTATTATTATTATTATATATTATTATTATATAATATTACGTATATATATATATGTTGTGATAAGAATGAAGAAAATTTCTTCATCTTCATCTTCCATTCGTGAGAGAGAAGAGGAGAGAGAGAGAGAGAGAGAGAGAAGCAAGTTTCAAGCCCCGGTCGCATTTGTTCGGTAAAATTTATATTTAATCGGTTAAAAGTTATGTTTTTACTCCTAGTTCATAGTTTTGGGTAGAATTTTGTTGAACCCTATTTGTATTACCGTGTTTTATGTTAGGATTTTAAGAGCAAAGGTTGAATCCCGAGCTTCAATCTTCGAATTTCTTGTGTTCGTAGTGAGATTGAGGTAAGTTACCCCTCAAGTTGGAATTATAGCTACTCAAAGTAGGTAATTGGTGAATTAATTTCCAATCCATGAAGTTGTATGTAATTTGTGAATATTATGTGTATTGACATGTTGTACACATAAATTAGGATTATATATATATATATATATGTGTGTGTAGCGTTATATATATATATTATGTATATGTGGGTGTAGCGTAATATATATATATATGTATGTGGTGGAATAAATCTACGTATGTTGTTGGTATGGTGATATATATATAATATTTGTTATGTGTGTGTGTGATATATAATCCATTGGACCTTGACTATTTTCACCGATTTCCTCCTTGTATCTCGGGTCTTAGTGTCCAAGATCTGGATTGGCCTCTCCTCGTATGTCAATGAGTCATCCATTTCTACTACTTCCGGCTCCAGCACATGTGAAGCATCAGGTACATACCGCTTGAGCTGAGAAACATGGAATACGTTATGTACTTGACTTAATTCCACTGGTAGGGCTAGCCGATAAGCTAAGTTCCCTACCCTTTTCAAGATTTCATACGGGCCAATATAACGAGGACTTAGCTTCCCTTTCTTGCCAAACCGCTTCACTCCCTTGGATGGCGAAACTTTTAATAATACCCTATCCCCAGGTTGATATTCCACGAATTGTCGTTTCCGATCGGCGTAGGACTTTTGACGATCTTGTGCCGCTTTCATTCTTTCTCTTATCACCTTGATTGCTTCGATAGTTTCTTGTAGATACTGAGGTCCTAAAACAACAACATCACTTTTGTCACTCCAACATAAGGGACTTCGACACTTCTGCCCATATAATGCCTCATAAGGCGCCATGCCAATGCTCGAGTGATAGTTGTTATTATACGAAAATTCAATCAAGTCAAGCTGATCATCCCATGAGCCTTGAAAATTTAGCGCACAACTTCTTAGCATGTCTTCTAAGGTCTGTATAGTTCTTTCTGTCTGACCATCTGTAGCTGGATGGAAAGCTGTACTCATTTTGAGTTCGGTACCCAAAGTTTTCTGCAAAGTCTCCCAAAATCTCGACTGAAATCTTGAATCTCTGTCAGAAATAATATCCCGCGACACTCCATGGTGCTTAACTACATGCTTGATATAGCATTTTGCCAACTTCTCCATTGACCAAGTCTTGTTCATGGGAATAAATCTTGCTGTTTTGGTTAATCTATCCACAATGACCCATACCTGGTCGTTTCCCGATCTGGTCTTAGGCAATCCGCTCACAAAGTCCATGGAGATTGAGTCCCATTTCCATACCGGAATCTCTAAAGGTTGCAATAAGCCTTTAGGTTTACTTCTCTCCGCTTTCACCTTTTGGCAAGTCAGGCATTTAGCAACAAACTCAGCGACATCCTTTTTCATACCTGGCCACCAGAAATTCTGTTTCAAATCTTTATAGAGCTTGTCTCCACTGGGGTGAACTGAGTAAGGTGTGTAATGACCCTCTTTCATTAGCTGCTCCATTATCTTCTTACCATCTTTGGGTATCACCCACCTACCCTTGAACTTCACACTCCCATCTGAATACAATTCGAATGGCCCATACTTCCCATCGACCATTTTCTCTTTAATCTTGTTCAGCCACTCATCCTCCAGTTGAGCTTGTTCAATGTTTTTAAATAACATTGGAGTGGTTGACAGGTAATACATCTTTACTTCCTGTTCTACTTGACCGTGCTCTATTACCTCCAGATTAAGCCTTTGAAAGTCTTTACACAACTGTTCCGGTAGCACCCACAGAGCATGACTCGATTTTCGACTTAACGCGTCGGCCACTTTGTTCGCCTTACCTTCTTGGTATTGGATTTCCAAATCGTAATCTTTAATCAGCTCCAACCACCTCCGTTGCCTCAGATTAAGATCCCTTTGAGTAAAGATGTATTTCAGGCTTTTGTGATCTGTGAAGATTCTACAGGAGACTCCGTAGAGATAATGTCGCCAAATCTTGAGAGCGAACACCACTGCTACGAGCTCTAGATCGTGAGTTGGATAATTAACCTCATGTGGCTTCAACTGACGGGAGGCATAAGCTATTACTTTCCCATCCTGCATCAGGACGCATCCAAGTCCTTGATGTGATGCATCGGTGTATAACTCATATCCATCCGTCTCAGTAGGTAGAGTCAACACCGGGGCCGTTGTTAACCTTTCTTTAAGCTCCTGGAACGCTTTCTCACATTCTTCACTCCAGTGGTACTTCGTAGTTTTCTTAAGCAAATTTGTTAAGGGCTTGGCTACCTTAGAATAATCTTTGACAAACCTTCGATAATAGCCTGCCAATCCCAGGAAGCTTCGGATCTCTGTTACTGATTTGGGCGTCTTCCATTCGGTCACTGCTTGTACCTTGGCTGGGTCCACGGCTATCCCTTCTTTAGTGACAACATGGCCAAGGAAAGCTACTTCGCTCTTCCAAAATTCACATTTAGACAATTTAGCATAGAGTTGTTTTTCTCTCAATGTTTGCAACACCACCCGAGAAGCTTCTCATGATCCTCAGGTGTCCTTGAGTAGACCAGGATATCATCGATAAAAACAACAACAAATTTGTCCAAATATGGAAGAAAGATTCGGTTCATCAAGCCCATGAAAGTTGCTGGGGCATTGGTCACTCCGAACGGCATCACCGTAAACTCGTAATGACCATACCTCGTCCGGAAGGCAGTCTTGGGGATGTCTTGCTCCTTAACTTTGACTTGATGGTATCCGGATCGCAAATCAATCTTCGAAAACACACCTGCTCCTTTTAACTGGTCGAATAGGTCATCAATTCTAGGCAATGGGTATTTATTCTTAATTGTGACTCGATTAAGTTCCCTATAATCGATACACAATCTAAGACTCCCATCCTTCTTCTTTACAAATAACACCGGTGCACCCCAGGGCGATACACTAGGTCTAATAAATCCTTTTTCCCACAGTTCTCCTAGTTGAACTTTCAACTCCTCTATTTCTTTGGGCGCCATTCTATAAGGTGCTTTGGAAATAGGTGATGTTCCTGGCATCAGGTCAATGGTGAATTCCACTTCTCTTTCAGGGGGCATTCCCGCAAGATCATCGGGGAACATGTCCGGAAATTCACACACCACTGGGATCCGACTGATCTCCAGTTTTTCTACCTCCGTATCCTGCACTAGGCAGAGGTACACTTCATACCCCTTTTGTGCGTATTTTCTCAGTCTTCGCATTGTCATCAGCTTTGGTTCGGGCTCTTTCTCAATTCCTCGATATGACACCCTTCTCCCCTTCGGTCCTCTTAACAGAATTTTCTTTTCATTACACACTATCCGAGCTTTATATTTCTCTAACCAGTCCATTCCCAATACCACATCTATACCTTCCAACCCAAACCGAATAAGATTCCCGGGACAGTTAACTCCCGCTATCTCTATCGAAACATTCTCATATATATTCTTACAAGCTACTACTAGTCCTGAGGCAGTCATTACGTTAAGGTTTAACCTAGTAGTAGATCTTAACCCCAATTTATCAGCAAGCATGCAAGAAATGAAAGAATTCCTGGCTCCCGTATCAAATAGAACTAAACCAGGCACAGAGTTTATTAGGAAAGTACCGGCAACGGCGTCGCTTGCTTGAGCCTGGGCGCTATTGACAACGAAAATTCCGTCGCTTGCTTGAGCCTGGGCGCTATTGACAACGAAAATTCTCCCCTGGCCTCCTGAATTGCTGGCCCCAACTGGTTGTTTTCCTCTATTGTTGTTAGTATTGGAAGCAGCACTCGGTTGTTTTCCTCTATTGTTGTTAGTATTGGAAGCAGCACTCGATGGTCTCCCTCTATTGTTGTTAGTATTGGAAGCAGCACTCGATGGTCTCCCATAGCTTACTTGTTGGACATTATTCCCTCTGCCATTTCCACCTCCAGATTGTCCCTGCCTCGGTCCTCCAGTAACCCTTCCCCATTGATTGGCATTCAGGGGTGGGTTCAGATAGCGCCGTGGTTGAGTAAAACAGTTCTTCTGCGTGTGCCCCTCTCGGCCGCACTGGAAGCATGTAATTTTCTCCCCTCGACAGTTTTCACCAGGGTGGATCCTCCCGCACCGTGGGCATGGGTAACCCCTTACTTGGCTTACTCCCCCCCTTCTTTCTCCTTGCCTGCTATCGGCTTCTCCTAAGTTTGGTTTCTTATTTTCAAGTTTCGATTTCCCCTGCTGCACCTCGGCCTTTCTCTTGTTTCGGCCGTACACCTCCTGCTGATCCAGGTGCACTTGATAATAGTCCGATACCCGTTCATATGCCTCTTTCAGGGTCGAACACATAAACGGTGAAAGAGCTCTTCGGGTATCCCAGTCCATGTCGCGCACGAATCTTCTAACTTTGCTCACTTCGTCCGGCACAATATCCTGGGCGAATCTTAGCAGTTCTACGTACTTCGCATGATACTCCTGAATACTTGTCCCTTTCTGTTTCAGCCTTAGAAATTCTTCGCATTTAATTCCTCGAATTCTTTCAGTGTAAAACTGAGCCCTCAATGCCGTTTTGAAGTCTTCCCAGTCGAAGTCTGGGTCTTGCAAAAGATCAGGCCCGGTTGTAGTCCACCAATTGTCCGCAGCCTTTGTGAGGTAGTATACCGCGGAGGATATTCTCTGATCCGCAGGGCAGTTTACTGCGTCCAACAACTTGTCAAATGTTCTGATCCACTCTTCCAGAACCACGGGATCTTCTTCTCCGGCGTAGGTCGGAGGGTGCCTGCTGGCTATTGCTTTGGCATAATCTACTCGGGGCTGAACTTGATTTTGGTTTGGAGCCTGCTTAGCCATCATGAACTCAGCCATTCTTTCCATCATCTGCACCATGCGATCCATGGTAGAGGTTTCTTCGTTGCCCGCACGACTACGTGTTTCAGGTCTAGGAGGCATATTTACTGAACAAGCAATCAGCTTCCAAAAAGGTTAGAATTTCGCAACCTAACCACCCCAAACGCAGCATCGTATCTACTCAATTACTATACTACAATTTCATTGCTCACTTTACCACATTTATCAACAGAGTGCTACAGTAGGGCACTATAGTCAGTAGTGTATCCTACTTTCCGAATCATCAAACAATCACAATTACTAACAACAAACACATACGATCATTAGCAGAGATTATATCACACAATGAATAATTTTAAAGATTATATGCAGCAATGATAGGTGATCCCCTTTACCGCTATCCAGCCACCAGCTCCGATTCCGTTCCAAAGGATTTACACTTGGGTTAGGGTGACACAGTAACTTAAGCTTATCTTAACAAACCTAGGTTGACTCAATCCTATGCTTTGATACCACCTTGTGACACCCCGGGTTGGTCAACCTTACAACTGGGAGCATCACCGCCACACCTAGGTCGAACCCAGCGAACCTTTAGCGGTTCATCACTAGGTGCACAGGCTAATTTTCCTTACCTAACTCGACAACAGTTGAGGTATAAGTTAAACATTCCAAACATTCACACGCACATATATATATATATAGATTCATAGGTGTGATAACGACGTCCTTAGAACCCCAAAGCATAAGTTAGATATATATACATAATCACAATGCCAAGTTTGGCAATTGATCTACTAAGACTGCTGCAGAATATGTACACAAAAAGAGAGTTTTAGACTACCCCGACTTGACCTCCACCACCTATCAGATCATACGATACACTGGGATCTCAAACTCTCCCCAAACTAGATGTCATTCGCCCTCAAACCACTTAAGGTGATCCAAGGAGCGATCGGTGACAATGACCATAGACCATTCTCCCTCGGGAGGAGTGGGATCCTAGAGATATGGGTAATGTACAATGAATTCCAGGGGGTCGCTACCCGGTAAGACTTCTATTGGGAAGTAGCCCCACCGAGCCTGATGAGCATCTACCAGAGACACAAAAGAGCTGGATGATGAGAAGGAATCGTCAGGAGCTAGCAGAGTGTAGCCGGGTACATAGGGGTCTTCCCCTATCATATGCTGTATATAGTCTCCATATCCAAAATCTGAGCCATTATAGTTCGGTAAAGTTACCGAACTATACGACTCATTGCTGGATGACATCTGTTAAAGGGCAACAATGAAGCACCCGTTAGCACGACGGCTAAGTAAGAACCCATGAGCTTATCATTTATAGGTAAAGATGATTTAACTTACCAATTGACCATAGCATAGAATTTCCTATTGATTGACATGCTTTCATGCTTGTATATTACGATAATACAAATAAGCATAAAGTTATCACATTCACATTACACGTGTGAATTTTCACCACCATACTTGACATCTTCACAAAATCCCATTTCTCAGACATCACACGACTAGTTTCTTGGAACTAGAATCACACGTCTTAACATAGCCATTAATTTAACCACTACATATGAAAACTCGACTTAGTTTCATTTCAAAGTATGAGGCCTTATAGGAAATGTTGAATATTCCTTGTCGTTGACCGATTGAACCTGGAACATGGGCTTGCTGTCATTACCCAAGTTCTCTTCTCGGTCCCTTGGACGATGGTTCATTAGAATGGCCCCTAGTGTTGTAATACCCCGTATTTTCCTAACATTATTATTTTATCCTAAGGTATTGACATACATGAGTTATGATCTCCCGATACTTCAAAAGAATTTTTATAAGTAAGTATAGTTGTTATTAAGCTGCGATCGTACGTCCTGGTCACGAACCGTAAAATTTTTAGGAACTAGTATTTGGACTTGTTTGTCCTAGGAAATGGATTTCTAGACACCATACTATTATTCTTGAATTTCCTATTTAATTAGATTAGCCCATAGCAGCGAAAATTTATTTTGATCGTACATCGCTAAATTTCGCGGTGTACCGAACCTAGCCCAATTTTGAGGGTTAGTCTGGAATAAATTTTTAGTTTCGGAAATTATTCTATCTGGATTATTTTCCACCGAAACTTTATCTGTTTGGACCCCAACTGATAAGTTGGAAGATATTTTATTATTTTATTATTTTTTTCCAATCTTATCACATAAGATTGTGATGTAGTATAAAAGCCAATTTTTTTTCTTTTTCCCTTGCTTTTGCCGAAATGAAGAGGAGAGGAGAGAGAGAGAGANGATTGACCCACGGGTGGCTTTAAGTGCCCTTGCCCAGTGGTCGTTATATTATATTGTTAGAGCGAAGTCTATTCGCCGTTATGTCGTCATGTTGGGATAAGGAGAGGTGCCCACGGGAAGGCTTGAGTGCCACGGCCCGGGGTTGGGATAAGGGAGGAACCTACGGGAGGGCTGGAGTGCCATGGCCCGAGGTTGTAGGCCTCACTCTTACTATATGAAACTAAGGAAGTTTTAAAAATGAGTAAAGAGTTACTCTGTAACGTCTTTGAGAAAGAAATGATTTTGTCTTACGAGACGAGTGGATTTTGATTCACTGAACGATATACTATTTTCCAAATGATTATGTTTTCAAACCTTTGTCTACTTTTGAGTGACATCGGATTTCCTTACTTAGCCGTCGCGCTAACTGCACTTCAATGTGTTTCTTATCAGTTGCAGATTAGTGTGGGCCCCTGTAGCCGATGAGCTCGGAATAGAAGGGAAGTACAGGTTGAGGTCTACTCTTTGATGTAGACAGGGATTGTTATTAATGTTGTAAGTTTGGCCTGTGCACTTAGAGTGGAGTTTGTCAAAGAGGTGATAGAATTCACTCTAGGTGTGGCGGTAGCACCCGGTTTTCTGTTGATATGATGTAAGCTTCCGCAGCGTTTTATTACGGATTTTGTAATAAATGTAAGAGTTGAAAATTGGGGTGTTACAAGTGTGGCCCCGTCTAGGTCCATTAAAATGACACTAACCCGGAGACGACGGAGTCAATACGCTTAAGTGTGCACACCCCCACAGTCTAACCATACATGAGTGACGTAGAGACTCGGCGAATAGACTTCGCCTAAGTACGAATACAACTGTACGTATTTCAATGACGACGTTCGGTAATTATAGCCCGAGGTAAAACAAGACAACAAGGTCCTCGTAACTTCTGAAACAATATGTTCACCTCTCCTACTTATACACTCATAACATATGAATTCAACATGCGGTACATAATTCCACATATCACGACCACAACCAACAGGGCATGATTACACTATCAAATTCTTTCCTATACTCACACGCGCTTTATTACTTATTCATGTTCACAACACATAGTTCACATACACTACCTATACCTATACATATATAACATTAACATACCTATACTCATATATGTCATATATATACGGTATACATATAGTATATATATATAATAGGTATTTAACTACCTATATACACATATATATATATATATATCACACACACACACGTAATATATATATCACATACACACACATAATATATATATATCACACACACACGTAAAATATATATATATCACACACACACGTAATATTTATATATCACACACACACATAACATATATATATATACCACACCACACACCCACACATACGTAATATATATATATATATATATATCACACCACATACATAATATATATATATAACGCTACACACACAATATATATATATATATATATATATATATATATATATATATATATATATAATCCCTAATTTATGTGTACAACATGTCTAATACACATAATATTCACAAATTACACACAACTTCATGGATTGGAAATTAATTCACCAATTACCTACTTTGAGTAGCTATAATTCCAACTTGAGGGGTAACTTACCTCAATCTCACTACGAACACAAGAATTCGAAGATTGAAGCTCGGGATTCAACCTTTGCTCTTAAAATCCTAACATAAAACACGGTAATTCAAATAGGGTTCAACAAAATTCTACCCAAAACTATGAACTAGGAGTAAAAACATAACTTTTAACCGATTAAATATAAATTTTACCGAACAAATTGCGACCGGGACTTGAAACTTGCTTCTCTCTCTCTCTCTCTCTCTCTCTCTTCCTCTCACGAATTGGAAGATAAAGATGAAGAAATCAGATTTTCTTCATTCTTATCACAACATATATATATATACGTAATATTATATAATAATAATAATAATAATAATAATAATAATAATAATAATAATATGTAGGATCCTTATCCACCCATATATATAATAATAATAATAATAATAATAATAATAATATATGGATACTTATCCAAACTCATCTCTTAAAATTAATATTTTAATTACAAGGTAAAAAATTAGTGACACTTGTCACTACCTTGTGGTTCCAAAATAAAAATCTTTTAACTTATCAGTTGTGGTCCAAACAGATAAAGTTTCGGTGGAAAATAATTAAATAGGAATAATTTTGAAACCAAAAATTTACCTCAGACTAAAACTCAAAATTGGGCTAGGTTCGGTACACCGCGAAATATAGCGATGCTACGATCAAAATAAATTTTCGCTGCTATGGACCAAATTTTCGGGGTATTACACCACGAGTCAGCGTTCTGGATCGAATAGACCCGCCGATGGAGAGAGGGCGCCGATCTTTACACATCCCGACCGCGAGCGAATCCGATTCGAGTGATGTCAGTTCTTCGGACTCTCGTCACCGTAGACACCGTGATCCAACCCGTTCATCTAGTCTCTCACGGGGAATACTCGATCAGTTCCGAGCGGAGTTCAACAGATGGAAGCGTGAGGAAGGAGCTGATCGACCCACTGACCGGGCAAGCAATCTGCTCCGTACGCCCTTTACACAAGAGCTCATGAGCGAGCCTTATCCAATAGACCTGCGGGTTCCCGGGGACAAAGAGTACGCGGACAGGTCGGATCCCGAACAGCATGTCAACCTCTACTATGGTAACATGCTCATGATGGGGGTATCCCAGGCCGTTATGTGTTGGGCGTTTTACTCAACACTGACCGGGAGAGCTGCAGAGTGGTTCCGCACCTTGGAACCTGGTTCTATCTCGAATTTCCGAGACCTAGCCCAGAGATTCGTCGACCGCTTCGCCATGTCCAAGACCGTGAAGAAACATTTTTCTCATTTGGAGAACGCCAAACAGTTGGACGGGGAGCCGCTCTCTGTCTTTATCGAGCGATGGAACAAGGAAACGACGGAAATTGAGCCCGTGGATGACGTAACCGCCACCAACCTGCTGTTGAACTCTCTAAGGGCGGGGAACTTGTACCAGGATCTTATACTCAGGCCTCCGACCTGTTATGAAGACGCTGTGCGTAGAGTAGTGGCCTATGCTACTGCCACGGAAGCGAACTCGACCAAGAGGTTGATGGAGACTGGGGGGCCGCGGAGGGATCAGACCCAGAGAGACCGACACCCCGCGACAGAAAGATCGTGATGGAAACCCGATCTATACCCCCCTGACTAGACCGGTCGCGGAAGTCCTACAGTTCGCCCAGAATTGTAACCTGATCCAGTTGCCCGCCCCGGCAAGAGACGGCCCGGATAAAGATAAATATTGTGCGTACCACCGCAACCGGGGGCACGACACCGAGGAGTGTCACGTGCTTAAGGGCCTGATTGAGGACTTGCTACAGACCGGAGAGTTGGCCCAGTTCGCCGAGAAAAAGAAGAAGAACCGCCGAGGTTGGAGGAAATACTTTAAGAAGGACAAGGATAAGAAGGATAAAGACCCCGACCTGGACAGGGAACCTCCGCCAGCCGCTCAAAAGCCGGTGATCCATGTTATCTTCGGAGGCCCGGGTGGCGGGGACACTGCGGGAGAACGCCGTAATTGGGCTAGAGACCTGCATGTCGGCATAGTCGAAGATGCTGCCCCGGAAAAGAGGATGAAAATAGAACCCATCGTGTTCACCGACCGCGATTTACCGAACAGCCCCGACTGCTCGACCGAAGCGTTGGTAGTAACTATCGACATCAACGGCGTGGACGTACAGCGAGTGATGGTCGACACCGGATCCAGTGTGAACGTCATGTATTTGGAGGTCGTCCGAAAGCTCCAGTTAGATCGATCCCAGCTAACTCCCATCTGGACCCCGCTCTCTGGTTTTACGGGTGCCATAATCCATCCGGAGGGTGTCGTTCGTTTACCTGTGGAGGCGGGATCGGCCCCAAGAGCGCTCCGTGTGATGATGGAATTTGTCGTCGTCGACCTGGCATGTGTCCACAATGCCATCCTGGGCAGGCCGGGAATCTCTCAGCTCGGAGCGATCATATCAATGTCGCACCTCTGTATGAAGTTCCAAACTCCCGAGGGTGTGGGTACAGTCCAAGGAGACCCCCAATCGGCCCGACGATGCTATGTCCGAGCAGTGCAGAAACAGGATGCTAGCACGTCTCGAATTAACACCATCAGCAAGAAGGAAGACGCCCGGTCTGAACAACCCGAGCCCTCGGATGACGTGGAGCTAGTCGTTTTGACTGAAGACCGGCCTGACCGGGTGATAAAGATTGGTGCGGCTTTGCCCGGGGAGTTAAAGACATCGATTATTGGTGTCCTCAGGGAATACTCCGATATCTTCGCGTGGGGGCCGGAAGACATGCCGGGAATAGATCGTCGAACCATCTGTCACCGGTTGGCGGTACGGCCAGGCTCGCGACCGGTAAAGCAAAAGCAGCGACATCTCTCCTCCGACCGGCGAGAGTTTGTCAGAGCGGAGACTAAATCCTTGGTAGCGGCCGGACACATCAGAGAAGTCCAGTACCCCGAATGGTTGGCGAACGTGGTCCTAGTCCCTAAGCCCCCGGCTTGGAGGATGTGCGTAGATTATACCGACCTTAACAAGGCATGCCCACTGGACCCGTTCCCCTTCCCGAGCATCCACCAGATGGTCGACGAGACCGCGGGAGCCGAGCTCCTGAGTTTCATGGATGCTTTCAAGGGCTACCACCAGGTGATGATGACCGAGGAGGATGAGGCGAAAACAGCGTTCATTACCCCGGGCGGTCTGTACTATTATCGGGTGATGCCGTTCGGCCTCCGCAACGCAAGAGCCACCTACCAGAGGATGGTAAACGCCTTGTTCGGAGAGTTGATTGGCAAGACGATGGAGGCCTACATTGACGATATGCTTGTAAAGAGCAGGAGCATGAGCAACCACGCGTCCGACCTGAGACGGAGTTTTGAAATTATGAGGCGTCACCGGCTGAGGCTCAACCCGACTAAATGCACTTTTGCCGTACAGACCGGGAAATTCCTTGGATTCATGATGACAAGGAGAGGGATCGAGCCGAACCCCGCAAAGGTGAAAGCGATCATGGACATGAGGCCGCCGACAGTTGACCGGCCGGTTGGCTGCCCTGAGTCGTTTCCTCTCGAAACTCGCCGAGCGGGCTCACCCGTTCTTCCAAACACTAAAGAAGACGTCCGCCTTCGCATGGACTGATGAGTGTCAAACGGCTTTCGAGAGCTTGAAAGAATATTTGGCCTCGCCGATAGTGTTGTCCAGACCGGAGCCCGGTGAAGAATTGCAGATGTATCTCTCCGCATCGGACCGCGCGATCAGTGCAGTGCTCTGCCGAACCGACCCTGAAAGGGTACAACGCCCGGTTTATTACATTAGCCACGCCCTCCAAGGTCCCGAGCTACGGTACTCCAGGCTGGAAAAGGTTGTGTTCGCATTATACACGACCGCGAAGAAACTCACACCATACTTTCAAGGCCGGGTGGTTCGGGTGTTGACTGATCAGCCGATGGGCGCCATACTCCGGACAACTACGTCCTCCGGTAGATTGATCAAGTGGGCGATGATGTTGACCCAATTTGCGATCGAATACATACCGAGACCGGCCATTAAGGGGCAGGCCTTAGCACACTTCGTCGTGGAATGCTCGGCGAGGGACACAAATGGGACGACCACCGTTGAACCGATCTTGGCAGAGTGGGAGATCGCGACGGACGGGTCGAGTTGTAAGCAGGGCGCCGGCGCTGGAATAGTACTCACTAGGCCGGAGGGTTTTAAAGTCTACTACGCCTTGTCGCTCTCTTTTTCGCCGACCAACAACGAAGCGGAGTACGAAGCCTTCATAGCCGGCCTATGCTACGCCCGTTCCCTGGGGGCCCAACATGTGAGGATCCGAACCGACTCGGCCTTGGTCGTCGGATAAGTCACCGGCGCTTTCGGGGCGAAGGGAGAACGGTTAGCCCGGTACCGTGATCACGCCATATCTATTATCGGATCATTTGATGCGTGCGTTGCTGAGCACATCCCGCGGGCTGAAAATGCGGACGCTGACATGCTATCCCGATTATCGCACGAAGCCCCGGAATACATATCCAAGGTGGCCCGGGTGGAGGAGCTATCGACTGCTTGCATCGATGTGTTGCTCGTGGCCCCGGTGGATGCAGACGTTGACGAGTGGATCTCCGATCTTCGGCTGTACTTGGAAACCGGAACCTTACCGGAGAACGGGAAGAGGGCTAGGAAAGTGAAGCTACGCGCACCTCGGTTTCAGATAGTTGACAACCGCCTATACCGACGGTCGTATGGAGGGTCGTTGATGAGATGCTTGTCCCAGTTCGAGGCTGAATTAGTGATGACTGAGCTGCACTCCGGACTTTGCTCCGCTCATCAGGGGGGCCGGGCCTTGGCAAGAAGAATTATGCTGATCGGTTATTACTGGCCGTCGATCCAATTGGACTGTGAGGCACTGGCCAAATCATGCGAGTCGTGCCAGCTGTACGCCTGTGTCCCGGGCAGACCGGCCACTTTTTATCATCTGGTCAGTTCTGCAATACCGTTCGCTAAATGGGGGGTGGACATTTTGGGACCCTTCCCGCAGCTGACCGGACGACGCCGCTTCATCATCGTCGCCGTGGATTATTTTTCAAAGTGGATCGAGGCCGAACCGTTGGCGACGATCACCTCTCAGCAGTGCGCCCAGTTCGTATGGCGGAACGTGATCTCCCGCTTCGGGGTTCCAGTTCAGTTGGTGACCGACAACGGAAAGCAGTTCGAAAGCGAATATTTTCAAAACTTCTTGGCGACGGTCGGTACCAGGTCGGTCCGTTCTTCTGTAGCATACCCCCAAGGGAACGGCCAGGTGGAGAACGCGAACTGGACCATCCTGGAGGGGCTAAAGAAGAAGTTGCATTCGGCCGGATGAAGCTGGGCGAATGAGCTCCCGTATATTTTGTGGTCGTACCGGACTACACTCCGTGAAGCCACGAAGGAAACGCGTTTTGCTCTAGTCTACGGCGCCGAAGCCCGTCTGCCGGTGGAGGCGTAGATACCGACCTCACGAGAGCGGGGTTATGATGAGAACGACAACGATTCCCTGATGATCACCGAGTTGGATTCCGTGGAAGAAAGGAGAGATGCTGCAGCCCGGAGGGTCGTGGAGTATCAGAAGAAATTGAAGGCGTACCGCGACCCTAAGGTACGCCCCCGGTACTTCCAGGTCGGGGATTACGTGCTGCGAGAGAGACAGGCCAGCAAACCGCTCGAGGGCGGGAAGCTGGCCCAGAGTTGGGAAGGACCATATGTTGTTTCAGCCGTGGTGAGACCGGGAACCTACCGGCTCGAAACCACTACTGGCAAGCCGGTCGACCGCATTTGGAATTCTCAGCACTTGATTCATTTTTATCGGTAGCAAGGTGCTCACCCCGGGAGTATGGTGCCCGGTACCCGGTCTTCGGACCTTAATGGTGAGAGCAAGGTGCTCACCCCGGGAGAAAGGTGCCCGGTTACCGGTCTTCGGACCTTAATGGTGAGAGCAAGGTGCTTACCCCGGGAGTAAGGTGCCCGGTTATCGGTCTTCGGACCATAATGGTGAGAGCAAGGTGCTCACCCCGGGAGTAAGGTGCCCGGTTACCGGTCTTCGGACCATAATGGTGAGAGCAAGGTGCTCACCCCGGGAGCAAGGTGCTCGGTTACCGGTCTTCGGACCATAGTGGTGAGAGCAAGGTGCTCACCCTAGGAGTAAAGGTGCCCGGCAACTGGTCTTCGGACCTTAACTGACGCGTAAAGCTAAATAACGCAAAGTAAAAACAAATACACGCGGTGAAACGGAAAGGTTTTTATTCATCGGCTCAGAAGCCGGCAAAATAACGTAGCGCCCGGCACAACGAGGCCGGGCTCTCGGTTCGCGTCACCTAAGCCTACTTCGCCTTAGCTGACGGCTCGACTCTGGGCTCAGCGTCACCCTCCGCCGATGGTTCGGCGCTCGGGGCCACCGCGGACTCCCCCGTTAGTCCAGCGATCGCCGCAACCTCCGCCTATGGTCCAGCGGAAACCTCGACGACAGGGACCGGTAGGGTACGCCCGTCCGGAACCTTGGAGAACGGCGTCGGGGCGGGATCGGGCACTTCCTCCGGGAGAACGGCCAGGATCTTCGGAAGATCGTCGTCGTCGATCGCAACCTCCAACGCAGTCCTAACGTCGTTCTGCATGGCCCTCCGGCCACTGTTGAAAGCCTAGGACTCGAACTCGTACATCAGGTCCTCCCCGATCGGGGTCCGCGAGATGGCTGCGAGAACGGCTTCTCCGGTCTCCTGCCCTCGGCAGATGTGCCGGGCAAGCAAGACGGGGTCGGTTAGGATCTTTTCCCCAAGGTCCGCGCGTTCCAGGATCCGTCTACCGGTCTCCTCGGCAATCCTCAGCTTGCCCTCGAGCTCTTTGATCCGCTACTCCCGCTTTGCGAGGGACGTCTTAAGCGGCGCCACCTCCCGACGGTGGATCTCGTCCCCGTCCTTCGCTCGGGCGAAGAGGTCAGTAACCGAGTGAGCCATCTGCAAAACCCCCGGTAAGAGGCCGTAACCAGCAACCAAGCACACCAAAGTAAGTTCGCATTACCTGTATCAGGTCGCAGGCGATGCGTTCTCCGACCAGAGCGGTCGACCACCCGCTCGTCTTCTCTGGAGGAGGGGCCGCGGCGCAGATCCTTGATAATAGGGCCGCGGGAGGCTCGTCCCCGTGCTTCATCAGCACGTCGATCACCGGGGTCATAGACCCGGATCCGTCACGGCGAGGACGTCTCACCGTCGCGACCTCCTCGACCTCAACAATCTCTTTTTCTTTCCCGCGCTTGGCAGCTCGGGCCGCGTCCTGCTCGCCGCTCAATCCAGCAGGGCGCGTAGTAGCCAAGGGCAGGCCGGTAGGGACCGACGCTTCGACGTTGGGGTCCGTTGGTTTCGCGGGCTCGGCCTTCTTGGACCCTAGGCTGATCTTCGTCGCCGGTGCAGGCGGGCGGGCAGAAACCGGAAAACTCCTCATGGTGCCTGAAATATATAAACAAAAGAGGTTAAGATCCCGTTCTCGAAACAGCCGACCTCAGGTCTGCGACCCCTACGAACCTCGTGAACCGGCCTCAGGAAGGGGAGGCCCGACGGCTACCGTCACCGCCGCCCTCTTGGGCATGTACTTCTCCGCTAAATCGTATCTAGGGGCTCGAGGTTCGCCTCCTGGTACTCCTCGGGTGACCGGAAGATCTCATACTCGTACTCCTCGGCTGAGATTTTTACGGCCGCATCGTTGAGAGCCCGGCTTTGCCTGGGCCGCTTGTGCTCCGTCACGAGGACCGGCCATTCTCTCTCAACCGGAAGAGGCCATGGATATTTGACCGACAGGATCCGATCTATCCAGCCTCTGTTGTTCTCGGGCAGATGTAGGATCTTACAGAAATGCTCGCGAGATTGTATGCACAAGACGCCGCCCCCTCGGTGGAACGAGAACGGCGCAACGCGGGACTGATCGAACAGCCCGGACTTTCCTTCCCAGGGGTCGTAAAAGACCGGGCTGGGGGGCTAGATGATAGGGATAAAATCCCGGTCTACACATCCCGGCCTCCCATTCTGTATGTTCAAGTAGGGGTTGATCACTTTCCGAAATATCTGCCCGATCTGACCAGGCCGGGCAACCTTGCACCCCGGTCCACAGTCAAGGCCTTGCAGAGGTTCGAACTAGAGACCTTGCGCCCGCATAAGTATTCGCGGGCGCGCAGGACCAACAGGGTGACCGGTGCATGTCAGCCACGCGTCCTACATGCCGTCAGACCGGAGGTATTGTCGGGAGCACTATAAAAGGTACGTTTAATGCAGGGGAGGGACTGTTGGCTATTTCTTCTAGAACAGTAGCTAAAGAGACCGGGAACCTCTGACCCACTGTCACGTAGCTCGGTCTCACCTAGAGTATTCTACCCTGTACTCTACCAAATCTTAATACGAGTATTCAAGTCCGGACTGAATAAAGGTACCGAAAAAGCTCCAAAGTCGCGGGGAGACCGTTGCGAGCGCATATCTGCGAAAAGCATGCCAAGGTGCGGTGGGCGTTCGGGGCAATCTGCCCGGGCAGTACCCCGTAACACTTCATGAAGCCCAATAGGAAGGGATGGAACGGGAAGGTTAACGGGGCCTTGATGGAGTCCAAGTGCATCCCGAGCCAGTCCCCGTTCGTCCGGTCGACGACGTTCCCTAATAACCGTTTGGTGTCAAATTTGACGACCTCGGTCAGTAGGGTCGAGATCTCTTCGATCTCCCCACGGGTCAGGAGACTGGTATGTTGCCGCAGGCTGCTGTTTTGCAAGCGGATCCTACTGGCGGTCGCGGGAGGAGTGGAGTCAACCGACAAACCGGCGAACCAGTCTCTACCGTGAGCAGTAGGGGCGGGCTTCCCTCGGCCCGAGGGCCCTGCTTCCATAGTAAGGGGCTCTACGGCGGGCCGGGAGTCTGCTTTGTCATTCCCGGTTCCCAGTTGGTTATGAGTCCGGGCTAAGCCCTCGTTCTCCTGGAGTAGGTGTCTATGGCGTTGATCACGGAGTCATAAGTCGAGACCGTGAATGATCCGACTTCGACCGAGCCGCCGTAGCTGTGAATGGATAGGTTCTGGCTATCCGATCCGCTCATGGATGTACCTAGCAAGAACAGGCTTACTAAGGGCAGCCCGGGACCCGAAATCATAAGTCAAAAGTTTCTAAAAGAGGGAGCGAGGAAGTTACCTGTTCAAGGAAGCGTGAAAACGTGCTGCAATTGACGGGGATGAGCTCGGGAAATTTTGACACCTCGGGAAGCTCTGGTTTGAACCTTTATCCGTAAAGGTGGGAAAAGGCGTGAGAACTCCGTTTTATAAAGGGAAGAGCAAGAGGCCGCCGTTTCGGTTCCCCACGACCTAGGCCTAGATTAGGCCCAAGTTCCGAGGCCCACGGGAACACGACGCGTGGGTGTGAGGGCTGACGACTCCCGCTGACGTCGCCTCCCAAACTTGCTCTTCGGTGGAACGAGAAAGGCGCAACGCGGGACTGATCGAACAGCCCGGACTTTCCTTCCCAAGGGTCGTAAAAGACCGGGCTGGGGGGCTAGATGATAGGGATAAAATCCCGGTCTACACATCCCGGCCTCCCATTCTGTATGTTCAAGTAGGGGTTGATCACTTTCCGAAATATCTGCCCGATCTGACCAGGCCGGGCAACCTTGCGCCCCGGTCCACAGTCAAGGCCTTGCAGAGGTTCGAACTAGAGACCTTGTGCCCGCATAAGTATTCTCGGGCGCGCAGGACCAACAGGGTGACCGGTGCATGTCAGCCACGCGTCCTACATGCCGTCAGACCGGAGGTATTGTCGGGAGCACTATAAAAGGTACATTTAATGCAGGGGAGGGACTTTTGGCTATTTCTTCTAGAACAGTAGCTAAAGAGACCGGGAACCTCTGACCCACTGTCACGTAGCTCGGTCTCACCTAGAGTATTCTACCCTGTACTCTACCAAATCTTAATACGAGTATTCAAGTCCGGACTGAATAAAGGTACCGAAAAAGCTCCAAAGTCGCGGGGAGACCGTTGCGAGCGCATATCTGCGGAAAGCATGCCAAGGTGCGGTGGGTGTTCGGGGCAATCTGCCCGGGCAGTACCCCGTAATACTTCATGAAGCCCAATAGGAAGGGNGCTCCAAAGTCGCGGGGAGACCGTTGCGAGCGCATATCTGCGAAAAGCATGCCAAGGTGCGGTGGGCGTTCGGGGCAATCTGCCCGGGCAGTACCCCGTAACACTTCATGAAGCCCAATAGGAAGGGATGGAACGGGAAGGTTAACGGGGCCTTGATGGAGTCCAAGTGCATCCCGAGCCAGTCCCCGTTCGTCCGGTCGACGACGTTCCCTAATAACCGTTTGGTGTCAAATTTGACGACCTCGGTCAGTAGGGTCGAGATCTCTTCGATCTCCCCACGGGTCAGGAGACTGGTATGTTGCCGCAGGCTGCTGTTTTGCAAGCGGATCCTACTGGCGGTCGCGGGAGGAGTGGAGTCAACCGACAAACCGGCGAACCAGTCTCTACCGTGAGCAGTAGGGGCGGGCTTCCCTCGGCCCGAGGGCCCTGCTTCCATAGTAAGGGGCTCTACGGCGGGCCGGGAGTCTGCTTTGTCATTCCCGGTTCCCAGTTGGTTATGAGTCCGGGCTAAGCCCTCGTTCTCCTGGAGTAGGTGTCTATGGCGTTGATCACGGAGTCATAAGTCGAGACCGTGAATGATCCGACTTCGACCGAGCCGCCGTAGCTGTGAATGGATAGGTTCTGGCTATCCGATCCGCTCATGGATGTACCTAGCAAGAACAGGCTTACTAAGGGCAGCCCGGGACCCGAAATCATAAGTCAAAAGTTTCTAAAAGAGGGAGCGAGGAAGTTACCTGTTCAAGGAAGCGTGAAAACGTGCTGCAATTGACGGGGATGAGCTCGGGAAATTTTGACACCTCGGGAAGCTCTGGTTTGAACCTTTATCCGTAAAGGTGGGAAAAGGCGTGAGAACTCCGTTTTATAAAGGGAAGAGCAAGAGGCCGCCGTTTCGGTTCCCCACGACCTAGGCCTAGATTAGGCCCAAGTTCCGAGGCCCACGGGAACACGACGCGTGGGTGTGAGGGCTGACGACTCCCGCTGACGTCGCCTCCCAAACTTGCTCTTCGGTGGAACGAGAAAGGCGCAACGCGGGACTGATCGAACAGCCCGGACTTTCCTTCCCAAGGGTCGTAAAAGACCGGGCTGGGGGGCTAGATGATAGGGATAAAATCCCGGTCTACACATCCCGGCCTCCCATTCTGTATGTTCAAGTAGGGGTTGATCACTTTCCGAAATATCTGCCCGATCTGACCAGGCCGGGCAACCTTGCGCCCCGGTCCACAGTCAAGGCCTTGCAGAGGTTCGAACTAGAGACCTTGTGCCCGCATAAGTATTCTCGGGCGCGCAGGACCAACAGGGTGACCGGTGCATGTCAGCCACGCGTCCTACATGCCGTCAGACCGGAGGTATTGTCGGGAGCACTATAAAAGGTACATTTAATGCAGGGGAGGGACTTTTGGCTATTTCTTCTAGAACAGTAGCTAAAGAGACCGGGAACCTCTGACCCACTGTCACGTAGCTCGGTCTCACCTAGAGTATTCTACCCTGTACTCTACCAAATCTTAATACGAGTATTCAAGTCCGGACTGAATAAAGGTACCGAAAAAGCTCCAAAGTCGCGGGGAGACCGTTGCGAGCGCATATCTGCGGAAAGCATGCCAAGGTGCGGTGGGTGTTCGGGGCAATCTGCCCGGGCAGTACCCCGTAATACTTCATGAAGCCCAATAGGAAGGGATGGAACGGGAAGGTTAACGGGGCCTTGATGGAGTCCAAGTGCATCCCGAGCTAGTCCCCGTTCGTCCGGTCGACGACGTTCCCTAATAACCGTTTGGTGTCAAATTTGACTACCCCGGTCAGTAGGGTCGAGATCTCTTCGATCTCCCCACGGGTCAGGAGACTGGTATGTTGCCGCAGGCTGCTGTTTTCCAAGCGGATCCTGCTGGCGGTCGCGGGAGGAGTGGAGTCAACCGACAAACCGGCGAACCAGTCTCTACCGTGAGCAGTAGGGGCAGGCTTCCCTCGGCCCGAGGATCCTGCTTCCATAGTAAGGGGCTCTACGGCGGGCGGGGAGTCTGCTTCGTCATTCCCGGTTCCTAGTTGGTTATGAGTCCGGGCTAAGCCCTCGTTCTCCCCGGAGTAGGTGTCTGTGGCGTTGATCACGGAGTCATAAGTCGAGACCGTGAATGATCCGACTTCGACCGAGCCGCCGTAGCTGTGAATGGATAGGTTCTGGCTATCCGATCCGCTCATGGTTGTACCTAGCAAGAACAGGGAGGTGTCTTACTAAGGGCAGCCCGGGACCCGAAATCATAAGTCAAAAGTTTCTAAAAGAGGGAGCGAGGAAGTTACCTGTTCAAGGAAGCGTGAAAACGTGCTACAATTGACGGGGATGAGCTCGGGAAATTTCGACAGCTCGGGAAGCTCTGGTTTGAACCTTTATCCGTAAAGGTGGGAAAAGGTGTGAGAACTCCGTTTTATAAAGGGAAGAGCAAGAGGCCGCTGTTTCGGTTCCCCACGACCCAGGCCTAGCTTAGGCCCAAGTTCCGAGGCCCACGGGAACACGACGCGTGGGTGTGAGGGTTGACGACTCCCGCTGACGTCGCCTCCCAAACTTGCTCTTCGATGGAACGAGAACGGCGCAACGCGGGACTGATCGAACAGCCCGGACTTTCCTTCCCGGGGGTCGTAAAAGACCGGGCTGGGGGGCTAGATGATAGGGATAAAATCCCGGTCTACACATCCCGGCCTCCCGTTCTGTATGTTCAAGTAGGGGTTGATTACTTTCCGAAACGTCTGCCCAATCTGACCAGGCCGGGCAACCTTGCGCCCCGGTCCACAGTCAAGGCCTTGCAGAGGTTCGAACTAGAGACCTTGCGCCCGCATAAGTATTCGCGGGCGCGCAGGACCAACAGGGTGACCGGTGCATGTCCGCCACGCGTCGTACATGACGTCAGACCGGAGGTATTGTCGGGGGCACTATAAAAGGTACATTTAATGCAGGGGAGGGGACTTTTGGCTATTTCTTCTAGAACAGTAGCTAAAGAGACCAGGAACCTCTGACCCACTGTCACGTAGCTCGGTGTCACCTAGAGTATTCTACCCTGTACTCTACCAAATCTTAATACGAGTATTCAAGTCCGTATTTTGCTATATCAAATGTTGTAGTCTCAACATCTTTTCAATGCGTCAAGTGTTGTTGGTCCCGATAGGGTAGGGAAAAGTCTAGAGGGGGGGGGGTGAATAGACTTTTCTAACTTTTCAAAAAAGATATTATAACATTTCAACAGAAAAAATCCAAGTGAATAAATTCAACTTGAATTGCGCAGTGGATAAATAAACGGTAAAGTGCTATAATCAAAGTTACGCAAAAATGAAAAGCTTCACAACATGCAACACGTTAGAAACGTCAGAAATAACTCAAATAATGAGTATACAAAGTTTGGCTCGCATGCGGACGTGGGAACTATCAAACCCAGATCAAAAGATATAACTAGTGAATAGCTGGGTTCGTAGTATAACAACAAATATAACTTTCACAGGATGAGGTTGAGTATGCAATATGTCTTGCATGCAAATATGATGTCACGTATATCAATAAAGCACTTAGCAATAAATGTGACAAAATATGCAATGCATGTGATGCTCAGATAGATAAATATGCAAGCAGATATATGAGCAGATAAAGTAAATGACACAGGGATTTATAGTGGTTCGGAGGTGATCTTGTGCTTTTCTAGCACTCCTCTACTCCGAATGCACTTCCGCTACAGCAACACTCAAACTCGAACGTCTTGCACCCAGCTACGTTCACGAGCGTCTTGCACCCAGCTACGCCCTTCAACCAAGTGTTTTGCACCCAGCTACACTTAGTCTCCACAAGTGTTCTGCACAAAGCTGCACTCCTCCGAGTAATTCGCACAAAGCAATCAACTAAGTGTTTTGCACCCAGCTACACTTAGTTTCCCGAGTGTCTTGCACAAAGCTACACTCCTACAATTTCTTTTTCAAGAAATAAAGTATTTCTCTCTAAGACTTGTTTTTTCTCGTGTATAGCTCACTGCTTAGCACTTTCAAATCTGATATGACTTGTAGTGTATTTAGTGCTAATATTTTTCTGTGTCGTGCTCTTTTTTCACGTATCTGTTTTCTATTCAGTTCCCTCGTCTGTGTTCTCGTGTTGCACTTTGTATCAAGTCTTCTTGGGTTTATATAGCTAAATTAGCTATTTGCCCGTTGTAATTCTTCAGAGCATTAAATGCTTTCAGATGGTCTTTATCAACTTTGATGGCTCCGTCAGATGAATTTGAATTTTTGCTTCTGATAATCCTCCAATGTTCTTCTGCAATCACTGATATGATTTTCCTTGTAACTTGTAGCCATCCATCTTTGACTTTGGTAGTGTGAACACTTGACTTTGTTCATAATCCATAAGTCAGACTGCTCTGAAAATATATCCGTTCGGTGACTCTTGCTTGAGCATAATTGATGCCTCTGAAAAGTATACTGACTTTTCTCATGATGATCTTCAGCTCCTTGCAGCAAATTTGAATTCACCTTTCTTGAATAAAAAATAGACCATCCTATTTTCCTCCTTGGTTATGCCATACTCATCCTCAAAAATGATTTTTGTTCTTCCCCCTATTTATTTGGGTTTCACGTAAATCATGCATGGCATACTAGGTTGACCATTAAATGTAGGTCATTCTCATCCTCCTTTCAAGAATATGCATAGTTAGCCTCATCTCCAAAATGACTTGTAGCTAAGTCATCCTCGTCCTCCTTGAATTAATTCCAATAGGCTAAGTCATCCTCATCCTCATTCTTGAACTTAAATTCGGTCAAGTCATCCTCATCTCCCATCTTGATTTAATTCAAGTCATCCTCTTCTTATTTTGAATTTCGGCCAAGTCAACCTCATCTCCAATCTTCAATTTTCGGCCAAGTCATCCTCTCTTTAATCTTGAGCTAGTCATCCTCATCTCCATGAATTAAAGAGGCAAGGTCATCCTCATCACCAAAAATATTTTCCTTGCATGAATTAGCCTCTAAAATATTTTGTGAGAGAACCCATTCGAGATTGACTCCAATTTTGACTTTTAATTGCAACATCTTCATCACGAATTAATTAATTCTCTCAAAGAATTAATTCTTGCAATTCGAACCGTTGACTTGCTCCGGGATGTCTTCGAGTCTTGATCAATCTTCCAAATTCTCCGCAATTTGTAACCGATTCGGCTCATACTCGACGTAATCCTATACTAGACTCAAAATAAAATTGGGGGTTCTAATATTACATTTTTTGTTCATCAAAACAATTACAATATATTCCTAACAAGTGTGTTACAATCTTCTATTTCCCTACATTGACATTTTTAATAATGAGTTTTAAAGCAATTTATTGAGTTATTTAAATGTCTTCTTCGTCAACAAATATTTCATAAGTAGTTAATATAATTTGCTTCAATTTTCTTTTAAAATTTTTTTTCCATGTTATGAACATAATACTTGGTAAATAAATATATAACATTA
Organism: Ipomoea triloba; assembly: GCF_003576645.1. Classification (NCBI taxonomy): domain Eukaryota; kingdom Viridiplantae; phylum Streptophyta; class Magnoliopsida; order Solanales; family Convolvulaceae; genus Ipomoea; species Ipomoea triloba. The sequence goes on along the minus strand of NC_044926.1, from coordinate 20,717,547 downwards.
TTTTGTAGTATAAATTTGATATTTAATTACAAGATATTGTAAAAAGAAAACAATGAACAATATAGTGAATATAATTAATTAATAAATTTGAAGGTAAGGAATCCTTGCATAGTAGAAAATATATACAATATAACTGATGAAATTATATATCTTTTAAAATTTTTTGATAATGATTTTTTTTTAATAAAGGCATTGTAGACATCGAATTATAAATTAAAGAAATGCATATGTATTAATTTTTTTGTTATAACTACTAATTTATTTAATTTAATAAGAGTAAATAAAGTGGGGTACTTATTTTTGAATAATATACTCTAATATATTCGTAGTATATATGTTCAATAATATGCCAACTTTGATTGGGATGAGGTTCGAATCAAGACCTTTCTTATAGAAATTAATTGGTAAGTTAAAAATTAACGTAATATTAACGGAGAACAAAATATTTAACGGATAATCATATAATTAAGGATAAATTAGGAAATCTCAAGAAAAATATAAATCTAAATCATCTGAACCATTCATTTAATTTAATAATTTGACCGTCATTTTTTCTATCATTATATGCCTAACTTTTTTTTTTGGCTCTTATTAATATAGATTAAGGATAAATTAGGAAATCTCAAGAAAAATATAAATCTAAACAATCGTAACCATTCATTTAATTTAATAATTTGATTGTCATTTTTTCTATCATTATAGACCTAACTTTCTTTGTCGCTTATTAGTATATAACAGTTCTTATATCGTGGACCGCGGTCCACAATGCATTGTGGACCGTGGTCCCAAAACGACGTCGTTTCAGTAAGTGAGAGACGGGGCCCGTAATTGACACTACAGTTCATTTCAAAAGATACTGCCTTACATTTGTTTTGATATTATCGAATGAAACTGTAGTTATATCGAAATGTAACTGTAGTTGTGTTGAAATGTAACTGCAGTGTATATGAACTGATACTGAATAACAGTTTCACATTTGTGTTTTTATATTATCGAATGAAACTGTAGTTATATCAAAATGTAACTGTAGTTGTGTTGAAATGTAACTGCAGTTGTGTTGAAATGTAACTGAAGTTGTGTTGAAATGTAAATGCAGTGTATATGAACTGAAAATAAGTGGCGCAAATTCATCCGTCTGTTTTCATTAATCAAAACGACGTCGTTTTGATGCGCGGTCCACAATGCATTATGGACCATGGTCCACGATATAATTTGCGAGTATATAGTAGACAGATTGATAGATGGATAGATAAATAGATATTATAATTTCCATTGTATTAGTTTCCTTTTAAAAAATCTTTCACAATCAATTAACGTAGTAAATAATTGGATTAATTGCGATACAAATATAGATAGATATTATAATTGCAATTGTATTAGTTTCCTTTTAAAAAATCTCAGTCAATTAACGTATAGTAGTAAATAATTGGATTATAATTGCGATACAAATGGGGAAAAAAAAATATTGTTATTAGGGTAGTTAACTAATATATCACAAATTCACGCGACAATTTTTTCTATATAAGTAGAGGGATTTGAAGGCTTTGAGAATGCAAGGAATATAATAAACCAATTAATACACTATTTTCTTTTAGCAAATTTGGTGCTTTTATAATGGTGTCTACAAAGTTCTCTTCATCTCCGGCACACATTGGCTATGTTTGGCAAACCTAGCTGAAAAGGTAGCTGAAAGCTGAAAAGTAGCTGAAAACTGAAAAGCTATAAGCTCGAAGCTGAAATATGAAGAGCTGTTATGCTTAAAGGTGTTTGGTAAAATTAACTTTTTGATAAGCTGATAAATGTAAAAAGACTAAAAAGGACATCTTCATACAATTTAAATAATTTTAAATTTAAATAGGTTTGTTTATATATTAAAATATAAAATAATGAAATCAATATATTTAAATAAAATATAAAGTAAGAACATATATTTGAAAACATATAAAGTAAAAAAAATATTTATAATTCATAAGATTAGTTCATACAAAAATTAATGTTCAAACATAAATATCAAACTGAATTACAACAAAACATAATGAAAAAGAAAATGTCAAAAGGTTTTAATTGAGAAGGTAAAGGATGTCATTTATTTAAAATAATAAGGATAAAGATGGAAAAAAGTTAAAAAGCTACTAGCTTATTTTGAAAAGCTACCCCAAGTAGCGTTTCAAAATAAGCTCTTATTTTAAGCTACTAGCTTATTTTGAGAACATTACCAAACAGAGCTTATAGCTTATTAGTAGCTTAAAATAAGCTATAAGCTCCTAAATAAGCTCTGCCAAACAGAGTCATTATCGTTGCAATTGTTCTTCTTATTTCAGGTATATATTTATACTGGTTGAAATTTCAATATGTTTTTACAACTTAGTATATTTATGATTAAAAATATAGTTTATTTCAAACATAACTGCATAGGTAAGGAATGATTATTTGTTTTTCATACTTTCTACTCACATTAAGAATACTACAGTATAATAGAATCTAGTATTAAAAATAACGTTGATTTTCTATCATTTTGTCTTCCTTTTTTCCTTTTTATTTCACCTGATTGATATAAATACATATTGAGAATATATATATAATCGGGTGAAAATCAACTTTAAACTGCAGGATTGCACTGCATTTACTACATAATTGCACCATGCCTGGATATGGTTGTACAGCAGGTATACATCAGGGAGCCGTAGTAGTGCAATCATGTAGTAGTTACGGTGCAATCCTTTAAAAGTTCTCAGTTTGCAGATTTATATATATATATATATATATATATATATATATATATATATATTGAGGTTGATTTTCTATTGTTTTGTTTTCCTCTTTTCTTAGTTATTTCACCTAATTGATATAAATACATATCGAGAATACATATACTTATTTGTAACGCTCCTCTCGGAAACAAACAATAGCTAATGATATTTATTTCTCAAACTTATATATATATGCATGCAGTTATGGTCTTGGCTCCATCAATAGACGCTGCAGTTTGTTACCAGATTCATACAGAAATCCGTTGCGAGCAAGGAAATATAGAGCCACAATGCAAGCCCTTCTGCCAGAAGACTTTTGGTGGCAAATTCGATGGAGCACAATGTGTAGAGCAAGTCGGTTTTAACCCATTTTGCGCTTGCTCATACACTTGCTAGCTTTAATAAATGGTATCTTCGTTGTGTACACTCCAGTGTACGAATAATGGCTGGTTATATGGATTAAAATAAAAGTTTTGTTTCCTGTTCTTGAATAAAATTATTTATATTCATTGAAAAATATTATTAATCAATATGATGGTGAACTGAAATTAATTGAATTTATTTGATATAACTACAAATAATGAATTGAGTGAGACCAAATAATATAAATCTTAGACTAGCTAGTCCACAACCCAATGCATATTTTACTGTGGATTGTGATCCACGTAATGGCGTGGGGCAAATTATTGTGTGGATTTCACATAGCTGTGTTTATCATGAATATAAGATACATTTTTATTATTATATTAAAAGTACATTACATTATTTGATAGTATATATAAAATAATGTACATTAAAATACTATACTTTATGTACATAATAATGTACTTTCAAAATGTATTTTTTATTTATGGTCTACACAACTGTTTGAACCATGTTCCATGCAATAATGATTGATAGCGTGGGGCATGGTATGAGCTCTATTTTAGTTTCATTTTTCACACACATTAGTAGGGTCAGCAAACAGTCGGTTGGTTATATAACCGACCGAAAAATTGAAAAACCGACCGTGATTTTTGGCCACCATAACTGACTGAAACCGATCGAAAGTAATACTATAACCGACCGAAAATTGACCGTTGGTTTTCGGTCGGTTTTGGTCGATAACCGAAAAACCAAAATTTTGCAAACTATACAACAATTAATATTTATAAAAGTGTCCAAATCAAATCCTAAATGTGGCTATTCAGTAATCAATGCAAACTGCTAATTAAAGTAAAAAGTATATATATATAATCGGTTATTGGTTACCGACTGATAACCGAAAGTCAATAACTGCAAAATATAATAACTGAAAAATCAATTTTTTTTTAAAGATCAATAACCGAAACTGATCGAAAATCGATTTTTCGGTTATCGGTTATGCGGTTAACCGATATTTTGGATACCCCTACACATTAGTTGTAAGACTTTCCCCTATAATATATATTACTGGCAAATTTTATTGTGGACCATATACACTCAAATATGTGAAACTGTTATTTAGTTCTATTTTATATACAATGTGTTTCATTCACTAGTACAAAACAGCTTTGTGTTCGGAATTGGGGACTATCTGCGTCCAAAGTTGCTCGGCCCGGACGCACAATTTGCGTCCGGCGTTTCCTGGACGCATATAGTTAACCATCTACGTACGAACCTGGGCAAGTTTAGATGCAAATTGTTTTTTTCTTTTAATAAACTATTTGCGTCTGGAACTGCGCAGATGGTTTTTTTTTTATTTATTTAAATATACTATCTATCTCCGGAACCGCCAAGTTCCGGACGCAGATTATCCTTCTTTTAAAAAAATATATTTATTTGCTATCTAATATCCTTAAAATGACTTGAAAAATGCCTAATGGTTATTTAATATTAAATCTGAAAATGAGCCAAATGTCCCAAGCTTACAAAACAAATTACAATTCAATTTAATCTTATAAATTTCAAAACATACAAAACTATACCTCACTGGGATTTATTTAAAGCAAATATTACTATCAAATTAATTCTCTTCTTTTTTTTTTGAAAGAAAACGTAGCTATTCCATTAATTCATAACATAAAACGTTTACATCAACGATCAATGAAATGGTCCTTACAGTCAGACATAGAAACAACTTTTCTAATTATGCTATAGAAAACTTGAATCGCAGACTGTTTCATAACTAGGAAGCTATGTTCCTTCAAGGAGCTTAAAGCTTCATAAAGATCTGGGTCTTCGTCATCATTCTTTTTTGCTCGTCCAAGATAAGATCAACACTTGCCGAAACCAAACTAAACGATTTATGCTAATGAAAATGAAAAGCTCGTGAAAGTAACGAGAGGAAAAATGCTCGTGAAAGTAACGAGAGGAAAACACAATAATAGAGAAAATAAAAAGTGGGTAAAGTCAAAGTAGGGTTGGGAGTTCAAGACTACCAACACAAACCCAATACTTACCTACTATTATTATATTCAAAGGGAAAGAAAACGGAAGAAGAAGATCTGTGGCGGTGATCGGAGGCGGACTGAACTGCAACGATGGTCGGAGCGAAAGCAAACGTAGAAGGTGACCAAAATCGCCGGCTCAAAGCTCCATTAGAGTTCCGGCCGGAGGCCGGCGGTGGAAGCCGAAGTTGAGCAGCAGAGAAAGGCGTTTGGTTTTAGAGAGAAAAGGGAAGCTAGAATTAATTCTCTTCTTAATCATAACTATATGTATATTTTATCAAAATAATAAATTTTTAAATGTATCATGGATGGATAAGATTTGGAGAAGATGGCAAACAATTAACCAAAAAATTGCCACCCCTAAATAGAACAAGAAGTCTTGAATAGCTTTATATTAAAAAACATGTGCAGAATCATCATTTATCAGCATAATCACTTCAGAAAAAAAAAAAAAAAAACTCCAGAGTTAGAGAGAATGTTAAAAGAGAGTATACTTCTTTAATGTGGAGCATCTCTATCTAAACGAGCAAGGGTGCCAGCCAAAATAGATACTTGAAAATTTACAACACAAAACAGAATGTCAGTTTTAAACAAAAGAATGGTGATACAGGACATTAGATGTTAGATGTTCCCATACTTATGATTAGCCACATAGGTTGGACTAGCCAACTAAAGGTGTATCTTGGAATGTATCTCCAGAGAAAGGACTAATCAATGTCACGTATGGGAGCTACTAATTATAATGGAAAATGTCATAATACAAAAAGGAAGAAGTTTGTTCTCAATATCAGAACCTTCCTGCAAGCCTTCACATTATTTATCATTTTCTTAGCACAATGAGATGAAGCAAACACAGTTCAATAATGAAAATCAACACCTACATTTGTTAAGTTTATGCAATGGCATAAAGAATAAGTTATGAGACCGTCCAAATTACTTTTTAGTTAAAATATATGTTTAATAGAATTATGTGAGATGGTCTAACACAAGACTTACTATTGACACAAATACTCATATAGTTCCAAAACTATGCCATTGCATATTTGCATTAAACAATAAAGTCCTAAAGACCCAAATAGAGGGTGAATTTGTATATCTAAGTTTTCTAATATATATCCTTAAATTCCTAATTTTATGGTCTTCTATAATAAACATATTGTCAATAATAATAATAATAATAATAATAATAATAATAATAATAAATATTAAACATGTATCCCTCACTAACATAAACATATTGTTAGCACTTCTGCAAATTATGATATTAATCAAGATTATTATACTAAAAACAGGAAATAATAGGCATTACTTTGAAATGAAATAGGTATACAACTTCTTTAATTTCAGGGTTTATCAACACCTTTGTATGATCGAAGTACACTATTCTATACCTATCACCCAAAAAGAGAGAGAGACAGCTATTGGAAATGAGAGTTTGTAGATGGCACATAGCAGTTTTCACTTCTCTTCAAATCTTATCTACTCTAAAGCTTGATTCGTTGAGACTTTTCTTCTCATTATACCCATTAACATTTATTCGTTGTATGAATCTGCTAGATGAAGTAGCCAGTGGGACCAAACCAACAATACTCATAACATTGTAGTGCAACCAGTCGGACCAAAAACATAAGTTTCTTAAACCATGAGGTGGCTTCATCTTCAAGCTGGAGAAAATCAGAAGAAGAAAAAAAAAATTGGCCAGAAATTCTCATACAAAAATGTCATTGCGTCACTTTACGCGTCTGGTATTTCAACATCGGATGCAAATTGTCTTATATTTATAATATTTTGTACTAGTGATTATAACACAACTACAATATCATTTCGATATAATTACAATTTCATTTGACAATATACCCACAATATGTGAGACATGTTATTTAGTTTCTTTTTATACATACTGTAGTTTAATTTCAACAAAACTAAAGTATCATTTCTATTCATCTACAGTTCTATTTAACAATATACATTCAATATGTGAGACATGTTATTCAGTTTCATTTTATACATACTGCAGGTCTGCAGTTTTATTTCAACACAACTAAAGTATCATTTCAATTCAATTACAGTTTCATTTGATAATATAAACACAATATGCGAGACAGTTTCATTTTAGATACACTGTATTCATTTTGTTATAAACACACAAAAAATACAGAATTTGTTAAAATGTAACGGCTGTCATTTCTTTACATAAAGAAACGACGTTGTTTTCGGACCATGGTCCACAAAGCTCCGTGGGCCATGGTCCATAGTATGACAACCGTATATTATTTCATCAGTTCCATTTTATGTATCTGGTTCGATTAATGAGACTTGGCTGAAGTTGTTTTTAATCCAATTTTTGTAATACACTAGTACAACAATGCACATAAGACACTGACATTTAGCTACCGTTCTTGAAAGAATGGTAGCGTATTCTTAAAAAAACTCGTGCGGTGGCAATTTTGTAAATAAGTGAAGAACATTCCACTACCGTTGTTAGTATGAACGGATGCGAATTAAAAAGAAAACGCCCTTTACATTTCGCTACCGTTTATTCACGAAACGGTAGCGAAATATTACATATTAAAAAAATAAAATTCGAACCAAACGAAAAACCCCAGATCAGATCTACTGTCGCATACACACAGCCGCATCCCAGACCAGTTTGGAGATCCGCAGCCACACCAGCGCTTCCACCGCAGCTACACAACCGCAGCCTCCATCGCCACCGTATCCGCCTTCCACCGTCGCAGCCACCACCGCCGTCGCAAGTAGATCTGCCCGCACCAGCCACCACCGCCGTTGCAGCGCGCCTTCGTCCACCTTCGCGCCTCCGCCTTCGCCTTAACACGAAGACCACACCTCCGCCTCCATCGCCGTCGTCGTCCACCACTAGCCTCCGCCTCCACCACTATCGACGTCATCTGCACTGCAGGTTAGTATTTTATTTTATTTTTTAAATTTTTGTTAATAATATATTTATATTTTATTAATAATGATTAATGTGATGTTTTATATATGATTTTAGAAATTTTGAATTTATATTAATTTGTTATTAATTTTTATTTTTGGGACAAAGGGAGCCTTAGTAGTAACTTGAAAAAATGGAGGATTTTTCAAAAAAATGGAGATGATATAGCAATTCAAAACGAGAACTGAAGATCATATCTTCTCCTTGTCCTTGTTGGTCTTCTTGCGCTCGAGTCTTTCATCTTCTTCAACGTCCCACATATCAAGCATGTTGTTGATTTCCCTTCTAGCTTCAACCACATCTAATCCTTCAATCTTGTATGCGTACTTGTTTTTCACACGAAGCACGAGATAGTTTTGGGTGGCTTTGCCAAGATTTCTACCCTTAATGATGATTCGTCTTTTCCACCACTTGATTAGCTCGGGTGCAGTCTTTCCCGAAGGGTGGAATGTTGCAATCTCTAAACCATTTTCGACTTCCTTCTTCATATGGGACATAATTAATCAATTCCCCATCACGTCCTCTTGTGGTTTCTGTCTTCGACCTTTTATGTCCTTGACTTTTGGAGGATTGTCCATGTTTTCTTTTCAAAGATGATGGTGAGGGAGGTGGGGCAGGCTTAAGAGCCAAGAATTCTTCTCTCTGAATGGTTCGCTCACCACTTCCTGGTCAATGTTCATCATCTCGATCTCTTCGGTTTTGACGTTCTTTACATGCACTCTTTTTCCCCTTGTTAGCATCATAAGCGTCCATCAACTGATCAATTTTGTCACTCAGCCGATTGACGCATACTTGAAGTTCCTTGAGGGTCCACTATTGTTCAAGAACATAAGAACCCGTCTGATTTGAGTTCTCGGTGACAATCTCCAATTTGACACAAGACCTGTCGAGTCGTTCTTTGATGAATGCATGTTTGAGTACCAAGTCTTGTTGAACTTTCTTGACCTCGGATAATGCATCTCGCAGGAATTCAAGGGAGGCCGAGTTTTCAGAGAGTGCTTTGTCAATTTTCTCTTCAAGATTTGTGGTTTTAGCCTCCACGGGGGATCTTGAAGTTTTCTTCTTCTGCTTCTTTAGATCCTTCTTGATTTTAGCAATAGACTCGTTGATGGATTGGAATTGGGTTGCTTGAGTCTTCGCTATTCCCTGTATAGCAGTCATGAGAGATGAGAAAGCAGAGACAGTATCAACAATTACCTCAGTTGAATGGCTTGAGGCTTCGGCAGGTTCAGTATGATTCTCACTGAGAGGTGCTTCCATGTTTTCACCTCGGATCAATGTGAGATCATTGTGAACAGCAGTGTCAACCAGGTTGTCTTCGCTCAAGTCCTTTCTTAAGGGCGAGTTCTTATGACTTGCACTACAAGACACTTCCAAATTTACATCTTGAATTGAGTGAAGCCAGAACTCATCCTTATATCAACATCAATGAGGTTCATGGAAGAGATAATCAGATTTTTGTCAATCATTGGAGTCAAGTCGTCGTGATCCGCACCACGAGACGCTTCCACGTCTTCGTTTTGGGTTGAACTCTGACTTATCTTAGCAGTAACTTCCAATGGTTCAGTCACAATGACATCAGTGTCTTGTTCTTCAACTCCTCGGGATTGATCATGAGCATCAGATCTTGCATCCTTAGGACTGTCCTCGCTCTCATCGTGAGGATGATTGGGATCAGTTTCCTGATTAGCATCACTACTATCATCAGAGTCGCTAGAGCTCGAGGAATCAGAAGAATCACCAGAGTCATCTTGCTTTGTTGCATCTGCAGTTGGAGGAGTAGGATTGCCCGTAGGGTCATTATTGTCATCATCATTACTCCGGCCTCGAGGACTTGGATCACTATCACACTTGGAATCAGTTTCCATGAGTGACTTGTCCTCGGTGATAACAGTTGTATCCTCAGGCTTCTGGCTTGGTCCAACTCCAGGACGTTCATCCCTGATATAGAATTGAACTCTAGAGATGTTGAGAATCTTCGCAATTTTGATGTCGTCGTACATTTTGCGCTCTCGAGGAGTTTGTCGGCTAATATTCAAATCCACAGTCTTACCATATCTGACAACTCGTCCTTGTAACTTTTTAGCATAGACTCGGTTTATTTCTTCTGGTTGAGTCGCTTTAAAGACCGATCTTGTGCCCATCCAGTCTAATGCCCATTCTTCTTCTTCGGCCATTTCACTGATAGTTTACCAATGACTTGTAGGCTAGACATGCGCCACTCTTGCCAATTATACATTCTAGCAAGTCTTCTGCCGAAAATTTCTTCATGTGATGGCATATCTTCAAAGGCCTCGCCGTGAGTAGCCATGTTCTCAATCAACTCCTCCTGAGCTAATTGCTGAGCCAATGTAGCATCAGCATTAACTTGAAGTGTTACAGCATCAGTTGAAACAGATGGTGCCTCGGGTGCCTCTGATGCTTCGGACGCAGGAACTGAACTGGAGCTTCCTTGGTATCTGATTCTTGTATTTTCTCTATGCGAAGAGTAGAGGTTGGTTTAATCATCTGGAGAGGTTGAAAGTCAAATCTCTTAATGGATGAGAGTAATAGTTCGGCCACAATTGGATGTACTCTCGCACGAATCTTTCTTTGAATGTGTTCAAGCAAAACTGTGAAGGGTTCACGTCTTCGGCCAGCATCTTCCCCCTCAGAATCATCTTCTATCCAAGTAGAGCTAGAATCTGAATCATCTTGAGTCGGAGAAGGTTGAGATCGAATAACAAGAGGTAGAGAACCTCGAGCACTTGAAATAGAGGGCTCGGGTATTGAGGGCTCAACTACCACTGGCTCTGGTAAGGAGAGTTTATCGTCCAATGACTCGGGTATGAGAAGTTCAGGTGCAGATGGTTTTGGCTTCATGAACCGTGTGAGAGGTAGTTGATCATCCTCATCACTATCCACTTGATCAACATTTACAAGGGAGGGGGGGGG